>NC_089494.1:257770589-258099089 GCF_036850765.1 Saccopteryx bilineata
AGAGGGAGGAGGTGGAGCTCGTTAGGGATGCGTCCCAATTCAAAACCCTTTTCTTCCCACAGGAAAACTGTGTATCATTTGAGAAGATAGCAAGTGTCATATTATGGAATCATAAAATTGCAAATTCTCAGGCATAAATAGCCCTTAAAGATGACATATTCTGGTCCCAATTTCCTTCAGTGTTTGAATCCAAATACCATATTCCACCCAATGGTGATTTGTACACCTTGTGTTTGAACACCTCGGGGACAAAGGGCTTAGCATATCAGAGATGCTACTCTACACTTACATAGCTTTCTTGTTCTTTTTAATACAGGGGGAAAGGCTATCTCCTCTTCATCAAATCACTTTTCTGTTTTCCCATTGCATCCCCAGGAAATGAAGGGTATTGATAAGAAAAGGTTTCAGTACAACTAAATATATTCACTTACGCCCACTTACATGCATTCAACAAGCATTTAAGAAGTGTTGGACAGAAACATGACATTGTGGTGCGTGAAGGGCACTGTCCCTGTCCATGAGGAAGCACAATCCAGAGGATAAAACAAAGAAGTAAACAGATAGAACCCCAAGACTGCTTAGGATTTAGATAAGATTAAATTGCAACACCTTCCCTGGGGCTTCTGTTACCATGGTCACCTGCAACTCTGAGCTCCTGACTTCAGTGGCTGTGACACCTGTGAGAATCAGCCTGCTACCTATCCTATACTGTATTAGTCCGGATACCACCTTTCCACACACACGAAAAGCTCACCATGGGAAGCTTCTGTGCAGGACAGACTTCACTGGATATTAAAGATGAAGGGCTAAGTTACATAAGATTAAACAAACAGTGTAAAACGGCGTGTCAGATCTCCTTGTTACTAAAATCCATTCCTTCGGCCAGGTCACCACAATTTCTTCAGTGGCCTGTTCCACGCCGTGGAGTCCCAGCCTTGTCCCATTGTCCAGTGGACCTCTCCTGTGGTCTCCTATTTTGCTTTCTCACCATTCTCTCTAAAATAAGCCCCAGGAAGTCCCACGTTTTCTAGCTGTTTTAGACAACTAGACCGAGGGAGCTATCTCCAGCCCCAACTCGCCCATCCACCTCTAGGATTCAGGTATTGAAAACAAGCTGAGTAGTCAGCAAAGTCAAGGAGCCACTCACGGAACAGAAGTCCCCCTCCCCTCTGTCTCTCATAACTTGGGTTTCTTGAGAAACAGACTCCAAGTTAATCAAGCAGAACGTTTTATTACAGAGTAGCCTCGTGATCAACACCTGCAGAAGGGAGGGGAAGGAGGCAGGATCAGGCCGAGGGAGAACAGAGCTGAGATACAGGCTGGAGAAGCTCAGCTCAGCCCGCTAATCTACATCTCTTATCCAAATCTGAAGCAGCCTCGGGGTTCTGTCTGCTCACTCCTTTGTTCTCGGGAGCAAACCACGCCCATTAAAGCAGTCTCGGGCTGGACTGCAACGGCTGCCCCTTTGTACTCACACCTCTGTCCGCCTTTTAGTAGAGCTTTCCCGGGAAGAGCGTGACTCCGAGCACGAAGGATCTTTGGAGGCAAGACCTGCAGGTTCTGACCCTGTAGGCTACCTACTCACAGCACGGCCAGAGCTGAGCAGATAGGTGCCTCTCTGAAGAGATGCCTGGATGGCGCATCACTGGGTATCCTGAAGCCCATCCCTTATGTCATTCGTAGCCACCTTTTCATATTTATTTGTCCGGAATTCTTGGGAGGCAACTTAAAAGCAGACTGTTCCTGAGATGAGCTGCCACTCTGACCGCAGCAGTGAGACTCAGGGCCGCGGCTGCTCACTGTCCCCAGCCTCCATTGTCCAACAGAGGCCGTATTCATCTTCAGCTGCCCCCTGTGCTGGTCTCAGAGGCTCACCTTCCGGAGAAGACACAGATCAGCCTGTGGGGCTGTGAGCCCCTGGTCCCTGTGCTCTTGCCAGGCCGGAGCTCCTGCTCTAATCCAGTTACCGTCACCACTGAGTGATAGGTCACCCAGACAGCACACCTACTTCTCCTTTGCTCCAATGTGTAAAAGAAACCCCAGCCCCTCCTCACGGCCAGGGTCAATGACCTCGATCAAGACAGTGTTCCCACAGCTCAGTGTGTGCTTCTTATTCCCTCCCATTACAGAAGTGTTCCCCCTTTGGGAATTAGGAGCTAGAACCAAGCAGAGCCTGCAGTTGCGGGAACAGCAGGTTCAGATGCTCCAGGGTGATCATTGGAAGTGATGCTAGGAGTACCATACCTGTTTGCATTCCTCAGCTCCTAGACCTGTTTGTTATTCCCACTGAGGACATGGAACCATACAATGGTCTTTGATTCTAAGCGTGTACACAGAAACCTTCAAAAATATTCTCAGAAACCTCCAGTGTCACCTCATCTCACCCAGGAGACAGTCCAGAATCCTCAGCATGTCTGTTGAACTCTTTGTTATCTCTCTGACCTCAGCTCTTACCACTTGCTCCTTTTAGGTATTCTTCTTCCCACAACCATGGCTTCCTGAGGTGACTGAGATATTCCACATCTGTTTCCATCTCAGAGACTCAGCACTTGATCTTTGTTCTTTCTGGCAGATCATCCCCCCTGACACCTACTGGTGTCACTTATTTAACTTATATTTCGGGTATTTGTTTGAATGCCCGCCTGACGAGGCGTTCCCTCATCACTGTTTTCAAATGATATAGTCCCTGGACTTTTAAGTCTTTTTATTTTTCTCCTGCTTTATTTTTCGACTCTTCTCCATAATACTGATCATCATCTTACACCCTGTGCACATAGTATATTTATTACCTGTCCCCCGTCAGTATGTAAGTTCCATGAAAGCCACTGGGTTTTAGTTTGGGTGTTTGTTTTGCTTTAGTCTGTTTGGGCGTTACCATTTACTGAGTGTTTAGAACAGTGCCTGCTAGGTGCTCCGCAAATATTTGTTTAGTGAAGATCACCAATGGAAATATCATGACTCGTCTGCTAATGTTGATATAAGAAGGTATAATTAGGTCTGTGAATACACAGACTAAAAACGGGATCAGCCGGACAGGAACACGGGGCACAAGAGTTGGAAAGATGTGAAGGACCTAGGCTGCTTCAGCCGTAGCTCCTCAAGATTTGGTTCATTAGATTCCTTGTTGAAGAATCAAGATAAAAATATGAAACAGAGTAATGTTGAATTTTCAGTTGTGTCTGTTTGACTTTCACTTAGAATTCCAGCCTATTAGAGCCTTGCAGAGGGAAGAAGTGATTTATGGGAGAAGAGCTTGGATTTTTTTATTAGATGTCCCTTTACACTAAAACCAAGGACAGCTATTGAACTTGGTTGATACTGAAAAATTTAAGAAGTTCCAAGTGTTACAGATTATAGTCAAGCCAAGGAAGTCCAAATGTCCCAGTGTGAGTAATGTTGTGACTTCTTATAGTTCTATCTTGCTACCAAATCAACATGATGCATATGGACAAACATTTATTTACTCAATACATTTTTTTCAAAAAAACTTACTATGTTCACTTCTAAAATGTGCCAGATCTTCTGCAAAGAACTCAGACACCAAAAACAGATGTGACAAAGTTTGAGTCATGAAAGAATGTAGGCTGTAGCACTAGCAATGGATAAATGATTAGTGGCCCAAAAATGTAATCAGTGCCAATTTAAGTGGCAGACCAGTAAAGTACATAGAGTTCTAGTAGAACAAAACAGGTGACTTAAAGAAGACATTACATGGATAATAATTTCAGAGTTGGACGCTCAACTTTGCGTGGTTGAAATGAAAGAGATTTGAGGGGGAGTCAAAGAAGGATATATATCCATGAAAGAGTATGCTATGTTGAATGAGTAGCAAATTAATCATTATAATGAGAGCAGCAAACTGTTTTATGCATCAAGTAGATGCTACAACTGTTACACTTCATATCTACCTAATGTTTGATTCTCATAGTAATCCTATAAAGAAGATATTGTTCTGGCATCTGTTTTACAGATGAAGTGAGATAGTCTAGATTGTTGGAGAAGCAGATGCCAAGGAAAAGTTAAACCTGCAAGAGATTAATTAGGGAAAATGCCCATGAGAGAAAAAGGGTCAAGAAAGACCACAAAGCAGGTCTAAGCTCTGTGAAGGTAAGAAGGAAGGAAGGACTATTCTTTTTTTTACCAGTTTTTTGGGTTTTTTTTGTATTTTTCTGAAGCTGGAAATGGGGAGAGACAGTCAGACAGACTCCCACATGCTCCCAACCGGGATCCACCCGGCACGCCCACCAGGGGCGACGCTCTGCCCACCAGGGGGCGATGCTCTGCCCCTCTGGGGCGTCGCTCTGCCGCGACCAGAGCCACTCTAGCGCCTGGGGCAGAGGCCAAGGAGCCATCTTCAGTGCCCGGGCCATCTTTGCTCCAATGGAGCCTTGACTGTGGGAGGGGAAGAGAGAGACAGAGAGGAAGGAGGGGAGAGGGGAGTGGAGAAGCAAATGGGCGCTTCCCCTATGTGCCCTGGCCGGGAATCGAACCCAGGTCCCCCGCACGCCAGGCTGATGCTCTACCGCTGAGTCAACCGGCCAGGGCTGGAAGGAAGGACTATTGAGTGAAAGAGTTTAAAATTTTCATGAGTCTGAGAAAGTTCCACATAGCCAATGGGGAGCCCTCAGGCCAAAAGCAGAGGAGAAGTTACCGGGAGAGACCTGCCTCCCAGGAGGGTCTGCAATAGTAGTTAGTCCGACTGTTCTCAGTCATTTGTTGGCAGGGCCTGTAGGACACACAGCCTCAGAGTGAACATGAGGGTGTATGTCAGAGTGCAATGTCTGAGACAAACGGTCCCTGTTTCGTTCCCTGAAGTCAGAGATCTGAGAGGTGCATCCTCATGGTCACCAGATGAAGTAACTGAGGAACAGGGAGATATTTCCACTGAGATCACAGAAATAAAAATTTTGAGCCTGTCTCAGACAGTTTGGTCCCAGGCTCATGCTTAAAGTATAGTATACCTTAAAGTAGGAAAGAGTCATTTTCAGAATTCCATTTGAGAGTTCTCATTCTGGTATCTAGGTGACAGATGGAATAACACAATAAAGAGAAACTGAAATGGGGAAGATCAGACAGGAGGCTGAGGCAATCATCCAGCAAAGAAATTCTGAAGATCTTTAAAAAGAAAATGTAGCAGGAGGCAACAGGAGCATTTCAAAGTTTAGTCAGTAGAATCAACAGGATATAGTGATGGACAAGATGTGGGAAAAGAGAGGGAAGACTAGAAAGAGTGGGAAAACGCATTTCCAGTGTTAGGACACTAAGACTAATTACTGAATTTGAGAATATCCTAGTGGGTTGGCAAGAAAAGACTGAATTCTTGCTTTGGATATATTAAGCTTGAGATGTTATTACGTATCCAAAACTTCACTAGGCACAAAGAGTGGAACCCTCTAAAGGAATACAAAGCATATTTTTGTCTTTGGTTAAATTTTAATTATCTACAACTATTTTGTCCAATTTGAGAAATAATGCTGGAATTTAGGTATGTTTATAAGAGCAAGTGCATTATTGATGTGGGGATGGTTGCTGAGCTGCTCGTCCAGCTCTTCCAAGTTCATAGCTTCTGAGTAGCAGGATCCATTGTGCTGAGTCACTGTAATGACACTGCACTTACTATCACATTGCCATTGTGATGGATCATTGCAGGTGACAGTTGACAGTGCTTTGTCCTCCGCACAAAGAGTTTTCCTTTGGTGTAAGATAAAAAGTTGAAGATATGCCCTGGCCAGTTGGCTCAGCGGTAGAGCATCGGCCTGGCGTGCAGGGGACCCAGGTTCGATTCCCGGCCAGGGCACATAGGAGAAGCACCCATTTGCTTCTCCACCCCCCCCTTCCTCTCTGTCTCTCTCTTCCCCTCCCGCAGTGAGGCTCCATTGGAGCAAAGATGGCCCGGGCACTGGGGATGGCTCCTTGGCCTCTGCCCCAGACGCTAGAGTGGCTCTGGTCGCGGCAGAGCAATGCCCCAGAGGGGCAGAGCATCGCCCCCTGGTGGGCAGAGCATCGCCCCTGGTGGGCGTGCCGGTGGATCCCGGTCGGGCGCATGCGGGAGTCTGTCTGACTGTTTCCCCATTTCCAGCTTCAGAAAAATACAAAAAAAAAAAAAAAAAAAAGTTGAAGATATATGTAGGAAGCTAATCAAGGCTTTGAAAACCAAGCTAGAGGGTTGAGTTTTATGCTATTAAAAAAATCACAACTTACATTGAATATCATGTTAAAGTTTATAAGACATACTTTAAAAGGAGATCTTATAATAAGCCTGTGGGATGCTCAGGGAATAGGTTCATTTTACAGACATCGAAGTGACATGCCCAAGGTCACATGGATCTTGGATGAAGGAGACAAGTTATGATGTCAAGCCTTCAGGCTCCACGTTCAGTGGGAAAGTGCTTGAGTTCAGAAGTGAGAAATCCACAGTTGTACTTGAGGGGGACTTTCCTGCGTCCAAGAACAGAAAAGCCTCGAAGGCAGGAAGGCCAAAAACACAGGCAAATAGGATAAAGGTTGACATTTCCTTAAGATATAAAGACAACTTTACAGTTATATTACTGCAAACCTGACCTGCAAGAGCATGAGGCCAACGGACAGACCCGTCCCAACCTGGTGCGTAAACAGCAGGTGAGTGAGGTTGGCTTGGCAGTGTGGCCGCTCAAAGGACAGAGCGTGACTCGCACAAGCCTCGTTTTACACTGATGAACGGTGAGGGCTTTGGTGCAGCCACAGGCCCCAAAGCTCAACTCTGTGGACGGAAGAGTAGGAACAGAAACACAGTGTCAAGGAGGTCATCCAAGGACAGTACCCAGTTTTTCTCAAGAAACGCACTTATTTACACATTGGTATGTATAATGAGAAGAGATCGTAAATGAAAAATAAAGACAGTCAAGCCAGGGAGAAGAGATGTGAGAGAGAGCAAACTCACACCTTCCAAGGCTGACTTGAGAATTTTCTCAGTGGAAAAAACCCAGTATTTTATATAAAACATTCACCTTAATAGGCATACTTGGGGACACGGGCAAAATCTTCCATCACAACACACAGAAATCATTGTATCATCTGCATCAGAGCTCCAGAGGAATCTGGGTTTTGTGACATTCCCAAAGAGAAGAGAGTTGCAGTTGTGGAGAGAAAAATTAAGACAAAAAGTTAAAACAACGGTATTTTAAAAAGAAGGAGGCATTGAAAGCTAGTGGCAGATGTGAATGAGAGAGCTTTTAAATAGCATCCACATTTCAAAATGAATGCACTATTGTACTACGGTAGCATATGCAAAGGGTCTAGCCTTCATATACGCCAGACCTTCTGCATAGGATTTTCCCCTCCATCTCTACAATATTTACTTATGCTTAAACATCCAAATAAGGGGTCTTCTCCTCTGTGAAACTTCCGTTGATGCTTCCAAGCAGTGCTGATAGCAGCTCCCTTTCTACCGCCCCCATTACACAGTGGATTTCCCATCACTGCATTTATAGGACCCTGCGTGCTCATGGCACTAACTGCTCTTTCCCCTGCACACTCTTTTCCTTGCACACTCTCGTACCACGCTCTCGCTGAAGTCAAAGTTCATGTAGTATTGGCCTCTGCCACTCCATCACATAACACATTATCTGATGCAGAGGAGGCTTCCAATAAATAACTGGCTTTCAAATGGCTCCCCTGTCTCACTTGAGGGTGACAACATTATATATACACAGACCATGTTAGTTTCAGATTAGAAATTTGCAAAAAGTTTGGTCTGCATAGTACTAAGCATGACCCTGGGTATTAAATAGAGGAGGTGGTGGGGGAAAAAGCACTGTAGAGGACCAAAGGGGATATTTAGAAAAAAATTTGAGGATCAAAGCAAAGATGATGCAATAATAGGACTGAGCCCAGCTCTTCAAATGACCTGCATCAGAACAAATAATAGAGAGAGGCAGTACCAGGGAGACAGCAGTGCCCTGGGGAAAATGGCGGCTGCAAATGTTCCAGTAGAGGCACCCTTCAAGAGTAAGTGTTCTGAGCAGCTCCAAAGCTTCCAACGCAACAGCTCCTTAAATCAGGGCAACTAGACTCGAGCCCAAGTTCCCGCTAATGCCTCCATAATCTGCCAACTGTGAAGCTGGAAAGTAATGAAGAGAAATGGAGGACTGAGGAAAGGGAGAAAAACAAAGACAGGACAAACCAACAGAGAAGGAAGTAGAAAAAAGAACAAGGGAAGAAAAAGGGAGGAAAGAAAGGAAGAAAAGAACTAGATACGGAGAGAAGAACACCCCCTCAAATACATAAAGTTGACTTTGATGGAGATTTCTCTCCCTTGATTGACCAGGTTTTATTTCTTCTTCAGTTAATCATATCCACATAATTCAATATTCTAAAGAGATGGCCAGATGGAGGAAGTCAGTGTTGCCAAATTTTATATGCATCTTTAGCCTTTCTGAGATATTTTATAAATACAAATATGTCTTTATTTCCTTTCCCACCATTTTTCTGTAAATGTTACATACTGTGCATACTCGTCTGCATTGCACTTAAAACTACACCTGCAAGTTCATTATCACTGCATAAACAGCCCGCGACTCTGGTCTCTGCCAGTCTTGCAGGTGAAGAACAGAGTCTCTGTTCAGTTATTTATATTTTTAGATATCAAGCTGATGTAATTGAGTCATCATAATTTTTGGTTCAGAGTGTACTAATTGTTAAACCTTGCATGGCTCTTTTTGACTATATTTTATATGTTTAACCAATTGATTAATTAATTACTATAATTTACATGCATGACTCTCATCACACAACCCCAAAACTAAAACATTAGCTGGATCTACCTATCAATAAAGAGAAGTGTTCGGGACTTTTTCTTTCTTTCTTTCTTTCTTTC
Organism: Saccopteryx bilineata; assembly: GCF_036850765.1. Taxonomy (NCBI): domain Eukaryota; kingdom Metazoa; phylum Chordata; class Mammalia; order Chiroptera; family Emballonuridae; genus Saccopteryx; species Saccopteryx bilineata. The sequence goes on from NC_089494.1 coordinate 257,779,444, forward strand.
TTTCTTTCTTTCTTTCTTTCTTTCTTTCTTTCTTTTTTCTTTCCTTCTTTCTTCTTTTTTTTTTACAGAGAGAGCGAGAGATAGGGACAGACAGACAGGAACGGAGAGGGATGAGAAGCATCAATCATTAGTTTTTTGTTGCGACACCTTAATTGTTCATTGATTGCTTTCTCATATATGCCTTGATCATGAGGCTACAGCAGATGGAGTAACCTCTTGCTCAAGCCAGCAACCTTGGGTCAATGCTGGTGAGCTTTGCTCAAACCAGATGAGCCTGTGCTCAAGCTGGTGACCTCAGGGTCTCAAACTTGGGTCCTCGGCATCCCAGTCCAATGCTCTAGCCACTGTGCCACTGCCTAGTCAGGCTGTTCAGGACTTTTCACTAGGTTTTCCTAATCATGTTCTCGGTACCTAGCATTCTTTACCCTGAGAGAGGATATAAAGGAAATCTCATCTCCTGCATCACGTGTGTGCTCTGCAAAGCTGTCTGACAGAAGCCCCAGGACCTCTGTCTTGCCCGTGTGCTCGCACCCACACCCTATCTATGTTCCCGTCGGCTGTGTTCACCATAATTCATACTCTTGATAACATCCCTGGAAGCTCCCACTGCTAAGGTGAAGGATGAGAAGTCAGAGACGGGGATATCAAATTTGTCTGCTGCAGTTATGATGAGAGAGGCTCCACCATCTTCACAACAATGGCCAAAGCTATTTCCCCTTCCTGACATATCTTTGATGAGGTAGGGGACCCTTTGCACTTCCATCAGAGATACTTCTATGGAGAGAGACAGAGGACTTGCTAACACATGCTGGAGAGAGGACAGTGGGGAAGGGTATAACTCTGTATTCATTGAAAACCTGACAATATTTCTCCTCAACTCACACTCTGACCTAAAGCCAAAGAACATAGAAGAATATCAACATGGTTCTGGCCAGTTGGCTCAGTGGTAGAGTGTGGGACTGGCATGTGGAAGTCCAGGGTTCAATTCCTGGTCAGGACACACAGGAGAAGTGCCCATCTGCTTCTCCACCCTTCCCCCTCTCCTTCTTCTTTATCTCTCTCTTCCCCTCCTGCAGCCAAGGCTTCATTAGAGCAAAGTTGGCCTGGGCTCTGAGGACGGCTCCATGACCTCTGCCTCAGGCACTAGAATGGCTCCAGTCATATGGGAGCAATGCCCCAGATGGGCAGAACATTGCCCCCTGGTGGGCATGCCAGGTGGATCCCGGTCAGGTGCATGCGGGAGTCTGCCCCTGCCTCCCTTTCTCTCACTAAAATAAAAATTAAAAAAAAAAAAAGAATGTTTCTGGAACAAAATTTTGACCAAACATATTTTAGGATAAATTCATAAACTAACAAAAATAAATGAAATAGGAGAGTAGGAGAAGGAAGAAAGCTGTGCCTCTTTCTTTCCTGCTGCAGGCTGGAAGAAAAACAGGTGCAGATGAAGGGGGTATTTTGCAGTTTTTTTGGTCTTCACCCTACTTGAAGTTTTGGCAGCATTAGGCAATGATGAGCCCTCCCATCTCCAGATACTATGTTTTCTGGCACCTGGCTTATTCTTAGTTCTCTAGCTTTCTCTACCTGGCCATTAAATGTAAGATATCCTCAGAGATCCTTCATAGACTCTCTTCTGATCTCACAATGTTTACTCAGTAGACAATCATATTTACTTTCTGAGGTCCAGGAATAATGTATTGGCCAATGACTTTCAAGTTTATATACCCTATATCAGGGGTCGGGAACCTATGGCTCGCGAGCCAGATGTGGCTTTTTTGATGGTTGCATCTGGCTCGCAGACAAATCTTTATTAAAAATAATAATAACGTTAAAAATATAAAACATTCTCATGTATTACAATCCATTCATTTCCTACCGCTCACATTCATGGTTGCGGGTGGCTGGAGCCAATCACAGCTGTCCTCCGGGACAACACCAAATTTTTATTGGATAATGCGTAAAGTACATGGGTTGTTGTATGGCTCTCACAGAATCACATTTTAAAATATGTGGCGTTCATGGCTCTCTCAGCCAAAAAGATTCCCGACCCCTGCCCTATATAGTCTTCTCTTCAGATGTCCAAACCCACTTGTTAAATGGACATTTTCCCTTGAGCACCTTACGGATGTTTAAAACCCCTCTGTGCCATCTCGTTGTCGTTAGGGTATAGTCTAAGCTCAAACTTACAAGATCTGGGTTCTTCTACCCTGCCCTTTCACCTCGTCTAGTGCCATTCACCCTCATAGTCCGGTCTCTGGCCACACTTCAGCTCTCCAAATGGGATGCAAGCTTTATCGTGCTAATCCCATTGACCGGAACACTTCTCATCTCATCAGCTAGCTCTTTGTCCTGTTCCTTCTCAGCATTAGACCTTTGATCATGTGTCACTTCCTAAGGGAAGCTTTCTTTGACTCTCCAGAAGAAGTAAGCATCCCTTGCTTACATTCCTAAAATGTTCCCTATTTTTGTATTACATACTAGCCCATTTTTTTTTTTGTATTTTTCCGAAGCTGGAAATGGAAGGGGGGGAGGCAGTCAGACAGACTCCCGCATGCGCCCGACCGGGATCCACCCGGCATGCCCACCAGGGGGCGATGCTCTGCCCATCTTGGGGTGTCGCTCTGCCGCAATCAGAGCCATTCTAGTGCCTGAGGCAGAGGCCACAGAGCCATCCTCAGCACTGGGAAAACTTTGCTCCAGTGGAGCCTTGGCTGTGGGAGGGGAAGAGAGAGACAGAGAGGAAGGAGAGGGGGAGGGGTGGAGAAGCAGATGGGTGCTTCTCCTGTGTGCCCTGGCCGGGAATCGAACCCGGGACACCTGCACGCCAGGCCGATGCTCTACCACTGAGACAACCGGCCAGGGCCCCATACTAGCCCATTTTAAATGACATTTCAAACTTTATGTTCCTCAAAAGACTATTAGCTCCACAAGAGTGACACTCTGGTTGTCCTTTGTGATAGTGGACACTAGAACTTCCCACTGCTCATGTGGCTCTGGGGCAGGACCTGCGTCAGGGACACCTGGCCTTTTTCTTGCCCCCTCTCCACCTCCACCCTCTCACTTACTGTTGCCCAGGGGCAGGGAAGGAATGCAGCTAATGGATGGATTTGGGAGAAATGTTGGTGGAAATATCACTTCCCCCCTTTGGTCACTGGGCTAACAGACTAAAAGTAACATCTTCCAACAGCTTTATCAAGATGTTTTGCTCTTTAGCTCTCATTTAAAAAAAAAATCTATTTCTCAGCTAGTTTCGAGTTCAGACAGAAAATGAAAGTTTTATTTATTGAGACCTCCAAAACAGCAAGATAACCTAATGATTGAACCATGGTAGTTATATAACTGTTGAATAAATGTATGAAAGGTCTTGTTAATGAACTAAATTTGAAATGATGAAATAATGGGAGAATCAAAGGGGGCTTTGGAATAAATAGAAAGATTAAAAAACAAGGATGGTATAGAGAAAGGGGAGAAGGCACAAGAAAAAATGGATTTGAAAAGAAAGGAGATTATGCTAGGACTGTGGTCAGCAACAGAGCCAAATATCAACAGTACAACGATTGAAATTTCCTTTGAGAGCCAGATTTTTTAAACTTAAACTATATAGGTAGGTATATTGTTATTAACTTAATTAGGGTACTCCTAAGCTGGCCTTTGGAGCCACACTCAAGGGGCCAAAGAGCCGCATGTGGCTCGCAAGCCACAGTTGGCCGACCTTGGTGCTAGATATTTAATGCAGATTAGATCATTGATCTTTAAAATAATTGTGGGTAAAAATTAGAGACGAAGGAGACATATTAAAATACTCATTAAATAAAAGAAAGTCAGAGAAAAGATTTATTTTTCAGAATAGAGTATCAGGGGGGCAAATCTAGATAAAAATCAGAAATAATAGAATTAGCGTAGCAAGAGATTTAGAGACAATGTGACACATTTTGTTTATTGGAAGATAAGACACAGGTGCTCAAGGTCACAAAGCAAGCAGGAAGCAAATCAGTGACCAATACAGGGCTGTCAGCTCTCAGCTCAAAGCCACTGTGTTTTCCTAAGCTGTCTCCTTTAAAACGTAAGGAACCTAAAGAAAGCCCAAAAAGAAAAATGTAATAAGCCTGACCAGGTGATAGCGCAGTGGATAGAGCATCGGACTGGGATGCAGAGGACTCAGGTTTGACACCACAAGGTCAACAGTTTGAGCGCGGGCTCACCAGCTTCAGTGCAGGCTTGCTGGCTTGAGCGTGGGATCATAGACATGACCCCATGGTCGCTGGCATGAGCCCAAGATCACTGCCTTGAGCCCAAGGTCACTAGCTTGAGCCCAAGGTCGCTGGTTTGAGCAAGGGGTCACTCGTTCTGCGGCAGCCCCCTCCCCCCCAGTCAAGGCACACATGAGAAAGCAACCGATGAACAACTAAGGTGCTGCAGCAAAGAATTGATGCTTCTCATCTCTCTCCCTTCCTGTTTATCTGTCCCTATCTGACCCTCTCTCTGTCTCTCTCTCTATCTCTGTTGCAAAAAAAGGGAAGGATATAATGAGAGATCAAGAAAACCAGATAAATGTTGAAAAATGTAGCACAGGATGAGAAAAGTGAATTAAAAAAGTGAATAGAAAAAGAGAACAGCAAGTACAGAACCATTAGAAATAGACTAAAACTTACACTTCCCCTAGGTTTAATCTGAGTGCGTTGCATATATAGTGTGTTGAAAGTTTATAACATACCCTGCAGGGTCTTTGGCCTTGCGAGAATATGGTCCTCGTTATCAATTAGTATGTAGTGTTTGGGGAAGGCAGAGAACCTGCATAGTTGCATGCCGCTCTGTCCAGAGCTTATTCAAATAAACACGGAGAAAAAAAGAGAATATTTGGTAATAAAAAACAATGAATGTTGATATTTGCCTAATAGTGTTCTAAGATTTTACATAGATTTCCTCAATTAATTCTCACTACCATATTTTCAGGAATGTCTATTACTACATCTGTGACTCAGGAGAGATTTCTGGGGTAGAGAGAGTAACTCTCTTTGACTTGCAGAGCTATGGGGACACTGATTACATCTGAGGAGCTTCATAAACATGACCTGTGTACACAGAAGTCACGTGAAAGTCATTGCAAGACTTATCTTAGGACGATAGCATTGAATTACATGTACTTTAGTTGTATGGCTTCTGAAGGTTCATCTAAAACCTCAAATCAAGCATTTTGGGGACTAACGTATGTATTTTTCCCTAAAGTATTCCCAGTCAAAATAGAAATTTCATAATGGAGCTGATATTAAACTTAGCCCAAGAATTTTGGAAAGGCTTATTATTGATAAAGGGGGAGGAAGTCCCGGGCCAAAGGGAGAGTCAGAAGCAAGACAAAGAACAGAAGTGTGCCTGACCTGTGGTGGCGCAGTGGATAAAGCCTCAACCTGGAAATGCTGAGGTCGCCGGTTCGAAACCCTGGGCTTACCTGGTCAAGGCACATATGGGAGTTGATGCTTCCAACTCCTCCCCCTTCTCTCTCTCTGTCTCTCCTCTCTCTCTCTCTCTCTCTCTCTCTCTCTCTAAAAAAAAAAAAATGAATAAAAAAAAAAAAAAAGAACAGAAGTGCGAGGGCACCTGGGTGGAGCCAGCAGGCTCGGGTGGCTTCCCTGGGGAGAGAGATGAGGTGACTAGTGAGGAGGGGGCCGTCAGCAGAGGCCGTGAGTGTGGGGCTAAGGAGCAGGGGAACAATGGCAGCTTCTCAGACTCCAGTTTGTCCCAAATTGATGATTGGGTAGTTCTAAATGGAACCCAAAGGTCCCGTTGTTGAGTAGACCTACTCTTGGTAAGGCATCAATTCGAGAACCTTTTACATCCGGTGCCGCAGGGTTTCGGAATTTACAGGAGCCTCCGCTGCAGGTCCCCGGGGCTAATCATTCCTCAGGGGACTCAGAAGACACCAGGAGAAGAGCCCCCACACAATGAAATACAAGAGATAAAAACTACAGAATGAGAGCTCAGCTGGGTTTGGGCAGAGTTATGCTTCCAGGTGGCTGTTTGTATTAGAAATCTGGCAGGTCTGCGTCTGTGATGAAGGGGTGACTGAGCGTCTGCGGTCTACAGAGGAGCCCAGGTCCCATCCAGATGGTGCTCGCACCAGCGTGATGATCATCATCTTTCTTCCGCTGCTCTGCAACATCCATGTCACTGCACCCTCCTAGGACTTCAACAGGAAATTGCTTTTATAGAATATTGTCTTGAAGACAAAGGAGATAATGAGTGCTAGGTTTTTTGGTTTTTATATTGCCATTATGACAAAAAAGGAAAAGAACACAGAGAAACTAAAAGGACAAGGCTCGCTCAAATGTGAACTTACCATTGTTTATAAGGAAGAAATATGCACAAACAGATATTTCAAATCCTAACTCCTTCCTTAATCTCTACATCAATTTATGAAACATTCAATCGTTATTTTGCTAAATTCTATATGCAGGGTTAGGAAAAAGTAAGTTTATAATTGTATGTAAAACACAGCATTTATTCTTGTACTGTTATTTATTAATTTTTGTATTATTTTCCGTTCAAACAACTGTAAATCTACTTTTGCCCACCCCTGTATTGATGGAATATATAAGCAATAGAGATTTTTCTCTTTTTAATAACATTTCTACCTTATGTTAAATACCATATTGTTTAAGTGTTTCTATAAAGTAATATAATTTTATCATAAAGCATAAAAATTGTTAATACTTTTACAGAATACAAAATGAGCAGTGAAAACACATTGATAAACTCACCACAAAGAGACAATAGCTGTTAATATGTTCATCCCCATCTTTTCTTTTTGGCCGTATACCATAAGCACACAAATTGTCTAGACAAGCTGAAATCATGTCATATATAAACCATGTTTAAAGATCCATTCTGTTTGTATGTTTCTATAACACAATGCAGAGGTTCAAAACTCTTAGGGAAAAAGTCCACTACTTTCCCTCTTAACCTTAAGTTTAAAAGGTTGTGAAAGGAGTTTTCAAACTACTAACAACCTGAGGACACAGTTATTCTGGGACAGTGGCACAGTAGTCCTCTTTCCTGAATAAATATGTCACTTCACAGGCTCAGGGCTTGTTTCTAGGAAGAGGAAGACTCAGCATCAGAGCACATTTCTCAAGAAGAAGCACATGCGGTGTTATTGGAAGAATTTCTAGAATCATGCTATAAGGTCTTTTATAAAAATGACAATGGCTTGGTAAAAATTGAACTTGACCCATCCTGCAATACCCACCCTTGCAGAGAGAGTGCCCGGGCGGCCTTGAGAACCCAGCAGAGATTCTGTGGACCAAGGAAAACCAGGCTGAATTAGTGCTCCATCTGCTCCTGCCCTGCGCGGCCACCTCATTGCTGATAGGATTTGGATTGTCAGCCAAGAAGAATGGATATGTAACATCAGCAGGCTCCTGCAAAGGCACGTGTGAATGTCTGTGTGAGCCTGTGTTTCCTTTAGGCCAACTCACTGTCCACCAGAAACCTGTGCCCCACATAGAAGCCGGGTCAGAACCTCGAAATAGCTCTGGATTCTTCAGAATTTTATTGTAAGATACTTCGAACAGACAGAGACTTGTACAGGATCATATAAACGTGGACTCTACAGGCAGATTTAACATGTGATGATGTTGATGTTTACTTTGGACCTTTTTGTTCACCCGATTCAGTGTAGTTACAGCTGTTTTTGCGTCCCTCCTTGCACCCACTTTCTCCCTTTCTCCAGCTATAAGCATTACTCTGAAGGGGATCTGTGTTCCCAAGCAGAAGACTTGCTCTGAGAATGCCTGGCAGGGCTTGCCGGGGCTGCCACATTCTGCTGGGAGTATATGTTCCTGGTGCGTCTCTCGGCTTCAGCAGTTATTGCTGCTCTGTTCTTACTGCCAGCGCTATCTCTAGCGAGGCTGTTGAATGCATTCCCAGGAACGGTCTCTCTGGTATGAGCCAGACAGTCAGAAATGTCCTTGTCTCTTTGAAAGGGGTTCTTTAGAAAATAAAAAGTCTTTGCTTTGACATTAAAAATAACCAATACACATGGTCCATCCTCTTTTCTGCCATCTCATCTGCATCTTTACAAAAATTAAAATGCTTCCTGTATATACTTTCAAACTAGTCTTTTAAAGCCTGATGTTCTTTGAGTTTCTCAGATCATATCTGTGTTCCAAAATGACCGCTCTCAGCATACAGAGTTCAATTTGTTTCTGATTAGGAAGGTGTCCCAGATATCCTCACTAACTCCCTGCGTGGAACAAATTTTAAAAACATCACAACTACAGAATCATATATGCAATGTGATAGAGAAATAATTAAAACAAGATGCATAATATTCTATACCATCCTATTTTACATTAATATATGTTCTATATATTTACTTAAAATACAAAATACATATATAGCATTAAAGGTCACATTTTTCTATATACTTCTAAAAGTAGGTTCCTATAACACTCCCTGTTTCTCTCATTGGAGCCAGACACGGTAAGTTATATGTCTCAGATGTATGCATACATTGTGTTCTTACCTCAGGGGTAAGAACTGTGTCATCTTAATTTACGATTTCTGCATTCTGCCTGGCATTGGATCCTGGAAGATAATAGGTGTACAAAATTTATGGAATTATGAATTTGTAACCCTGAAGGCAGGTGAGCAGTGGGAATCTCACAGATAAAGACTAAAATGCCGAGAAGAAAACAGACTTTCAGAAATCCTGGGTGTCTTTACTCGGCTTTGGGAACAAGCCAAGGCACACAGGCCACCAAGGGTCCAAATTAAGGGAACTGCTGAGTCACCATATGGGCACAGAAATAAAACTTGGTGGATTTAATAAAGAAAAGTCAAACTGTAAAGTCAAATGTGAGTGACCAGTAGGTTCAATTCAGAGATAACTAGCATGAGCATCTTCCCCACCTTTACAACAAGGAAAGTTCTGGAAAAATAGGTCTGGTTGTTCATTTGTTTGTTATCTCAGAGAGCTACTTAATAATGACTGCAAAATTCTCAATCTTAGTAGCAGACAGCAACCACAGATTCAGAGAATATTAAGCAGAATAAGTTTCAATAAAACTAGTTCTATCATCATCATATCGCTGAAATCCAAGAACAAAGAGAAGAGCTTGAAGGTAGTCAGAGAAAAAAGAAAAAGATACATTACAGAAAGAAAGATTTAAAAAATATATAGCAGACTTTCATTAGAAATTGTGTAAACAGGAAGGCAATGGAATGAAATATTTAAAATGCTGAAAGAAAGAAAGAATAAAACAAACCCAGCAGCTCTGAATTCTATAGGTGGTGAAAATATCACCAAAAAATTATGAAGAGAACTTCTGGTTTCAACCCCAACAGGTGTCAACCTTTGGAAACTGTTACTTCCCTACTTACAATGAGGCAAAGCTGAACAAACCAAATATCAATGACTTTTGTTGAACCTGTCATTCAACTGAGGTCACATAGCAGACTACAATCCAACAATCTGGAGCGATGATGGAGCCAGAGACGCACAGCCGAGAGCTGCCCACCTCCAGCAGAAGCTGTAAACTGGTAGAGGAACTTAGTGTTCTTAACTAATTGCTGAAGGCTGAGTGCAGGTTATTAGGAGAGAGAAGCTCTTGGGGACCCAAGGCTTAGGGGGATACCCACAATTTCTTGGGTTTTACATCCAGGAATCCCAATAGGCTCTAACAGTGGAGATCTGAGGAAAAACTCCCAAATTGCTTTGTCAGGAGGAGGAGGAAAGTAACCATTGTGGAAAATAGGTCCAGTTTTCTCTATAACAAAGACCTATTCTCCAAGGGTAAAGACTACCTAGTAATAGTTACTAATATCTATTGATTATCCTCAGAGCATATCTTGGGAAAGGTATATACAGCAGGAATGATGCCCGCCTGGATTATAGAGAAGGTAATCCATCCTGGCAGCTCTTCCTGGAAATTCTGGCATGGTATCTCTTCTCAATTCCCTGGTTAATAACCTTTGAGCACACGCGCACCTAGCTGCATATATTGCCCCTTAATTGCGTCATTTAAATGCATGCCTTGCCCAAGAACAAACCAAAAATATCTTCCAGGAAGAGCTGATAGGGTAAACACTCTGATATTAGAATACCTGGGATGATTTTCTGCCTTCCCTGACCAAATACCTTTCCCAGAATATCTTTGGTGCACATCAAATAAACATATCATTAAAAAGAAGGGGGGGGGGAAATTAGCAAGGTTATTGAAGTGTTTTTTTTATTATTATTATTATTATTATTATTAGAGTATATTTCTGTAGGAGAAAGGCGGTTGAAATGGCTTCCAGGGGTATAGAAGACAGCGTAAGAGCGACAGGAAGAAAGAAAGCACAGAGGCTGAAAGATGAGTTCTATTAATTTCATAATTTCTGTAAGCATGCAGGCTCCTACTGTGGCTTCCTCAAAACAATTAATAATTTTGGAGCATAGAAATGGCTCAGCTCCTCAGACCTGGGACTTCTGGAAACGATCTCTGAAGACATCTTTCCGTGTCATTAAACAGTGATTTTATTCATTAAGAACTGTACTTCCTGGGCAGAGGCTGAGGCACAGGGTGGGTGGGTAGATAGGGGGATAGTCCCTTTCTTGTCTACAGATCCCTCCAACTAGACAACGAGACAGAATGCTGGCTTTTTCTTTCCCCTCAACATATTTTTTTGGCCTCCTTCATACCAAGCTGTGCATTTGAGAGAGAGAGAGAGAGAGAGAGAGAGAGAGAGAGAGAGAGAAAATGCAATGAATTAGGCCTTTGCTAATTTGCATGAAAACTCTAAAATGCCGATGACACTTCTCCCCAGTTGTCTGTGTTCTTGGATCCATTTTTTCTCTGCACAGAAATCTCTTGTGCTAGAAAAGCCAACAGCCCTTTGAGTCAGGCTCATGTTTGCTCATACCCCGCGGGGAGCTGGGGGACAAACAGATGAAATGAAAGCTGACGTTGCTCAGAAAAGATGGAGGGAGACCTTCTCCGGAGCGCCGTCAGAGTCGTGTTCGGTGGCTCTCCGTGCGATGTGTGCTCAGGTGTCCTTGTCTGGCTTTTTTTATTATTGCCTGAAGGACCACCCATCAGTCCCCAAAACGCAGCCATATTTACCCATGCTGTATGATCAGAGTCCAGAAACCTCTCGGAAGTCTCTACCGATTTGTTTCAGCCTGTGATACCAATTTCTCCTCCTGATTTAACCTCAAGGAGGAGACCAGACCCTGAGAGGGCAGCCTGACCTCACTCTGCCCACTGGCCCGGGACTGAGCGGCCCTGGAGTCTCAGGCACAGGCCTCCGGCAGCCCACGCGGGCGCTCGGGCACAGGCCCCCAGCAGCAGGCGCTCGGGCACAGGCCCCCAGCAGCCCACGCAGGCGCCCGGGCACAGGCCCCCGGCAGCCCACGCAGGCGCTCGCACGCTAATGAGATGGCTGTTGAGTGCTCTGTGTCCGCAGCGCTGGCCTCTGGGGGCACCAGGGCATTCTGCAGAGACGGTCAGCCAGTCTCATGCCCCACTGGCAGCTTCTTATCCTGTCCTTCTTCTCTCCCACATTCCGCTATAAATTGCTTTTATCTTTCACCACCATTAACTCGTTGAAACTGCATAATAGCTTTGCCAGGCAATACCTCATCCTTGTCCTTGTCAACAGAAAGTAAGGTCCAGCGAGGTAGGGCTCTCTGGTGAAGCGTGTTCTGCTGGAAAGGGATGAAACCAGCTCGAGCAGAGACTCTGAAATCCTCCCCACCTGCTCCTCAGCGGAGCACATTTGTTCTCGTGCCATTTTCTCTGTAAAAACCAAATTAATTGAATGCCTTGCATAAAATGGATAGTGCTAAATCACATCAGATTAAATTGTGGCGAGACTCAATAAACGAGTGGAAAAGAAAGAAAGAGGTTTAATCCAGAGAGTGTGAATTCACATTTCCCTCCCAAATGTCTTTACATTGCAGCTCACTTTAAGGAAGATGAAACTGGAAGTCCGAACAAAATCACGAGGAATGAGGTTTCCACAGGAAAATTAATGTGGCAGTCCAATCTGAAGACCTGTATCGAAGTCACAGATCTCGCCTTTATTTCAAAACATTGCTGAATAAGTTTAAATAAAATAGTTGAGCTAGTGACGCATCCTTTCATTTAACCCTCCGATTTGTCTGACCTTTCTGATTAGCCAGCCAAAGGCTGGCTTCCGTGACGTCAGACAGGAGGCCACTGCAGTGTAAAATCACATGAAGAAAGGACTCAGAGAGGGCACTGAAGGAGAGGGAGGGACATCAGCTCTCAGTGGGGACGGATGACACTGCTGAGTGGAGGTGTGGCTGCGCTTGCGCTTGGTGTCCTCTCTCCAGCTGCTCGCTCAGCCCAGGGCCCCATCACGACATCCAGGAGCTGTGCGCAGATGGCTCCTCAGCGACCTCACAGAGAATGGAGACCTCCTGTCCTTGGACTCCGGGATACATGGTAATCCTGATGTAGGCAGCTCATGGGTGGAGGAGGAGAACTGCTGAACTGTGAGGATAGGGGGCGGAAAGCCCGCAGTGAATCTGGCACCGGCCCCGCACCTGGGCTCCGATGCCCAGAGCACATCTCCGTCGGTCGTCCAAGGTCAGTGAAGCCCAAACATGGGAGCCAACCCCACGGACACCGACACCGTCTGGGCCCGTGGAGAGAACCTGCACGACAGGAGTCAGAACCCAATGCACTTGGAGGCTTGGCTGTGACTCACTGGAATAAGAATATGCTACCCAGGCCCCGGAGTCGCTCTGGGTCTACATTTCCTTCACCTAGAAAAACGTGGATCGTCAGGTCTTCCGTGCCTGTCTCAGACGCTCCCCGCATCTCTTCTGGAAGGACCCTTTTCCCCGAACCATGTGCGAGGGCCTCCCTGCCCTCTTCCGTGATCAGCTTCCTCACATCCGCCCTCGTGGGCGATGACTGGAGCACGATTCACCGGCGGGCCGTCAGCATCACCGCGCACCTGTGCTCCTCTTCATCCCGGCTGTGTGAGCTGACGAGCCGGCTCTGCCTCGGAGTGAGGGCCGCTCTCTGCTGCCCCATGCCGGGGGCAGGCTCTTCTGCCCACTGAGGAGCCGGTGCAAAAGAAGAGACTCCAGCTCTGCACCTCGTCCTTACAGCTCATTGTGTACAGAGCCTCGACTCATGAAATAGAAGTCCGGCTCTAGTATGAGATAGAAATACTGTGCGCTGTGTATCCTTCTGACCATCATGGTTTGTAGGACAGCTTTCCGTTCTACAATAGAAGCCCAGAGAACAAGGGTTAAACGGTAAGACAACAAAACGCCACTCCAGATCCTTAACGGGGAAAACCAGAGGCTGGCTGATGAAATAACGTATTCAGTACAAAGCAGAATAAAAGGGGAAAATAATGAATATAATCACTTCAGTGTCAGGACTTCTCCCAAAGGGAAGAAGCAGGAGACGCCAGTCTCTCTTAGAAATGCAGAAGGGTGACCTCGGTCTTGTTTTCTTGGCCGCGGCAGAGCTGCACCCACTTTCCAGGGCTGCTCACGTCTACCCGAAATGCACCTTGGCTGACAGCGATGACCACGAAGCTTTCTGTGGAGCAACATATATTTCTTTATTTTTTTCTTTCCGGCAAGACATCTCAGACAATGCGCTTAATTATATGACGTCTCAGTTTTCCTGTCTTTAAAATGAACATCACTGGTGCAGTTCTTCTTACATCCATGGGGAGTTTGGGGGACAAAGGAGATGACAACTCAAAAGGTTCTTTGTAAAGTACCAAACAGAAATACACACGCCCTATGTGTATTCAGAGCATGGGGCAAAAATTAGGTTTACAGGAGTGAGCTTATTCTTGGGTTGTTATTTATTAATTATTATATTATTTTCCATATGGACAGCTGTAGACCTATTTTTGCCACCCTGTATGTATGTATGTACATACACATCACATATATATGATTCTAAATCTCACGGCAGGATATCCGCCCCCTGCTTCTTGCTGTAGGCAGGCATGGAAGTGCTCACATAAATAAGCGCAGTGCTAAGCTTGTTTACCATGTACTCTGTCGCTGGAACCTCGCCCCCCCCCCCCCCCCCTTGTAGGAGATGGAAATGGTTGCCATCTCTTTACAGAGGAGCAAAGAAGCAGCACGCCTCAGCCCGGAGTGACGCCCTTCTCTGGTGCGGAGGCCGGACTTGACGGTCCTTCAGAGCGTTTGACAGAGCTGCAGTGAGAAAAGTTGGGTGAACTGTTACCCCTAAACCTCTCACCGCCTGTTTTAACCGTCTGAGCTTGAGCAAGGTGCGGCGAGGCCAGACAGATGTCGATCCAGAGAGACAGAAATAAAAAGTTTCACATTTTTATTATGCTTGCCATTCGCTAGCGAGAACAGCACAAGGTCGGTGACAGGCAGAGGAAGAGGAACCATGACGAGCATTTTTGTGGTGGTTTGTGCAGGAAGGAAGGGGCAAGACAGGGCAAGCAGGCTCGGGATTGGCTAGTGTAAATAATTCCTGCAGGCTCTGAGGTGAAGGAGCTGTTTGGGGTCATCCAAGACCCGGGTGGCTCTGGGACAATTAAGGCAGGTGTGTCATGTCCTGAAATATGTGATCCCAATGAAGGTGGAGGATGAGGGTGTTCGTAGGCTGCTCAGTTAGGAGAACTGACCAGCTTCCAGCTAGAGCAGGGGTCCCCAAACTACGGCCCGCGGGCTGCATGCGGCCCCCTGAGACCATTTATCCGGCCCCCGCCACACTTCCGGAAGGGGCATCTCTTTCATTGGTGGTCAGTGAGAGGAGCATAGTTCCCATTGAAATACTGGTCAGTTTGTTGATTTAAATTTACTTGTTCTTTAGTTTAAATATTGTATTTGTTCCCGTTTTGTTTTTTTACTTTAAAATAAGATATGTGCAGTGTGCATAGGGATTTGTTCATTTTTTTTTTTTATAGTCCGGCCCTCCAATGGTCTGAAGGACAGTGAACTGGCCCCCTGTGTAAAAAGTTTGGGGACCCCTGAGCTAGAGCTTCCAAACTGGGTCAAAACAGCAAACCATCGAGCCAACAAAAGCTGTCATATGTCATCTAATGCTTAGAGAATACATGTGATAATTCATTATAATTTTTCTTTTCTAACAATAGTAAAGACGATAACATATTTAAGAAGATGATATATGCACTGGCAATAAAAAAAGTAAGAGATTCAGTTTAAGGTCAAATCTCAGCTATCTTGCTTACTAACTATATGAACTTGGACAAAACTTTTAACCACTTTATGTCCCTGTTTATATATATATATCACAATAGAACTTAATCAGTGCTTTATAGTGAGTTCTCAATATATATTAGCTTTAAAATATAGTATCTAAATAAAATTACATAAAGCTGTACTTGTTCCCTCAGAACAGTTTATAAAATTTTGCTATCCTATCCTATTCAAATGATAAGTGAAAAATGACAACTTATTACAGAATCTAAGATCAAGCTTATTGGAATGAATGCAAATAAAAATGGAACGATAACATTTAAAAATCTTAGAATCTTAAGGTGATAAAATAGAAAGGATTCCTGTGAAAATTAATGAATGCCTGTGTTACCATATCCATCTTATTGATGGAGTCGCTGAAAATTAATGAAGGGACTAGATCATAGACCTAAGGAATGTTTAGTATATTTAACTCATCCATTGTCTTATTACTAATGCAGATGTAAATTATAAAGAAAAAGTGTGAGCCCAGGTAGAACTTTGAGAGTCATCTGGTTTGGCGCCATCAGTTTAGAAATGGACTTCCCTAGTGTGAGAGAGGAATCTCATCTCTACTGTCCTTGGAGAAATTGAGTCCCAGGATTGCTGCAGCAGAGCAGATGCAAGTCCCCTTCTCTTAGTTGGGCTTTAGATTTTCCAGAAGGCCAGGCCTCAGATACCCAGAGGCAGGAATGGCGTCACGAAAGCATGACCCCTTGCTTCTTCACTGCTCATGTCCTGCCGTTCTCCATTGACCGGTGCTCCTCCTCCACGTGGACACCAGGGAAAGAGACCGGTGAGGGCCACGGAAAGCGCTGTCGGTTTGCAGAAGTCACTCCTCGCTTTGATTCTCACGATTAACATAGGCTGCAGACGATGCTCCTTCCAAAGTAGTGTTGTTAAGATTCAACTCACGTGGCCAACACGGTGACTAGCACATCATAGGTCAGAGAAAAGTGCTTATTTGGTCTTAGTAGGTTTTCACTAAATATTTAATGTAATTTCTCTCTCTCTTTTTTTTAATTCTCCCAAGTATAGTACCACAATCCCTTCTGGAGAGTTCTATTATCATTCCAAAGCCCATCACCTGTATGTCAGAATGAATAGGGGTAAGAGATATGGCAGCATCCTTCATGTAACATCCATCAGACATGTACAAACAGTGTCTACCGTGTCCTGTGTCTCATGGAATATTCTCTTAGGTCTCTTCCCACAATCATTCATCACTCTGTGCTTCTGTGTTGTCATTTATTAATACTCAAATGCTCGATACTTATTATTTTGGTGGGGGAAAAAAAGATGTTTCAGACATGGAGAGAAACTCTGTATCACCAAGAGCATCTGTGAAGAAAAAGTCTCTCTTGATGACAGGAATGGTGATGTTACTCTTTTTTCTTGTCAAACTCCAAGATCCAAGGATCGGGGTAGGCAAACCTGCCACCTGCCCCAAGCCACGCTGTGCCGAGCTCAATGTTTACACTGTGTGGCAGCACATATAACATAAACAACGTGGGAAGAAGGCTCACCATCTATTTTTAAATGCTGCCTTCCATTTTGAACTGAACATGTACAATTTCTGTTTAGCGATTTCAGCTAATTGTTGGATTAACATTTTTGGGAACAGATTGCAAACTTCAAAATGAGAAAGATCGTTTTAGCGAGGGAAGCTAGGCAGCTGTCAGGGAGTTGGAATTAACATACATTTGCATAACAGATGTACAGTAAGGTATCTATGACAGACAATCACGGAATATTAATGCTATAGACCACGACATCATTTACGTAAATGCTGTCTGCTGGGTATTGAGGTTGGTGTGTTCTTCGCAGAACACAAAGGGCCAGAGGATGGAACAGATGCATCCGACACGCCAATGCATCTTAATTTATGACATCCTCATGAAAGGCCTTGTGGTGTGATTTCAGATTCTATTACAAATAATTTGAAGATAAAGGCACTCCATAATTATCTTTTCCCCTACAGTCAGTCTCTCTCACAGGAAGAGGGCTCATTTGTGGACGGCCATTTTCATACTCTCAGGAGAGAAGCATTCTTTTTATGAAGTCAGGGTAGGGTAAGGAAGAAACGGGAATCAATCGTTCCTGAAAGTCAACACTGTGCATGCAATAGATTTGGCGATTAACATGTTGTCAGACACCTGTCACAGAGCCACTCATCCCCCATTTGAATGAAGCAGCAGGTGATTCTACAGCAGGTTTCAAACAGTATCTTTTAGAAAGTCAATCAGTGTGGAAGTATACAACACATTTGGTGAAGTCAACGTTATGAATATGTGTTGAGCTTGTTCTGTGTGCAAAGCACTGGTTTCCTTTCTTTGGTATCTTTTTTTGTTTTTTCATTTTTCTGAAGCTGGAAACAGGGAGAGACAGTCAGACAGCCTCCAGCATGCGCCCGACCGGGATCCACCCGGCACACCCACCATGGGGCGACGCTCTGCCCACCAGGGGGCGATGCTCTGCCCATCCTGGGCGTCGCCATGTTGCGACCAGAGCCACTCCAGCGCCTGGGGCAGAGGCCACAGAGCCATCCCCAGCGCCCGGGCCATCTTTGCTCCAATGGAGCCCTGGCTGCGGGAGGGGAAGAGAGAGACAGAGAGGAAAGCGCGGCGGAGGGGTGGAGAAGCAAACGGGCGCTTCCCCTGTGTGCCCTGGCCAGGAATCGAACCCGGGTCCCCCGCATGCTAGGCCGACGCTCTACTGCTGAGCCAACCAGCCAGGGCTCTCTTTGGTATCTTAATCAATTCTTTGCCGTCTTGCAGCCAGTCTCTATAGAACACTCTTCCCAGTAATTGTATTCCACAGACTTGTTTGCCTCCTTGACCTCCCAGTGAAGAACCAGTTCTTAACTGGCTCATTAAAAATGTTGTACGTTTGATCAATATCTATTTTAGCACATAGTATGTGCCAGATGTCGGGCTAGGTGCTGAGTATGCAGAGGCACAACTTTTGTTCTAACGGTTCACTGTCTGGTGAAGATGACAGTGACAGTCAGGCAGGCGACAAATGTTTAGTGAGCAGTTGCTATGCATCAGGCATTGTCAAGATGCTGGAGGTGCAGCGAAGGGCATTTTCTACCTTTAAAGCACTTTATATGTGGCTACAGGGAGACCCTCAATGGGTAGCCAGATAAATTAGATGCGCTTAGGGGCCGGTGAAATAAGGTCATGTGAGAGAGCGTGAGCAGGACTCACTGGGCATCAGGCTTTATTTTACCTGGTAAAGGACCTCCCTATCATAGTAACAATAGACCTCAGTGGTGAGAAGGAGGAAGCCCTAAGGAGTGTCTGCAGTAATATCATTCAAGTAGAAGAAATGGCTAAGACAAAGTCCCTGAGACGGAGTACATAAGCATGCAAATAATTTATTCACGAGGAGGTAAGTTCCGAGTAGGACGTACTTTGTACATATCGTGGATGGAGACAAGGGAGAGCGCTCCTGTTGCAGCTGCATTAGAATAAAGGTCGAGAAGGTTGGCAGACATAACTCTCTCCTGCAGAGCCTTTTCTGCACTGGAGGCCAGGGTGTAGGGAGAAGCGAACTCTTCCACAAAGAGAACATACCGTCTTTGTGGATGCAAAAAAGCAGGACATTTCCTGAGAATTGTATTTTGTGTGTATGTGGCCAGATCATAAATTGGGGGGGGTGTCTGAACACAAAACTGTAAAGGTGGGGTCAGGGTTAGACTGAATAAAATTTGTGTGCTAAACTGCAGTGTCTATTTTATTAATTTTCTATTCAAGTATAGTTGTCATATGATCTCACTGGTGATATTAGCTTCAGGTGTACAATATAGTGATTCAGTACTTTAATACTTTACAATGTGATTACCCCACTCATTCTGGTGATCGTATGTCTGTGGAGGTCTTGGGGTGAGGGACTAAACAGACTTCCGATGTGCTAACTCGTCTGGAGACACCAGTGCATCTGGGAGAGAGGACAATGAAACATGCTAAGACATGTTTCCCGGTATTGGGGGAACACCTTTCACTTATGGGGTGCACCCTGTTCTTAGGAGTGATTGGAGTTCAGGAAATTAGAATTAACTTGTGACAGGAAGACTTAGAGATGTGTGGATGCTCGGGAATTAGAGTACACGTGGACGAGGGCGGGAGTGGATCTGTTAGGAAGAAGAGAGGACAGATTTCAGAGTGCCATTGAATTCTGGTCAACAAGTTTCAACTGCAAGATAGATAATGGAAGCCATTTAAGTATTTCATGGAAAGAATGACATACTCAATTTTGCTTTAAAAAAATCACTCTAAAAACAACGTGGAGAATGGATTGGAAGAGAACAAGACAATAAAGAAAACAAAAAAAGTGGTAGGTGGTTGCAGTAGTACAGATGAGAAATGGTGAGAGTAGTTCAGACTAAGGTTGAAGCTGGGAATGGACAGGAGACTATGAAATACTTAATGGAGAGGATAAAGAAAGTGTGATGATTGATTGAGTGTAGGTACAAAAAAGAAAGTAAAGATCAAAATGACTCCCAAATTTAAAGCTTGGGCCACTAGATAAAAAGTGAGATTTTTTAATGATGGCTCAAAAGGTGATGAGTTTATTTTTCAGACATTTGAACTCTAAGAGAGGATGTCTACTAACTATTTTACTTATGGACATAGAACTCGATAAAGATTGGATTGGATCTAGACATATAAAAGATGTTGGTGTAGAAAGCTTGGGATAGTAAGTGGAGCCTTAGGAATAGGAGGGAGGCCCTGGCCTAGTGACTTGGTGGATAAAGCATCATCCAGGCACACCAAGGCCACAGGCTCATTCCCTGGGCAGGGCACATATGAGAAGCAATCATTGAGTGCTCAACTAAATGGAACAACTAAGTGGAACAATGAGTTGAGGCCTCTCTCTCTCTCTCTCTCTCTCTCTCTCTCTCTCCTTCTCTCTCTCTCTCCCTCTCTCCCTCTCTCTCTCTCTCTCTGTCTCTCTCTCTCAACCATAAGAAACATTTTTTATATGATAAGAGAGATTGTAGGTAAAAGGAAAAAACACACAAGATAGAGTCCCATGCAACACCAGCATTTATATGGCATTTTGATCCAAGAACTCTCCTTGTGGTTGATGTTAGGATTAGCTAATAAATAGGACTTCACAAAACAGGCCAAAAAGGGACAGCCTCAGAGGCAAAAGTAAGAGCGTGGGAGGTCACAGAGTGTAGCTGCTCCTGGAGGAAAGGGTAGTACACAAGGTGTACCCCTCTGAGAGTTTATTCAGAAAAAAAAACCTTTAAAAAATCTTTAAGAAAATAATAATGCTGGCACGTGGTGACTTTAGGGCGAACACTTCCAATGGAATAGTGATGTTAAATATAAACGACATTGTATTAACACATGAGCGTGAAGTGAGGACCCGACAGGCAGTTTGGGCAATGAAATGTGAAGGTGGGGAGTGGAGTGGGAGCTGGGGGAAGATGAGAGGTTGGAGGTTTTGATGTGCGTGCGTGTGTGTGTGTATGCCTGTGTGTGTTTCAAATGAGAATGACTCGATCAGGTTCAATATCTGGTGGAATGTATCTATAAACAGGGAAATGTCGCAGATGCGGGGGAGAAGATGCCAGATCAGTCCAGTGGGGACGCTGAGGGGGCAGGAGGGGTTCCTCTCATGAAGAAAGAGCCAAGGATCGTCCTTCTAAACAGAAAGAACGTTTGGGAGGGCGAGTTTGTAAGGTTAGCGGTAGACACTAGAAGAACTTCTAAGGGCTTCAAGAGCTTCTCATCTCTCCGTAATGTAGAGAAGATAGCATCTGGTAAGCGTGATGAAGTAAAATGTCAAAGCTCCAAACCTAAAGAAGAACCAGGCAGGTTTGAATAGCTGCTGCGAGAGAAGCACTCAGTGCAGAAACCTGGCAGTGTGGGCAGAGGCGGGTTCAGGCTCCAGCGCATGCGCTCTGGCAGTGCGGGCAGAGGCGGGTTCAGGCTCCAGCGCATGCGCTCTGGCAGTGCGGGCAGAGGCAGGTTCAGGCTCCAGCGCATGCGCTCTTCCCATTGAGGCACGGTTCCTCCTCAGTGCTCTCCTGCAGAGCTCTATGGAAGCGGCACGCTCCAAATTAAGAGGAAACAGTACTTCGTCTATAAAGCAGAATATGCTGGTTCTCATATTGGATCAACTCGACCGTCATCTTCCATCCTTAACCTCTGCTCAAGCCCTCACTCTCCAGCCAGATAAGCCTGAGACTCTTTTCTGCCAAATGTGTTAGTCATCACAGGAACATTCCCATTTTCACTGTGTTCTTTAAACAATCTGAGTGAGTGAACTCTGCTTGGACAAAACGTCAACACAAACCATCATAACGAATTCCCGCAGTCGGCTGGCCAGTGGATCTGACCTCACGCCACTCACCACCTCTTTCTCGTGGTCTGTTCCCGAAGTCCACACGTGAGTTTCATAGCTAGAGCAAGACAAGGGACTAAAAAAAAAGCTGTTTTAGCAGCTTCCTTTGATTTCCACCATTTCTCTCAGGGCATATGAGTCAGGTTAATTTTTAATACAGGACAAGGAAGCATGTTGTCATAATGGGACAGGTGACACCGTGAGGTCACAATCCACCAGACCCTGCTAGTACTTGGGGAAAGGTTGAGAGATCACTTATGAAGAAATACGGAGCCTATTCCTGAGTTAGAGATAAACAAGTTGGCCTAAGCTACTTCGTAAATTTTTCCCTCAATTCCACGGTTATCGTCTCAGGGAAAGAAAGTTACCTATAATAAAAACAAAAGTGTTGCACATGAGGAAACTGAAGATCCATAAATGTTAATATTCTTAGGAACAACATGGTGAAAAATAAATATGACCAAGGAATGGATAGACTTATATCCTAGCTCATTTATTTATTAGCCAAATGACCCTATGCAACTTACCTAACATTTCTAACACCATTTTCTACTGTATAAAAATAAGATGATGTATATCTGGCTTGAGGGTTACTCTAAGGTTGGATTGGCCAATTTAGTAGCCACTCACTCCAGGTGGCTCTTGAAATTTCAATTAGTTCAAATTAAATATTTAAAAATCAATTCCTCAGTTGGATTACACACATTTGAAGTGCTCAATGGCCACACGTGCTGGTGGCATACAGATATATACATCATTTCCATCATTGCAAAAAGCTTTGACAGCACTTTCTTAAGGATGAGAGACAGACAATATGTAAAAAAAAAAAAAAATGCCCAACATATATTAGTTACTCTTAGGTGACACTTAGCATTTTGTTAATCATAACTGATCTTTAAGGCTATGTGCCATAATCCGCATGAAGTGTGTCACATGTATTATTTAGTGTGCTTTTCACTCCCATTCCATCAGTGAGAAAATGAAGATTTGAAGAAGTTAATTAACTCAAGTTTATAAATATCAGAAGCTTTTACTTATAGGAATGTGTTCAAAATCACAAAGAAGAATTTGTCAGAAATAGATTTCAAAAACTCATTTGTCTGAGCACAGCCTGCATTTTACTTGCCTGACAAGGTGCTGTTATGTGCACTGAGAATAACAGGAAAACTCCAGCCGCGGCGAAGGGCAGGTGGAGGATTCCGAAGATTTTATGTGGAAGCGAGAAGAATCGGGTAGAGGAGGCCCTTGTATGTAAAGAAAATAAGGGCTAAAGTAAGTGGCCTCCAAGTTCTATAATTGTAGACTCCAGGATAGTGAAAGGCCTCATATTACATGTTCTATTCTGTCAGAAATAATTGGAAGATGTAGTTATTTATTGCAGGAAATAGAGGTATTTCCTCTTTTGTTTTTGCCAATCAATACCTGCCTCTTTGAGGAGACCTATGTTCTGAGAAAAGTGCGAAGAGGAGAAATTTGATCTTGAAAGCAAAGAAATAGGTTGGGAAGTGGCTTTAAGTAGTTGAGTGTAAGATTTTTATCAATAGGACAAATTATGCTTTTAAGATGTGCTATTTTTTCCCAAATTATATGCTTCAAAAGTAAGTCAAGACATTCAAGTAATAAATGTGACAGTGTCTTCTTAAACATATTACTGATTTTTAAACATCAAAAACTACAAAGTATTTAATAATAATATAATAACAAGAATAACAATCTCTTGATGAACATATTCTGAATAAATTAATATTTTAAGTGTGGTTATAATTGTCAAGGTAAACTAGATTATGTGACAATCACATACCAAGAGAGCTCAGTGATCTAAGCCAAAAAAGAGTTGATTTCTCACTCATAACACAGGTACCCTGAGGAAGTCTAGCTTTCCTTGGTGACTGTCTTCCAGATGATAACTCAGGGACCCAATATCTAGAACCTGTGTTTTTCAAAAGCTAGGGAGTCATAAGGGATACTTAGAGTCCAAGCTGGGAAGTACTTTACATTGCTGCTGTCCACATTCTGGTCACCAGAATGAACACAGCTCATAGTCCCCAAGTCAACCATAAGAGGTCCTGGCATATGTTGCCTTGCTGTAAAGTCTGAATGTAGTGAACACATGGTCTTGTCTCTGAATCAGAGACAATAAAACATGTTTAGCTTACATGCATCTGCAACTGCTTATTAAAAACAAAAAACTGCCCTGGCCTGATGGCTCAGCAGTTGAGCATTGGCCCGGTGTGTGGATGTCCTGGGTTCAATTCCCGGTCAGGGCACACAGGAGAAGTGCTCATCTGCTTCTCCACCCTTCTCCTTTCCTTTCTCTCTATCTCTCTCCTCCTCTCCCACAGCCAAGACTCCACTGGAGCAAAGTTGGCCCAGGCTCTGAGGATGGCTCCATGGCCTCTGCCTCAGGCTCTAGAATGGCTCTGGTTGCAATGGAGCAATGCCTCAGATGGGCAAAGCATCACCCCCACCCCCTAGTGAGCATGCCGGGTGGATCCCAGTCAGGAGCATGCGGGAGTCTGTCTGACTGCCTCCCATCCTCTAACTTCAAAAAAAAAAACAACAAAAAACAAAAAAAAGCCCCTTTGCTTTTAAGTAGATAGTAATTGTATTTTTCCAAAACTCTTCATTTCCTTCAATGCATTCTTCCTCACCCTCACCAGACTTGATTTCTACTTCATTAAGAGCATCAGCCTCGCCAGATAGAGGTCTCACTCTCCTTCCATCTTGTCATTCTCCCTTTCAGAGGAGCAGATTTGCTCTTCTTACATAAAACCAAATCCTACAGAAGCAGCACTGAGCTCCTGTGTACTTCCAGACCTTGATCTATTCATCATTGTCACTCTTTCCTATAGTTTTACTTCTGTGTATTTTGTTTTTTTAGTAAACCTGTTTAAATATTTTTCAACCTAAAATCCCATGTTGACTCTCACATTGTACTCTAGGTAGAGTCCAGTTCAGTCTCTATGTTTACCCTTTATTACATAGTCTTGGAAGAATAATACACATTAATATCTCATTTATTTTTGAATATTTGTCTTCATAATACCCATCAAAATAATTTATATACTTTTGTTTGTGACTGTTTATTACTTGACATACAAGTTCTGCAAGGACCTGACTATAGCCTTTTATTTATCCTGATTCCTAATGCTAAGCCCAGGGCCTGTTCCATGGTAGCTGCTTCATAAAAATTTTGTGATTCAATCCACTGCCATTGACAGAAACTCAAGTGATCAATTATAATATAATTATTAAGTCTAATGCTGTAGTTCTGTCTTCACTTTCTTGAATTACTCCGTTGTGTTTCACATGTTTCTCTGTGTCTTTAAACACTCTGACTCTTCGACATCCATGACCTATTAACTCTTAATTGTCTTCTTACACCTGTGATGTGTCTGTTTTGGTCTAATTACTAATTCTCTACTTGATATTCTCCTACCCACCCCTCAAATGGAGGTGTTTGCTGGAGCTTTATTCTTGAGCTGCTGATCCCCTCAGGGTTAACATTACCAAAAGAACTATTTATTCACTTTTAATATTTCTGTTGCCACCTGCATGTTGATGCCTTCTAAAATACATATTAGTCCTAGTCTTCTTCTTTGAGTTATAAAATTTGGGGCCAAATTTCCTGCTCAATATCATCATCAGAATGCTTATTGGGACCCTGGCCGGTTTGCTCAGTGGTAAAGCATCAGCCTGGCATGTGGATGTCCCAGTTCAACTCCTGGTCAGGGCATTCAGACCATCTTCTTCTCCAACCCCCCTTTCTCTCTCTCTCTCTCTTCCTCTCCCACAGCCATGACTCTATTGGTTCCAGGAAGTTGGCCTCAGGTGCTGAGGATGGCTCCCTGGCCTCTGCCTCAGGCACTAAAAAAATAAAATAAAATGGCTCCATTGCTGAGCAATGAAGCAATGATCCCGGATGGGTAAAGTATCACCCCCTAGTGGACTTGCTGGGTGGATTCCGGTCAGGGAACATGTGGAAGTCTGTTTATCTGCCTCCTCTCAAAATAAAAAAAATAATAATTAAAATAAAATAAAATAAAATGAATATAAATATCTTATTGGCATCACAAACGAGACTGGTCCAAATCTGAATTCATGACTCCCCAGGGGGTTGCTCATCCTCTCTTTCTCCAAATCTCTGAAATATTATAATATTTATCTATACGGCCATCAGACAAGGAAACCAAGATGCCCTCTTCTTGTTCCCTTACCATCTTCTATCCTATCCATCACCACGTATTCCTACCTTTGTACATCCAAATATTTCTTGTGTCCTTCCTCTCCGCTCCGTCTCTTACTTGTTTCTCTACCCTGGAATATGAAAAGCCTCGTGACTACCTCTTTGCCACCAAATCCCTCCCAGCTCACTCCATTCTCTGCACTGCAGCCAAACTGACATTTCAGAGTCCATTTCACACTCGAGTTAAAACCTCTTCAAAGATGCCTCATTGTGTGAAAGTTTAAACCCTTTACCATACCTTGGACCTTCTACAACATGACCTCTTCCTTGTCGAATCTCTTGCTTTTTTTGTGCCTCTTTCATCATGATTAGGAATTTCAGTATCATGCCCACCCTTGTTCTCCCTTGTTCTAGTACTTTGCTTAAGAAAAGTTAAGAAAACCTTGGTAACCTCTCCTCATTCTTGCGGGATTGTCGCAGACCTCACCTTCTCTGAAGTCCTTAGATCCCTGTGCAATCTGGTTAAGCAGCAGCCCCCTGTGCTCATATAATGCCCTATAGATAGATAGATAGCTGTGGCTTTGAATTGTCCAGAACAGAATTTCTGGCAACACCTGCCGGACATGCCATGTGAGTGAGCAGTAGTCTATTACAGTGTCAGGTTACCAGCTAAATCTGAATACACTGTGGTTAGTGTATCACAAGTGGACAATGAGGCACAGAGAAGGTACGTCCCCACTCTGTTCATGCAAAGCATAGTTCTCTTATCGTCTCCGGCGCTAACGTTCACTGGACCTGTTTTACTAAGAAATGTTCAAAGAGAGCCAATTTGAGTCTAGAAGAAAATGAAGAAAATTATGGATAACTGAAGGAAATGAAGAAAATTATGGATAACTGCTTTCGCCAAGAAAAGCAAACATTTGGAGAACAAATGTGTTTGTGGTGTATAATCTGTTTTCCACTGGAGCAGAGCTGGTGTCTTTCCATCCAAACTGAGAAGGTACTGGAGCATGAATTACCCACGCAGGTCTTGCCCGTTCTCAGGTGGCCTGACCCACAGAAGACTAGTCTGCACATTGAAATTCAATGAGGTCAAACTGGACACCCAGCAAACATGGCTGCACTTGGTGGCTGGAATATTGTGTGCCTGTCCATGTTCAGGAGCCATTTCTGTACCCCTTGGGCAACAGTCCTCCTGTGCACAGTTAAGCCTTTCTGATTTTTCACAGAATAGTGGGACTGAGTGTCAGAGACAAGGAAAAGAAAAAAATGGGGCAGTGAGGCTCAGTTTGCAGCATGCCACCCCCCAGAAGAAAAGACCGCAGAGTGCCTCTTGAGGAAAGGGATGAGTAGAGCACAGCACATCAGACACGTAGTCCTCCAACAGGTAAGACAAATCCATACCTGTGTGCGTCCCTCCGGGAACACTTTGCATCATTGCCATAGTTTGCCTCTTGCTTAGTGAGTGCATATTAATCACTTCGGAACTTTTGGCATCTCAGCCCCTTTCTCATACTTAGTGCATTCCCTACCACGTAGTCCTGGGAAAATCAGAACCTGCCTCCCACCTTAAAAGCCAAGGCCAGGTCATACTTTGCAGCCTCTCCTGCATCTTGGCATGTGTCTCAGCTAATCACAGGCACATAACATGACTCTGAACTGGGAAGAAGGCACACAGAAGCAGGGGCCTCAGGGAATGCAGTCTGGGGCAATGGCAGTGGTAGTAGCAACATCCACAGGCCAGGGTAACAGTACCCTAGGTGACTACAGGAGGGACAGGAGCTGAGATGTCCAGCGTTCATGGGCAACAGCCCCAGTGCTTGGCGAGCTCAGACTGGGCATGAATAACCTGGGTTTCTGGGGCGTAACCTTCTCTGTTCTGAGCTATTTTCTGACCCCAGTTCTCCAACCATCTCGTCAATTCTGTAATTTCCTAATAACTTTTCTAATAAAGTCCTCTTGTTTTTATATCAGTTAAAGGAAGCTTCTATTGTTGCTATTACAGCTCTACTGAGAGCCCCCTTGGCTACATGAGGAGATAAGGGGCATTCTTAAAACATCACTGTAAATATTGCTGTTCATGACATCTGTTCCTAAAATAGACAAAAGGAAGTTGTCTCAGCATTCAAAATTCATGCAACTTGTAACATGCTTGCTTTAACTTGTCTTAGCTCAGTGGTTCTCAATCAGAAGCAAATTTGTCTCCCAGGGGACATTTGATTGAGTTTTCTATTGTCATCTAGTGGGAGAAGTCAAGGATGCTGCTAAACATCCTATAATACACAAGACAGCCTCTGTGACAATGAATTACCTGGTTCAAAATGTCAATAATAAGCAGGTTGAAGAACTCTGTCTTAGATTATCTGAAGTTCAATAGACCTCAGGGCCAACTCATTTTCTGGCCTTCCTCTAATTCTTAGAGTTTCTTAAAACCCAGAGGTGAGTCACCAAACTACTTTCCATGTTTTATGGAAACTTTCTAGTTACAGTCTTTATCTAGCCAACAAATCGTACTATCCGCTCTATGCCAGACTCCGTGCTGGTTATAGGAAGTGGGTTAAAAGAGATATGGTGCTTTTAGGATTTTTTCACACAAATTGAGAAGACAGGCAATGAATAATTAAATTCAGGAAGGAATTCATAGATATAAATGCTCTTTATTATGAAGATAATAAAGGGAGGGGGAAACCTGGGTTAGTGACAGAAATTAGCAAGGGGATGTCAACCTGGAGGCTGTGGTCACAGAGGGTTCTCCGAGAAGGTGGCATTTAAACCAGAGCTGGATAGAAGAGCAGTTTAGCCGAGAAAGCAATGGAGTCTAAGGACGAGAAAGGGCTCGATGACTGAAGAACCAGAAGGAGACCAGGGGCCCTGGTTGGACCTGGAAGGAGACTGCCTTGTGTTGGAAAGACCTCTGACTGATGTGGCATTAAATCCTTACGTTTTTATTTACTACTCGTGAGAGCTTCAAACGTTACTTAAATGCTCTGAGTTTTCATTCCCTCGTCTACAGTGGAAAAGTAATAATATTCATAGCTAACATTGATTGAACCCTTACTGCTATACGAGCCTGACACGACTCTATGTAGTTAATAGAAATCAGTCCACGGTATGTGTTGACATTTTGATTATCGAGGTAAAGAAAAATAAATTATTTGAATAACTTCCCCAGGATTACACAAGTGAAAAATAACACAGCAATCACATTCTAAACATTTTCTCTTACCTGCATAATTCCTGTGAAGTTTTAGTCTGGTTGCTGAGTCATTCTTTTCTAGCCCAGAGAGATAAAAACTATGAGGCTATGTCACCACCTGGCCATGCAGAGAACCTTTTCTTCACACCAATGTGTTTTCATGAAAATTGGTTGCATCTTGTTCACAGTGGCCAGGACATGGAAACAACCAAAAAGCCCGTCAATAGATGACTGGATAAAGAAAATATGGCACATATACACTATGGAATACTACTCAGCCATAAGAAATGATGACATTGGATCATTTACAGCAAAATGGTGGGATCTTGATTACATTATACGAAGTGAAATAAGTAAATCAGAAAAAAACAGGAACTGCATTATTCCATACGTAGGTGGGACATAAAAGTGAAACTAAGAGACATTGATAAGAGTGTGGTGGTTACGGGGGGAGAGGGGAAAGGAAGAGGGAAAGGGGGAGGGGGAGGGGCACAAAGAAAACTAGATAGAAGGTGACAGAGGACAATCTGACTTTGGGTGATGGGTATGCAACACATTGTAAGACAAGATAACCTGGACTTGTTATCTTTGAATATATGTATCCTGATTTATTGATGTCGCCCCATTAAAAAAATAAAATTAAAAAAAAATTGGTTGCATCAAGAAGAAATGTTTGTTTGTTTTTTTAATTTTGTTATTTTGTTTTATTTGTTCTTTTAAACTCTTGGAAAATGAACTGAGCTTCATGTGAATTTTCCCAGAAATAGTTATGCTTTGGAAATCTTCAAATAGGCCTTGAACTCTGCAGCACTTTTTTGGGGGTTGTGGGACTGCAGCCACGGTGCCTGTCACATGTATAATACAGCTGCCCCCCCAGGACCACCCTCAGCCTTCTCCCTGAACTCCTCTTGACCTTTTGTGAGCCATAATCCTGCACCATTGTATACAGTGCAGTCTATTGTGACTGTGCATTCTGGAAAATAAAGATCATGTGGTCAGTGCACCAAACTTCAGCCTACCGCCTTAGTGTGCTGAGTGCAATCTGCTAGCACAATCGCAAATGCAGACCAGCATGAGGAAGGGACAATTGTCCTTCCAAACAAGCAGGACAGGGCAGGGCACTCAGAATATTCTAATATTCTGTCCTGCCGCTGAAGGTATACAACGCAAGGAATCCAATAAAGCAACAAAAGTAGCCCATTGGGATACTGGAAACAATAAGTGGCCACATAGAGAGGCCACCTGCCAGCCATCTAGGTCCCAAGGTCAGTGGTCTGAAACAATCTTGTCAAGGGGACTCCCTAGAGTTTATGCTTATCAGTTGTTTGTTTACACTGATTGCCTCAGCTGTAACTTTATCCTCCAGTTTGAGTTTTCAGAGCTGTTTCTAGCGTTACAGACAACAGAAGTCAGAGGAAACAAGTCAGGCCCTTACATTATGGGTACTGCGTTCATCGTTCTGCATTCGAACCCGAATCCCCGTTTTACTTTGCTGGCTGCTTCTCCTCTATTTTCTTACACTTCATACGGTTTGCATGGCTTTACCTTCACTTTCTGCATATTCAAAAGCGTGTTTGAGATTCAAACTTGCCAGCTGGTCGCCTCTCTGTGTATGTTACCGTCCACTCACCCATCAGTCAACCCATCAGTCCCCATCCCAGACCTCCCCCTTTGGGGTTTCTCATCACAGGGTGTGTGTTTTCTGCATTTGCCCATCTCTCAGGGGTGACACCGGGCATTGCCTTTATCTCCTTTGCTCCTGTTCCCTCTCTCCAATCAATTACTGAGCCATGGTGAAACTACCTTCCAGCCCACCCGGAAGTCTGGCGGCTTTTCTCCGCACTGCCGCCTTCCTGTTGGCCCCGGCCACCGTGACCTCTCACTCACAGTAACTCCTAACTGGCTTTCGTGTCTCCTGTCTTTCTCCCTTGCAGCCATTCTCTGTCCTGTAGCCAGGATGTCATTTCTGAAGTTTGCATGCGATCATGGCTGAGTAAAGCCATCCCGTGGTTTCTGATCGCCCTTGGATCAAGGTGAAAGAGGTTCTCCGGCTATCTGCAGGATCTGTCTCCTGGCTGTTCATTCCCTACGTTAGTCAACACTCTCGTTTTAAGTGACAGAAGTCCCAAGGATGGCATAGTAATAAAATTAGTAGCACTATGTTGGAGTTTCTGCCCACCTCTCTCTCTTCTTTAAAAGTTTCCTGCCCACATCCTTCTTCCACAGGTGTGGGCTCATGGAGCTAAGTTTTCTATATACAAGCCCTCCAAATATCCCCGTGCCGTGGTAGATTGACCCAAGGTAAGCATCTAACCCAGTGAACCCATACTATTTCTGCCCTGAGTTACTAGAATCAGAAACAAAGTGTCTTTTTATTTGGCTGGGTCCAAACATAAAGTCTCCAATAGGGGGGTGAGGTGGTTACATCTTCTACCATGTGGACCAGGAGTAGAGGAAGACAATCTAAATCAATGGGAAAAGAAGTAAGTAAATAGTCACCCTAGAAAACCGAGAAAGAAAAGGAGAAAATAGTGTTGAGAAACAGCAAGGATTCCTATATTCTTCTCTAACCCCTCTTCCATCTTTCCCGGGACCTGGAAGCAATTTAGCACTTGGGCTCCATGAGACATCCATGTGTCTTCCTACCTTTGTCTGCCTCACTTTGTTTGGATTTGTTTTTATTACACTAAAGTAAGAGTTCATAATAATATATCGTCTGCTATCTAGGTGACAGGTAATATGTGTATATCTATACAGAGAGAGAGAGAGTCTCATGTAATTTTCACTATAAGTCTGCTGCGCTCTTACTATGATTTTCGTTTTACAGATGAGAAATGAGATGCATAGAGTGATGTAATATATCCAAGCTCCCACAGATAAAATCTAGAGAACTGATTATGAAATCAAGATATTTTGATTCTCAAGTGAATGTTTTTCTACTTTGCTGTGTTTCACAGTCCCATCCATTTGGATCCCAATATCAGTCAGTTGTTTGAATTCATTCATTCATTCATTCACTTATTC
The DNA here is from genome assembly GCF_036850765.1 of Saccopteryx bilineata. NCBI lineage: Eukaryota > Metazoa > Chordata > Mammalia > Chiroptera > Emballonuridae > Saccopteryx > Saccopteryx bilineata. The sequence goes on from NC_089494.1 coordinate 257,811,424, forward strand.
AAGAAACAGATTTTGGTTCCCTGTGATAGACGCTGTGCAGGCAGTTTTCTCATAAATCTTTTGAGATTTGGAACGCAGACTCACTGAGCACATAGCATCTGTGTGGGCTACTTCACATCACCCCATGGGGCTTAGAGACAAGGAAAACCAATGTGAACGTGAAGCCCACACTGTTTTCTATACCATGAGTAATAGAGTGCCTTTCTGTTGACCCAGGAGTTTCGTATCTCCTTCCAGCATGTATGTTTGGCAAAGGTCACTTGTTAGCTCAAAAATGATTTCTTAAAAATCTCAGATACTTCACAGTTCTTGACAAATACAGCTAACAAAGTAATTATGGGCTGATAATTATGGATAATACAACTTGATTCATCAATATGCACATAAACTTGCACATTGTGGCTCCAATATTTGAACACATCTCTACCTGACTTCCAAACCATCAAAGAAGGTATAAAGAAGTTAGAAGAGAGGAATAGAACTCATTCGACAGGCAGACAGCCTCAACCCATCAGCTGTACCTTCCCCAGAGTGGGTACATGATAAGAGCTTTTGGAAGGGCTGGCATTGTGAAACACTGCAGAGACTGGCATGAAGATTGGTGAGTAGCAAGTGAGTAGACAAATGATCTCAGAGGTTAAGAGACTGAGGACTCATACAGCCCTAGGTTCCAGTCTGACATTCTGCATGACACTGAACAATTTATTTAACCTGCTTGAGCAGTAATTTCCTTTACTCGAAGGCAAGAATAATAGATCCTATCTCATAAGAGCATCGTAAGCATTAAACAAGGTGATGTATAGAGAACAGTTAGCATGGAGCTGCACACATCAAAAGTACTCGTTAAATGATAGCTATTAGTATTCCTAATAAGTCCTCAATAACGTTCACATGAGTGATTGATTGATTTCTCTACGTCAGTCAATTTACCTGCAGCTTAACTATCAGATCATTTACCAGCAGTATCTCCCTAGTAGTTAGCAATGTAATCAGGTTATAAATACAGATCGCTACCTGAACCATCGCAGCTCTAAGTACTAAAAGGGCACCTAATTTTAAATGTGGTGGACACTAATCATTCCTTTCTTGTAGCAAAAATATCTTCAGGCTGCAGTTTTGAGATAGCATTAAGGAAGAGCGTTCACTTTGTGTCTTTTCACAATGGTGTGAGAAATTACAAGGCTGAGTGTTCCTGGTGATCCATTTGTCTCCCCATCTTGCAAGTGGAACAAGTACTGCTGTTGCCGAGCAACAGAGCGGCGGTGGGAGGGGGGATGCGTGCTGTGGCCCTCTTGGAGAGAGGAGCTTAGTTCTGGAGAGGGGCTTAGTTCTAGGGGCATCCAGAGGCACTGAAAGGCATGTTGAGAAGTGTACTTTTTCTCAGTCGCTGGAGAGCTATGCCATCAATGTGAATCCTCCAATAATTAAAACAATTGTTTCCACTAAGAATTCCCATCACCTGCTTTTCGTGAACTTTAGAAAATCCTAAGAACCACAGGGCACAGGAGCTCTTGAGAGTACCTTTGCCATCCGAGTACGCTGGCCAAAACACACTCTATGAATGCACCAGTCAAAAGAGCGGGGTTGGAAATTTCCACCCCAAACATGCGTCCATCCTCTGGAATGACTAGGAGAGCAATCAAGGGAAGATTCGGGAAAAGGGAGTGGGAAGTACAAGGGAGGAGTGAAAGAGAATGCTCACTATGGCAACTGGCAACCATCTGCTTCATGTCACTCAAGAGAAAAACAATGAAAGTTGAGAATGTCTCTTTCACACTAGGAACCGAGGCCTCCCTGATTAGCTGTGGTTAAATATCACTAGCGTGGGCTCATGTGTTTGAGCCTACACAGTGTGCTAAGTGCCGTGGCATAGCAGTTTAGCACCGGCTCAGGAACAAGACTGCCTTGGTTGGGGTCCCAGCTCTCCAACTTAAGGACTGGGTGAATTTCAGAAGGTCCCTTAACTTCTCTGCACCTCACTTTTTTATGTAAAAAATGTGGATGACATGTGCCTCCTGATCCAAAAGACTATTGAGATGACTAAGGAATGGTTCCAAGCATTCAGATGGCTGGACTCCAGCCTCATAATCACTCCTGTGCCATTTCTTTATTCAGACCCCAGGATGTTTTAATCTTCCCCCAGAGAAAGTCCTCCTCTGGGTTCACTCGTACCTTGTCCCTCTTCTGCAGCTTCTGATCTTCCCTGTCATTCATTGCGTTAAGGCTTGCTCCAGATGTTTACTATTACTCTGGAACAACAACAACAAGATACACATGGTTAATGCCAGTATCTGATCATGAATTTGAAGTCGTGTTTGATGGTGCAAAACGCCGTCGGGCCAAAATTAAGTAAGTAAAGCGAACAAGTAGGAAAACCCACCGGGGGCTCGTCTTCCTTCCAAGATTAACTCTGTCCCTTTGGTATGTCATTTATCTTCCAAATAGATTTGAGGTGTCAAACCGAAAATAGTTGATTTTACCTTTCTCTATTTCTCTTCCCCAACTTTTTGTTTTCCATCATTTTACCCCTTAAGAACATAGGACAAGAAGCAGTGATTTATAAGATATAAATCTTTGCTCTTTTCTCCAGTGCAAGCACCCAATGCTGAAAAATAAGATGCTGGCTAATAATAAAGTACATGAGATTGAGATCCTTGAATCAACTATTGAACCCAGAATGCATTTAGCTCTTTTGACCACCTTTGCCCTGAAAAACAGGAAGGCACCACTTCATAGCTGAAAGCAGACGGCATCTGGGTTTGGACAGAGCTGGATGGAAATCCCAGTGCTAGACCATTTGCAGGTCTTTTACTGAGTAAGTTAGTTAAACTCTTTGAGCTTTCATTACCCGTGTGTCTAAGTGAAGAATAACAGCCTCACTTCACAAAGACCTGGAGGCTTAGATGTATGGAAAGATTTTGGAACAGCTACGTCTTTCCACTATAGAAATTTGTGGCCATGACAAGTTGCAGGGATAAGGCACAATTGTGATATTTTAAGTTTCCCTAAACTTTCCATACACATGGCTAACTGGGTTGGGTTCTCTCCTGGGACCCTCTGCGCCACCCCCAGAAGGTGGAAAGGCTGGAGAACTCACCCACTGGCTTCCGTTCTCCCACTGGTTGAAGGCTGCTGCTGGGGCGATTGGGGCTGTTCACCTCTGGGTTGGCTCACTTGCTCACAGAAGAAAAGCATCAGGCAGGGGAGAGGAAAAAATGGGCATTTGAAAAGGGAGGCTGACCGCATGCTAGAAACTATGTCTGATGTGTAAACTCAAGTGGGTCAGGGGGGCACGGAGCAGAATAACAGAGACATTTATTATACCAGTGCGGCAACGGTTATGCTAAGTTGGAAATCAGAAAACATGGGGACACATCCCAACATTATACTTAACTGTGTAAAGTATAAAGTTAATGCGTCATTTGTTCATTTATTCAACAAATGTCAACTGAGCACCTACTAAGCTCCAGATAATATTCTAGGCAGTGAGGACAGGGCAATGAACAGAACAGATACCATTGCTGACTTTATGTTCCGTAGAGTGTTTTGCACGCTCAATATCTGTATATACCATGTGCAAAAAAGGAGGTGATTTCGGTTAGAATAAGGAGTCACATATCTAAAATGAACAAGAACACTAAATAAGTGAAAACCGACTTGGTCAGGAAAATAATAGAGAATCCTTTTATTTATTTTCTACAGAGGACTTGTTTAAACTGGGATTCAAATAGATGCCCAATTTTCTCCTTTTTGTAAAGACGCAAACCATAATGGTTTATAAAGTGAGGTCATTCGCACTGATGACCTCACTTTAACTTGCGTACCTCTGCAAAGACCTTATCTCTAAATAAGGTCCCAGCCGGAGGGACTGGGAAGTAGAACTGCAAGGTATAAATCTGGGGGGGGGGGGGAGGCATACTATTCAAACCATAACACGATCTTTGTACTTGTTTACTCTTCCTGTTCCAGAAACTTCTTTTCTCCACTTTCCTTTCATGCCCTTAAGTCAGTTGTTCAGTGCAATCTGCTTCACAAAGTCTCATTTCACTTGACAGCCATGCTTCCCGACTAAAATCGCTCTCCTTTCTCAAATGTCCATTATATCGAGCTTTGATTTTTCTCGTGACCCTTACCTCTGACTCTGTGTATTTTCCTTTTCCCCTAACTCAGAGGTAGGGAACCTTTTTGGCTGAGAGAGCCATGAACGCCACATATTTTAAAATGTAATTCCGCGAGACCCATACAACGACCCGTGTACATTACTCATTATCCAATAAAAATTTGGTGTTGTCCTAGAGGACAGCTGTGATTGGCTCCAGCCACCCACAACCGTGAACATGAGTGGTAGGAAATGAATGGATTGTAACACATGAAAATGTTTTATATTTTTAACGTTATTATTTTTTTATTAAAGATTTGTCTGCGAGCCAGATGTAGCCATCAAAAGAGCCATATCTGGCTCGTGAGCCATAGGTTCCCGACCCCTGCCCTAACTAGATGGTGAATGACCTTGCAGATAGTCTAGCTCTCTCTTCATACCATACCAGATGCTGATCTTCATATTTAGGAGTTGAATAGGGCGTGTTTGTGCACACGGCTACTCACTTGGCCAGTCTGAATTGCAGTGGTTGTGATTTATTTGCATCCTTGTCTTTAGTACTGGGCACAGTGCCTGGCACAGAAGCACCACTTATCAAAGTGTGTGAATAATCTCTCTACAACCCTGTGGACCAAGGACAGAAGGGAAACAGCTGATGAGGAAGGTCAACAAGCTAAATGTTTGCCCCCCAGCATTTTACTGCAGTGCCTCTCTGGACTGGAGGCTTGGGCTGTCAGCTTGCATCAAATGACCTCTTTTCAGAAGAGGCGTCCATAGGGATCACTTTGGCTGGCAAGATGTCACAAGAAGTGAGAAGTGTGCCTCTGTAACAGCTGCTTTTCCTTTTCACGTTGGCACATACAGAATGAAATGACCAGGGGAAAAAAATGATTGTATAGCAAGATATCCTAGCCTGTCTATAAGAAGCCCATTGGGAATAATTGCATGAATGAAGAGAAAGGTAAAGAGAAATAGAGTTCACTAGCAACAGCGGTTCTGGCAAGTTGGCAGCAGAAAAGCAAGGAAGACAAAAACTCCCCCATTTTCTGGGCCTGCTGGGGACTTTGCCTCTGCCCAGCACTTGACACATTCTTTGTGGTTTCGGACTGAGCCCGCGGTGGTTCTGTGATGGAGGAAGTTAGGATGCAGCAGGACTGAGATGTATGTTAATACAGCGTATGGGCAGGAGCCGCCATCTTCCTGGCCAGGCACCTGCAGGTTCTCATTGGATTCAGGCAGATGGTAAAGAAACAGTGGAGCCAAAAAAAATGGTGGGCCACTCCTTTATTAAAGTCTCACACCAGCCGACGAGCAAACAGGCAGGGAAAACACTTCCTTCTTCATTCAGAGCTCACAAAGCCCTGACACATTCTCCGGCTCCACAATCAGGAGGATCTTCTCTGGTTTCTCCTAGAATCAAAGGCCCCACCAGTCTCAGCAAAACTCCCAATGCCCCTCAGCTCTGGTTCCCCATCTGCACACCTTCTCGCTGCCAACATGGCTTCTTCCTCAGCACCTGCATTCTCTCTGCTCTCACTCTGCCAGCATGGCTTCTTTCTGCCTCTTCTCTCTCTTTTCAAAACTTTCTGGCACAAAAAAAAATCTCCTTCGGCAAACATTAGCAAAACAATGGCTCTCCCCAAGCAGGAAGGTAATTTGCAATTTCACAGAACACATATACCTGGTGCTGCCCAGCCCCCAATGCGAACTATACACGAGCAAACATGACAATCATATTTTAAAAACTTACTTGACCAACATATAGGTTTTCTCATTATTTAGGAATGGTACCATCAACAGATTATGAGATGATTGCCATTAAAAGATGTTTTTATATTCACAGACCCCAGGAGAAGAGAGTGATACCATGCTGTGGTGGGGTGCCACGTGGGTAAGCGTTGAGTTTGGTCAGGAAGCAGTGGAAAGGGGAAAACTATGGACAAGAGGCCCTGGCCGGTTGGCTCAGCGGTAGAGCGTCGGCCTGGCGTGCGGGGACCCGGGTTCGATTCCCGGCCAGGGCACACAGGAGAATCGCCTATTTGTTTCTCCACCCCCCTCTCCTTCCTCTCTGTCTCTCTCTTCCCCTCCTGCAGCCAAGGCTCCATCGGAGCAAAGATGGCCCGGGCGCTGGGGATGGCTCCTTGGCCTCTGCCCCAGGCACTAGAGTGGCTCTGGTCAGGGCAGAGCAACGCCCCGGAGGGGCAGAGCATCGCCCCTGGTGGGCGTGCCTGGTGGATCCCGGTCGGGCGCATGTGGGAGTCTGTCTGACTGTCTCTCCCCATTTCCAGCTTCAGAAAAATACAAAAAAACCCCACAAAAAACCTATGGACAAAAGCCTTTATTGTAGTTTCCGTAAGAAAGAACAGATGAGAAAAGCAAACAGGTTTAGGACAAGATGTTTTGAATCATTTCAGCAGGCTTCAGTACGCAGCGGTGGTTCCTGGTTGTCTGGCATGCCCCCACTTGTCTGGTACCTGGATTGCCTAGAGCAGGCGAGTCTTTGCCCCAAAGTACGAGAATCCAATAAAGAAGGTGGATGGAGTGTGACTCTGAATTGGTTGGTTTGCATCTGAAAAACATGGTCAGTGGGCAAGTTGTGTTTGCTATCTCCAGGAAATGACCAGCCCTGGGAGCCAGTCCTTCCAAGGATGACCAAGCTCCTAAAGTCAAGGTACCAGAATACCATCATTAAAGGAAAAGGTTAATTTAAGCAGTCAGGCTCTGAGCCACCTCCTCCCCTGACATACAAATTTCAGTAACCTCCCTTACTTCCTTTGATTCTCATAGTGACTTTGCAGGCGAGGTTTCACAGTCCCATTTTGCAAGTTCAAGGCTTACCACAGCCAAATGATTTTCATAGTCATACAGATAAAATAGTAAGCAACTTATTTCCCTTCTTCAACTCTAAGGGTAATTATGTTTCCCATCTTACACCATTGTGGCCACTCTGCTCGCTTACAGTTAGAAAATTATAACTTCTTTAAGGAAGGACCACCATGCCTCAACTCTGTGGGATTGGTCCACAGCCTCAGAACATTCAGTTTAAAGAAAGATCACATCCAGGAAGCCTGGAGATAATGTCATAGCGTCAGTGAGTCCCGAGCCCCAGTCCGAACTCTAACACCACCTACTCAGGTGACCGGCAAGTTCTGTCGGTGATCCTCAACGGATTCCGCTGCCCAATGGGATGCATATTTTCCGTTATGCTATGCAATCCGTAAATAAACAAAACTCCAGATTTCCCAGCGCTTAAGAAGATATTTAGTGATGTGAGACAGGAGGGTTAATGAGATCCACGTGTCAGCACAGACTGCAATGGGGATATGACTCTTCCCTGAAATGGGCTTAAATCTTTCATCTGGTCCCGGCTGGTCTCTCCAGGGAGAGACTACAGAGCCAGGGCACTGAACAAACAAGGACAGATACATCAGAAAAGTACCCTCGGAGGCCCATGTCTCCTGGGGGCAGTGGGCAAGGAGTGGTCAGAGAGAACATTTCAAGGATAGAATAGTTGGACTAGTCTCCACGCATTGGAGTAAGGATTAAATGTCCTGAGACAATAAAAACGTACAGAAAAAAGTGGAAGTCCTTCCCCTCCCCCCCAAGAACAGAGTGGTGGAAGGTGACAGCACATAGAAAAAAGTCTTAAAGATTCCTTTTTCTTTTTTAACTCGGCTTTTAATGAAGAACTAGATGTATTAACTGTTGGTTAATACTTATGATGACATATTGATTATTAACTAATCACATAGCAAAACCTGTAACATTTTCTTTCCATAGCATACACTTGTTCAATAACAGCCTTCATATTGGGTCTTCATATGTCCTGAGGCAAAGAGCTCAAGATTTCATTATTGACAGGGATAGAGAGTAATTTTGAGTTAATCGTTAATATTTAACCCAGAAGGGAAAAAGGCATATAAATAGCCCATTCTGTCACAGTTTGTTTGCAAATATTTTATGTCTGCTAAATACTGTTTCAACAAAAATAAACTCCGAATTCTTGTTGACACTGCAGCAGCAAGAATATGTTTTCGTTTGCACATAAAGCATAATCTGAAAGTCTGGATGGAGGCAAGTCTTGGTCAAGTTTCTGTGAGTCAGCAGGGCTGACACCGGATGCTGGCAATGAGCTCGTACTGAGTGAGTAGAGAAGGGTCTGGTCCTGCCATGGGCCGGTCTGCTTCAACCGTAGCCTTCAGGGGAAGTTTGTGTGTCTCCCAGTTACGCTCAGCAGGACCAGTTGCATAACTGTGGAAAGCTGGTAAGGCAAATCCCTGAAATAAGGCTCTTATCCAAAAGAGTTTTCAAGCCAATACAAATCGACAAACAAATGGCCAGATTTTATGTCACCTGTTAATCTCTACAGTGCAAACCAGAAGTTGCAGAGTAATAAATACCTACAGAAACACAATAACGGAAGTTCTTAGTTATGGAAAAGACAATGAGTAGCATACTAGGAAGAATAGCAGGGAAAGAGTGGCAGAAATGAAGAAGCTAAATTATATATTATTAGACTACGAGACCTCAGGTGTATCCTGAATGGTGAGGACAGTTCTCTATGGCATCTTGTTGCACAACTGCTGGAACTATTTCCTGTCTTTCTCAACTCCATGCATACAGCCTTAGCCAAACAAAGGAACCACAGTAATTTTTGGCTCTGTCTACATGGACCCCTATTTTTGTGCCCCTGCCAAAATCTCCAACCTCACCTCCTCCCATTCTGTCTCTAGACACACCCACTCTGGCCTCAGGTTGCACTCAGTGTTCCCTTCTACCTCATTCTTATTTCTATTCATTCATCACAGTTTAACTCACTTCCTCCAGGAAGCCCTCTCTGAACCACAGAACTACAATGCACGTTGATAGGTATGAGGCAAGCTTCAACCAGAGGAGCAGAACCCAAGATATATGGCATGTATACACACGCACACACATACACAAGCACATACACATGCAAATATGCATATATACACATGTGTACAAAGACGCCAGGCAACAAGAGTCCTGCTATTGGGTGGCTCACCGCACGGTGACCAGCAGTAGACGGGATAGGTTGCATAACACGAAGCTCAAGGACAGGCTGGATGTGCGTTCAGCAGGTGATGGAGGGAAGTGGCAGGTATGGACTTTCTCTGGTGAGGAGTCAGAGAGTGTGGTCCACATGTGCATATTATAGAATGCTTCACTCCGATGTGGTGGATAAGGCGGGAGAGAGCAGTGTGAGCCACACCCACGGTGCATCTGCAGAGCCAGAGAGGGATTTCACTGTGGCTGAGCGTGGGGTACACAGAAGCAGTTGGGTCCTGGGCTAATCAGGTCGTACAAGCTTCATACAAGGTCCCCGAGGTCACAATGCCCACAGAACCTGAACCTAGTTGCCCTTGTGTCATGTGTTCTTACAGTGCTTCCCCGATCTCTCATGGACTTCCTTTAACTTCGGGCTAGCTCTCCATTTTTACCTTGAAATAATTCAAAGCTATTGTTCCCGTCTCTCCTCAAGTCTCCGGTGCCCACAGTCCTTCCTTCACAGGCTGCGGCCTCAGTGTCCTGCACACCCAGGGAAGGGTCAGGACGACGTTCTCCATCTTCATGAAATAAATCAGTACTGAATCAGAGAGTAAATCTTTCTCAACTATGCTTTGAAGGAAAGTAGCCCTTGTTACTAAAATGTCTCCTGTCATCTGAAACAGATGCCTGAGCTAATCCAGGGGTTCTCAATCCCAACCCTAGTCGCATTTTGGACTGAAGGACTGCTAGGAGGCTGTCCTGTGTATTGTAGGATGTTTATCACGTTACTGGCTCCACCCCCAAGATCACTAGCACCCACTCCCTGAACTGTGAAAGCCAAAACTATCTCCTGACGATGTTAAATGTCCCTTCTGGGGCAGAATCTCCTGTGGTTGAGAGTCATTAACCTAATTCCAGATTTGGGCTAATATATTGTACACATACCGATGGCCTCTTCTTACAAATGCAGTAGGTTCTTATGGAGCTTCTAACATTTTTCCAGAGTCATAGATTCTATTAATCAAATGCTATCTGCCAGGCACCTTATGAAGGTGTTCCTGCTACAAACACCATATTACAGATGAGCAATTAAGGCTAATGGAGTTTAGTCAGTTTTCCTATGGGATAGAGACAGTGAAAAGTGTGTAAGAATTTGCACCCTAGCTGCCTGACTCCAAAGACAGTCTCTTAACCACTCTAAAAAATTACTTTGCAGGAAAAACAAACAAACCTAACTGCCTTGTCAGGCCAGTGGCTGCCGCCAGGGCCGTGCAGGCTCTCACTGGATTAGGGCAGATGGTAAAGAACTCTGGAGCCAGAAAATGGTGGGTCATTCCGTTTATTAGTCTCATAAGGGCGGACGAGCAAACAGGCAGGGCTCCCAAGCCCCTCAACATTCCCTCTCTCTAGATCCTCCAGCAAAACACGCTGAGGGGAAGCCCTGGCCGGTTGGCTCAGTGGTAGAGCATCGGCCTGGTGTGCAGAAGTCCCGGGTTTGATTCCCGGCCAGGGCACACAGGAGAGGCGCCCATCTGCTTCTCCACCCCTCCCCCTCTCCTTCCTCTGTCTCTCTCTTCCCCTCCCGCAGCCGGGATGGCTCCGTGACCTCTGCTCCAGGCGCTAGAGTGGCTCTGGTCGTGACAGAGCGACGCCCCGGAGGGGCAGAGCATCGCCCCCTGGTGGGCAGAGCGTCGCCCCCTGGTGGGCGTGCCAAGTGGATCCCGGTCAGGCGCTGTCTGACTGTCTCTCCCCGTTTCTGGCTTCAGAAAAATACAGAAGAAAAAACAAACAAACAAACAAAAAACAGGCTGAGGGGGAAGATCCCTCCTCCAGCAAACAATAGCAAACTATCACCCCTCCCCGTGGAGGCAGGCAGTCCGCAACTTGCAACTGGCCGCCCTGAGGGCAAGCACCTGCAGCCTTCCACAGACTGGACGCACATGGCACTGCCCCGGTACAAGCGAGCAAACCTAAAAACCATTTGTTACAAACTTGTTTGCCCAGCACGCCTAGAAGATAATATCGTACCAATGCCAAAGAACTTGTTAAAACCTGGTTCTCACCAACTCAGTTTGGAAAACAAAATCCTCAAGATAGTCAGTGATTTACTTACTTAAGAGTTCCTGAGATAAAAAGAGTGGCTATCAACCCGAGGCAGTCCATCTTTGACCCACGATCTAAGCCAGGCTGAGGTGTGTCCCTTCTTCCCAGAGGGCTCTGCCTGTCATGCGTCAGAGCACACCAGAGTTACATTGCCGGTGTATCCTGCCATCCCTGCCTGTTCTATTAGATTGTGAGCTTGTTCGGAGCAGAAACGTTTTTACTCACCCTTCCCCCCCCCCCCCCCCACACACACATAGTAGGCACTCCATCAGAGCTGGTTGGATGAATGAGTGAGCGAATGAACAGACGAATCCTAGGTACACAGAGAAGTGTAAACACAGAGGAGGGATCAGTGGCCCCTGGCAGCCCAGATACAAATGAAAGCCTGTCAAGTTCCCACTTCCAGAAAGTATTTTCTATTACCCAGACAGGAAGCTGCTGGGAGCAAAGCGCATACATAAATTTAAAGCAGTATATGAAGTAAGAAAAAATTGACCCCCAAATCAATAAAAATGGTCCATCTTCTCCTTTCAGTTTTATAATCCAGGCGCGGGCTGACCCACATCACTCAGCTCAGTTCCACTCCCAGGTACAACTATTACTACTTTGTTACATATTTAGGGGCGCCACCCCCACGGAAAGGGGCAAGCAGGTGACCACCGCAGACCAACGCGCAGGCCTCTGCACCCACAGCCTGTTGGAAGACGTCGCAAAACACAGCTCTGGGGTGGACAGGCTTCCCAGACCTGGGGCTCAGCCAGCCGCAGGGGGCACTGCAGCCCTCCCTGTCCCCACCACCCACAGCTCGGGACACAGAGGATGGCTACTCTGTTCCCAGAAAGAACTACTGACCAGGAAGTTTCGCCCAATTTACCCTTCTCTTAGCAGTTGACATTTTGTTTCAGACGATGAGCTCTGGAACCTACTTTCATCACAGGTGTTGGGGGCGGAGCTGCATTCGGGGCTGCTGAGGCGACGTGAGCAGCAGGACGGGAAATGACTTGCCCCCCGCCCCTGGAGAAGGGAGCTGTCCACCTGGGCTTAGCTCAGGAAATGTCCGTGCGCTGAATGGCGGGGCTGAGGAGCTAATGGGTCGGATCTCCCACTGGACCGGAAGGAAGCCTCTCTAGAGACACTGCTCATGCAGGCTGGAGCCAGGATGGGGAATCCTTCCATTGGCAGTGGTGGTTCATTCATTTATTTCTTTATGCGCCCACCAAGTAGTACTGTGTGCCAAGCTGATACCCTGTGCTGGGAAATACGCACCATTCCTGGAGATACCTGGTGAATCAGGCAGACAAAAACGGCAAATAGGCTAGCAAAAAACTAGAGCTAATGTAGTCCATTGTATAGTCCATTATATTATATATAATCATGTTATATGCTCATTAGACAGCTCAGCCCGCCATGACAAATTATAACAGACTGGGTGATTTAAAGAACAGAAATTTATTTTATCAGTTATGGAGGTTGAAGTTTAAGGTCAAGATGCCAGCATTGTCAGGGTCTAGTGAGGGCTTTCTTCCTGGCTTGCAGAAGGCTGCCTTCTCATTATGTCTTCACTGGGTAGAGGGAGAGAAAAGGAGCTCTCTGTTGTCTCTTTTTATAAGAACACTAATCCCATCACTGGCCCCACCCTCAAGATCTTATCCAAATCTAATTATCTCCCAAAAACCCCCATACCCAAATGCCATTATATTGGGAATAAGACCTTAAATATATGAATCGGAGGAAACATAACTCCGCCCCTGGCACATATAACTGGATATGATGTGGTATATGACATATGATTTGTGGTATGGTCTACATGATGAAGAGAAAACAGACTAATGACTGACAGAGGAAGAAAAATCCCAGAGAAAGATCCTTGCAGAAAGTACCAGTAACATCTTAAGCCAACTGGACTCTCAAGTCCAAAGGACAAATATCAATCCCGAGATCAGAGACTGATGCAGAAGGTCCCGCATGAATGTAAGAATAGATAAGCAGTCAAGGGGAAAGGCAGAAAGTTCAGGTGCTGAGCTCGTTGCTTGTGGAGACTGACAGAACTCAGGCATTACCCAGCTGTGACCATGAACAAATCCTTCAAACTCTCTAAGACTGGATTTCCACAATTGCAAACTGCAGAGAATAGCAGTAGCTAAATTATAAAGTGCTTGTGAAAGTTGCACGAGGTCATTTACACGAAGAGCTTCACCCTGAAGCCAGCATTGCTTTCTTCTGTTGGACGGATGGGAACTCTCGTTCGGGATATACTAGAACTATTCTGTCGGCTCGTCCTATGGGCTCCACTTCCAGGATACATCCTGCATCCGACCACCTGCAAGGCCATCACCCTGGCCAACTTAGCAATGACCTGTGTGGCCTTGGGCCAATTATTTTAAACTCTGAATGTATCAGTTTCCTCATCTGCAAAATAGATAGAGCCTCGCTGCCTAGTTCATAGAGCTATCATGAGTACTTGTAAATGAACACACAGGCAAAGTGCTTGAAAGGGCGCTTAGACCCTAACCTACGGGGGGCGCTCAGTAAGAGGTGTCTGTCGTTAGCATCTGTTGTCTGGGTGGTTGTGGGAGCAGCATCCTATCTCCTCTCTCTGCTTCAACCCCTGCTCCTCGAGGCCTCCTCACACAGCAAGCCAGAGTCACTCATTCAATGAACAAACTATGTCACATGTCGATGACCATCTCACTCCGAGCACAAGCCAAGTCTTCACGTTGACCTGGACCCTTATGTCTCAGACATTAGTCCCCACTGCCCTCCCCTCCCTCCCCGGCCTCTGCCACCCCAGATCCTTGTGCTGCTCCTGACTGGTGAGACACCCTAGCACATTCCCATCCTTACAGTTCTCTCTGCCTGGAAGGCTCCGGCTCCAGGGGTATTCATAGCCTGTATGCTCAACCTCATTTAAGTCTCGCTTTAATTTTTTTTTTTCTTCTAATATCTGAAGCTGGAAACGGGGAGAGACAGTCAGAGAGACTCCCGCATGCGCCCAACCGGGATCCACCCGGCACGCCCACCAGGGGGCGATGCTCTGCCCCTCCGGGGCGTCACTCTGCTGCGACCAGAGCCACTCTAGCGCCTGGGGCAGAGGCCAAGGAGCCATCCCCAGCGCCCGGGCCATCTTTGCTCCAATGGAGCCTTGGCTGCGGGAGGGGAAGAGAGAGACAGAGAGGAAGGAGGGGGTGGGGGTGGAGAAGCCAATGGGCGCTTCTCCTATGTGCCCTGGCCGGGAATCGAACCTGAGTCCCCCGCACGCCAGGCCAACGCTCTACCGCTGAGCCAACTGGCCAGGGCCCAAGTCTCGCTTTAAATATCACCCTAGCAGGAAGACTTACCCCGCACAATCAACCCACATGGTGAATGCCACTCAGCACATCTGATCCTCCAGCCCTTCTATGTTTTTCTCATTAGCAGGCCTATCATGGACTGAAACTGGTCATTTCTCACTACCTGCTGTCCCAGCAGCATGTCAGCTTCATGAGGTCAGGGGTTTGGTTTATTCACTGGCCATAAAGAAAATGTGCTGAACACATAGACTGCTTTTTAGTGATAAATGAGGAAGAGTCATGGCCAGGCTGTCCTCCCTGTTGGACCAATGACCATAATGGGGCAGGGAGGCCCCTCTGACAGGAAGGCGCACGGACCGTAGTCCTGGTTTCTTTTCCAGGAGCCGCCTGAGAAGTCTGACTGGATAGTTCTCAGTGCGGAAGGCAAGTCCTCTGCACTGTTTCGCAATTTCAAACCTTACCCTAATGACTTGGCAAATTGGCCTCAAAAGCTGAAAACCGAGGTCTCTGAAATGCAGTGATTCTGAGGAACTGCAGACGCTAGCGGTCTCCAAGGGGATGTTCGCGATCTGTTCTGGACGGGCTTTCTGCAGGTGCTTGTACGTTTCCCTTAGGTCAGAGTGCAAGGGAAGAAGGTATCATTTTGTTGCCTCTCACACAGCAGAGTATATATAATCCATTCACAGGCAATGCAGTCTCTAAATCCTTCAGTGTGTGTGTGTGTGTGTGTGTGTGTGTGTGTGTGTGTGTGTTTGCAGGAGAGTAGCTCTAGTGGCATTATTTTAACCAGAATCCTCAATTAAGTAGAGTCACGAAGCTATCGTTTTTTGATATTCGTGTCAAATATCTCTGGGGCCATATTGGCTTCTGACAGCGCTTCTTCCTTACTTCCTGTCCTCACGTGCTCATCTTCAATGTCATCTTGAGTACCGCCATGGTCCAACCTGTCCCTGCGTAGCACTACCTTTAAAGCTAGGCAACAAAGGCTTCGATCAGGAACCCCACGGTTTAGAAGCTTCTCCACATCATAAACATATTAGAAAATGCGTTTATTAAAGAATATACCTCCACCCTTGCTTCCTGGCCTCCAGCAGTCAGCCTAACCCCGCATGACCCCTGATCCTGAACTGCCGCTCCTGCAAGTGCTCTGGTCCCAGGAAAACGCTTCTCCACGTCTCTGGCCCTGAGTCTCCAAATCAAAGGTGACTGGCCCTGAGTCTCCGAGTAAAAGGTAAATGCATGTGAATGCCCTAAGGTTACAGGTGTGCTCGTGTCAGAGACTTGAGCAGGAGGAGCCACTTAGGCAAGAGAAGCAGTGCATTAGCTCCTGAATACTTCTGTGTGGATTGTACAAATGCAGCGGATGTGTGCGTGACCCGGGAGGACAAGGCATTCGCTCTCGTGCTTTGTGTTCACGTCCCATCCTCCGGTTCCGGAGGGTAGACGTGAGCCAGCGAGGTTCTCGGGTCAGCTCACCAGGACCGCTGAGGAAGACTTTCCTACGTTAAATAACTTAGCTCGTTCTGACCATTTTATACATTTGCTTATAGATATAACAGGCATGGAGTATGACACTGATTCTTACCTTGGTAACTAGAGTGACCATTAGATGCTAGAATACTAAATAGTACAGCTAAAAGTAATATTTAATTAAATTTGCAAATAATCAAATAAAATATTTCAGCTTTTTATAAGTAATTTTTTTTAGGTGAGAGAAAGGAGCTAGTGGCCCAAGATAAGATGGACCTGGCAACCCCTGTCTGGGGCCAATGCTCAAATCAGCTAAGCTATTTTTAGCATCTGAGGCTGACAGCTGGAAAAACTGAGCTATCCTCAGCTCCTGGGGCTGATGTTCAAATCTATTAAGCCACTGGCTGTGGGAGAGAAAGAGAGAGGGAAGACGGAGAGGGAGGGGGAGACAAGCAGATGGTCGCTTCCCTTGTGTGCCCTGACCAGGAATTGAACCCGGGACATTCATACTCTTGGCTGATGCTCTATCCACGGAGCAAACCAGCCAGGGCCAAAGTAAATAATTTAAATGCAATTTTTTACATTTTGACATAAAGTAATTATAATGTGAAATTTTATTTTAATTTTAAGTTATTATATTTTATCTAAAAACTTTGAAAAATAAACAAATAATTTTCACTTTTTGATTTTTTTACATTTAATTTATATTTTGGGTGAACACTAATTAAAATTTTATAGCCTTACAGTCTATTATATTTTAGTTTTCAACTTTTAAAATCATTGAGAATGAGTACAAATTGAGATAATAGAAATCACAATATAATCTAAAGAGATGAAAATTTAGTTCAGAGACGAAAAAAGGTGAAAACAATGGAAAATAATTTTTTTTCAAAAATAATGTGTTTGCAACTAGAAATAATAAAAGTAAATAAACTTCTTTGATATAAATCACA
Source organism: Saccopteryx bilineata (assembly GCF_036850765.1). Taxonomy (NCBI): domain Eukaryota; kingdom Metazoa; phylum Chordata; class Mammalia; order Chiroptera; family Emballonuridae; genus Saccopteryx; species Saccopteryx bilineata. Next base: position 257,828,349 of record NC_089494.1, read on the forward strand.
TAAAATTAGTGAAAATTGCATTATAATTTTTTTATGTAAAGAAGGTTTAATTATTAATCAAAACAATGAAAATGAGCAAGGAAATTACTCTCATCAAATCTGCAACCTCAGCGAGTCAGATGAAATCTATGCAACATCATCATCTTTACTAAATTAAGACACGATTTCTGACTGGAAAGAGTGAATGCATGGTTCTGTTTCTCCCATTGCTCTGGACCTCGGGAGTCAGCCCTCCCCAAACCTCGCGGCAGAAGCAGGTGCCTCAGTTTTCACTCGCCTTACTGTCCCTAAATAGAAACCCGTCAGACCTCCCTTTTGGCAGTGATCATGACAGGAAAAGAAGCGCAATATGAGAATGACACTAATGGAGGAGCACAGCAGGCAGGACAGGTGCCCGTGCGTGCTGGCCGGCTCTCACTGTAAGACAGTAAACAGAACTCACTCCGAGCTTCTCTTCCATTTTATTCATTATTTTAGAAAAAAATCATTCCTGCATTGTGTGCATGTCTAGATACCAGGTCTTTGCCCAATGTCTTATATGGTCTATCATATTGGATATTTGAACCTTATGAAAACATGTCAATATTGCTTTTTTTTTTTTTTAATTCAAAGATGAGGAAATTGGTAAGTTAGTGATGATCCATTTAGCAAAAGTGGTTGTGGAGTTTGAACCCAGTTGTTTGGGTCAAGACCTCGCAATTACCCTATGCTGGCCCCTCTGAAATTAAACTAGCTTCAGGATCAGGGTGTAATGTATCTGTCTTCTGTCCCTTTTTTAAATCATTTTTTAACAGAAGGCCATGTTGACTCCTCCTTGAAGATCTTCTTTCACTGCAATGAACATTAGTGTCTATTCTCTCCCCTCAGTATGTGAGCTTCTTAAAAACACGGACTACATCTTCTTCATCTTTGTATTCCTGTGCCTACAACAGGTCTATGTATTCTAGGAGGTGTGTAAGTGTTTAATAAATGAACGCATGCAAGTGACTGGAGAGAGTGCAGGGAGCGACCGTTATCTCCACTGGATCAGGATTTCTAAAGCTCTCCAGAGCACACGGTATCTGTTCGGAGACTCAGGACCTCCCATCCCTGGTCCCGCCATGTCATGAATGGAGACTCGGGCCCCCTCACGGGAATCAGGGAGAAGCATTTTCTCGTCATTCTGCCTCTCATTCAGTCCTCTCTACAGGACTCGGAGTAGTTTGTCTGGCTGCGAAGGTTGAGATCGAGGACCAAGAATGCCTGCTGCAGCCCCTTTCGGGCTCTCGTTCTGCCTGGGGGACCCACAAAGTAGAGGTTTTCCTTCCTCCAGCCCTTCATCCATGTTAGAGGTTCACACGATTAAGGGAGAAGGGCAGAGGTGGATTTAAAGGCGGGCACACCGGGCATGCGCCCTGGGCCCCGACTTCTGAAGGGCCCTGCAAAACCCCAACTTGACACTTTTTCCTAATGACACCAACTTTGGTTTGATATGTGCTATTTTAACATTAATAGTACCTAATATTGTTTATTTCTTTAAAAATATGGTTAACATGTATTTTTTTTCCTCTCTCTCTCTCTCTCTCTCTCTTTTAAGGAGCCCAATATTTTCTTCTGCGCCCGGGGCCTTAACCGACCTTAATCCACCTCTGGACAAGGGACACCTTCTAAAGGCAGATCAGGAGGCCCACCTCTGTGCCCACTTTTAGCCTTTCTGGGTGCATGGAAATGAGCAAATCATGATCTTTACGCAGAAGACTGCGCAAACATCTGGTCTGCGAACGCTGCCCTTCCTAAAGCTAGAAAAGAACAGAAAACCTGGCTTAGACTGCAGGTCAAACCACGTTCTCTAATCGACCTTACCCAACAACAAAGCTATTTTTGTCCCAGTTTGATTTTACGTATGTGTCTCAACTGACTTTGAGCTTCCAATCGGGGAGAAGATGAGCAAAATCTATTATTTTAAAACTGTCTTCCGAGCAGGAACGATTCATTTTGGTAAAGTCGTCCAGTTTTAGCCTTCAGCTTTGGTGACGGGAGGTGCCCACGGCCCCCTCTTCTCAGAGAGGACTTTCTCTATTCCTGTGTTAGGACGTTGGCCCTCAGTGCTCTTCAGAATAAGGCTCAACCCAGTGAGTGTCATGTTATAAATGTGACTTGGTTTTTGTAAGCTTCATTTACAACCCTCAGACTCTTTAGAATTAGGAATAAAGACCCTGTCTTATTTTCCATGGCAGTCCTTGTGGCTAGCTCAGTACCCGTATTTAGAGGGCATTGAACAAATAAACATATGTCAATATTAGTAAACGAGAGAATTATAAGTTAATTTAATGTGTGATTCTCGTGCCCTGAGACTTGACCTGTCTTGTTCGTGTTTAGAAAAAAAAAAAAAGTAAAACACTTCAAGAATTTAATCTGACATTTTACAATGTTGCTGAGTCAAGCAAGCGAGTGAGGAAGCCAGTGCCTGAGATGGAGTGGTTCCCCTGGGAGTGTGGGTTCCCCCGGGAGTGTGGGGCTCCTCTGGGACTGTGGGGGCTCCCCCAGGAGTGTGGGGGCTCCTCTGGGACTGTGGGGGCTCCCCCAGGTGTGTGGGGGCTCCCCCGGGAGTGTGGGGGCTCCTCTGGGACTGTGGGGGTTCCCCCGGGAGTGTGGGGCTCCTCTGGGACTGTGGGGCTCCTCTGGGACTGTGGGGGCTCCCCCAGGAGTGTGGGGGCTCCTCTGGGACTGTGGGGGCTCCCCCAGGTGTGTGGGGGCTCCCCCGGGAGTGTGGGGGCTCCTCTGGGACTGTGGGGGCTCCCCCAGGTGTGTGGGGGCTCCCCTGGGACTGTGGGGCTCCTCTGGGACTGTGGGGGTTCCCCCAGGAGTGTGGGGCTCCTCTGGGACTGTGGGGGCTCCCCCAGGAGTGTGGGGGCTCCCTCGGGAGTGTGGGGGCTCCCCCAGGAGTATGGGGGCTCCTCTGGGACTGTGGGGGCTCCCCCAGGAGTGTGGGGGCTCCTCCGGGACTGTGGGGGTTCCCCCGGGAGTGTGGGGGCTCCTCCGGGACTGTGAGAGCTCCCCCGGGAGTGTGGGGGCTCCCCCGGGAGTGTGGGTTCCCCCGGGAGTCTGGGGGCTCCTCTGGGACTGTGGGGGTTCCCCCGGGAGTGTGGGGGTTCCTCTGGGACTGTGGGGGCTCCCCTGGGAGTGTGGGGGCTCCTCTGAGACTGTGGGGGCTCCCCCGGGAGTGTGGGGGCTCCTCTGGGACTGTGGGGGCTCCCCTGGGAGTGTGGGGGCTCCTCTGGGACTGTGGGGGCTCCCCCGGGAGTGTGGGGGCTCCTCTGGGACTGTGGGGGCTCCCCCGGGAGTGTGGGGGCTCCTCTGGGACTGTGGGGGCTCCCCCGGGAGTGTGGGGGCTCCTCTGGGACTGTGGGGGCTCCCCCGGGAGTGTGGGGGTTCCTCTGGGACTGTGGGGGCTCCCCTGGGAGTGTGGGGGCTCCTCTGGGACTGTGGGGGCTCCCCCGGGAGTGTGGGGGCTCCTCTGGGACTGTAGGGGCTCCCCCAGGAGTGTGGGGGCTCCTCTGGGACTGTGGGGGCTCCCCCAGGAGTGTGGAGGCTGGGACGCCCCAGCCAGCTCTGCCTTCGGGTCAGCGCGCAGCAGAATAAGCTGGAGACCTGCTACTGCTGGCGGCATGGTTCCGAGCCCACGGTTTGCATCTTAATAGTCTTCTTGTTTTTTGTTTTTGGTTTTTTTTTTTTTATAAAATTGGGTAATTCTTGATTGGGGAGAAAAAGCACAGGGAACATAGTTCGCTTTTCATTCTACGGAATGAGGAAGCCTGATGCGACGAACTGGTCTCCTCGACCCCCAGTGACAGGCCCGGAGCCAGCGAACGGGAGCCCGTGCCTGCCAGGTCTCTGCGTGCCTGCGCGTTCTCCAAGCAGGAGCCCGGCTTCTGGTCAAACACTCGTGTGCTGGAGGCAGTCAGCGCTGAAGATCGAATAGGAGGACTCTGTTAGAAGAAAAAAGCATTCATCCGTCAGGAAGTAGAAACAAAATTGAAAACTATTCCGACGCAAGACGTTTGGGACGCAAGATCCCAAACCATGTAGCGACCCCTTCCAGACTCACTTAGGGAGGAAGGATGTCCGGTGATTGGTTTAGGGTGACTCATGATCTGTGTTCCCGTGTGTGAGTCAGGATGGTGAGTGAGCAGAGAGGCAGCGACAGTGGCCGAGGTGGGTCACCCCAGAGGAGACGAAGATTATATGGAAAGAACCCCCTTCACCCCTTTTCCCACCTCCCTTTCCACTGCCAGGTGTTACTAGCTCCTTAGCATGCCCACTTTCCTGTAGCCTAGCCTGCCCACACGCTGGTTCCTCTACCCCATCCTCATCTGGCAGCTTCGTCAGGTAATTTGTACAAGGAGACTTTCTCAGCCTGCCCCCCTCCCCCATCTAAAACAGCACACTCATTACCTACCTTTTTTTAACTACTGTTGATGATTCATACACACTTAGGTTCCAGGTGGCAATGTCACAGAATTGGCATCACTGCCACCACGTTGAGATAAGGGAGGTCCCTGGGACACAAAATCAGAAAGCTACTAACTCTGAGGCTTATTATACAAGTGACAGTGCCAGCCGTCTGTGTTGAAGTATGATTTCTGCTGTGTCTTTCCTGATGCATGCCATGTGCTTACATTTCTAATAAAAGATTGATACTATTATTTGTCTTATGTTTATTTGAACTCTTAAAGATGAGGAGCTCTGTCTTGTTCAACTCAGTATTCTTGTGTATTTTTAGAGTTCCTGGCACATGGTAGACACTAGTTAAAAGTGTGTTTATTAAATTCTGTGGTGTTAGAACATAAAAAATAAATCTTTTGGCTGGTTGGTTGCTGTTGTTTTTCAGCACATATTTTATTACAAAAATATTCTCCAACCAAGGTCAACACTATTCTCCAGTTCTTGGTAAAGGACATTGTTGAATGTAAACTTGTAAATAAAAAAACTGAAGCTCAAACATGGATAAAATATCCTAGAGGGGAGACACAATAAAAAAAGGCATTTATCAGAAAATAAAAATAGTAAGACTTAAACTTGAGGACTAAATCTTATATATATATAGAATAGAGTACATTATCTGAGATATTGATTTTACAGACCTGTTATAAGCATTTAAATTAAGTTTAAATATATGTAAAAATAATCTGTGAGTTTTAAAAGTATACACAATTGTAAAGGATTCTCATTTAACAATGCCATTGCTCTTCTAACATAACACTAATCACAGACTATCCAGTATGATAGATAATTTCACATATGTCAATCTTCTCTTTATAATAAATGTGCCTGCTGTCAGTGGAGACTGTATAGTTTATCTCTCCCCTTCCCTCTCTTCCCACCTTCTTCCTTGACTCCCTCCCTTTCTTTTTTTCTACTTCTCCTCCTCCTCCTTCTTCTCCTCCTTTTATTTCTTTTATTATTCTCTTCTTCCTCCTCTTCATCTTCCTCTTCTTCTTCTTTTCCTCCTTCTTCTTTTCTCTCTCTCTCTTCCTTTCTCAGCATCTTTCCTTAGAACTTAACACATATTAAGAGCTCCATAAAATCTATTGTTTTGATTAAATAACTTTTCTCAACAACCACTTATTTTGTGTTTTGGCCATAAGTAGTACATAATTTTTTTTTATCTGACAAGTTGTGATCCAACAAAATAAGCATTTAAAATTATAAACTATAAAAAATGAAACCAAACAAGTACAATTCAATTGATTAAATATGATATTAAACTATATTTTGTGGTCTCAATGAGGCAAAATTGTGGGACTTTGTGTGAGAGGAAATGTAGGCCTGAACAAGAGAAAAGACAAATGGGACAAGTGAGGTGAATTGCTGCTCAAACACCACTTAAAGTTACTGCAATGATGTGGCCGGTGATGCTGTCCATGGTGCTGACAATTTCTTAACCTTTGGAAACCAATAGCATTCGTCCAGATTCCCCCCAGAATTTCCTATTGAGATAAAAGGAGAGATCCTAAGTGGTAGACAACAGAGGGTGACTCGGGAGGGCTGCTTTGAGAAGATTCTCTGTCTTTCAGAGAACCTAAAGAAGATGAAAGAGTCAGTGACGGAAAGATTACAAATGATGATAAGAAACACAAGAACAATGCTGAGGAAGATAATGGTTACCATAACCAACATTTATTGAACCCTTATGTTTCCTAGCCCCACATTTAAAATAAAACAACTTTATGTATTGAGTGTTATCTCTATTTTTCAATTGAGTAAATAAAAGAAAATAAGCTTCCAAATATTGAAAACTCAACATGAGTTAAAAGTCACAATAGGATGGCTCAGAATGCTATTTTGGTCTCAGGATGCCAGTAGTGGCTAGGAAATAGAATTGACGTTTCAGGTCCAATGTTTCTCATTTTCAACCAAGATCTTTTCACTAGTTATTTACAGATGATCTTAGCAAAACATTTAAGATTAGAAAATAAATGCAAAGATATCAGTGGCTTTAAAGGTATAAAGAAAATTACTATAAATCATTTAAGATTAACTTCCCATGTACATATCCTTTCGGAAGTGTACAAAAATGAACCTGTGTGCATTTTATGTGCACAAAGACCTTAAGTGCATGTACAGAAAAATGTAATAGGAAAACAAAGATTATCAAATAAAAATTTAGAATAAAAAAGTTTATAATAAAAAATATAATAGATGTCTTTAGGCAATACATAAAAATTTAGAATGGGATAAAACATATAAAAATAACAAGTTAGGAGTCAGGAAGAACTAGAAAAAGAAAGAAAGAGCCAGAGAGAGGGAGACAGAGGGTATAGAGCTATTTATATATGTGTTGTGCATTCCAAGGAATTATCCATCTGAAACTGTCTACAAATAAATGGTGCTGAACAGATAACCTTAGCAGATTTTTTTTTTCAGTTTTCCATCAGTCTTGAATATTGCTCTCCTCAATCTAAGGAAAGTTATTTTCAAATCCTGAAGTTTGCCAAGGTTTCTTTTTAAAGAATTGCTTCTCCTGTGAGTCATTACCCGAGAGTTTCATTTCTCAGAAGGGCTCTCCCTCCAGCTTCAATCCCTGGTGGCTATTACCTCTGTTTGTTAACAGCTGAGTGGTTTATACACAGATATATATTGATTTTTTTTTTTTGGTAGAGACTTAGAAGTTGTTGAAGAAAAAGCATTTTCCCCTTTGTTTCTGAGATGTGTGTAATAAGAATGCAATGTTTTCTTGTATGTGTGTGGTTTTTTTTATGTTGAACACTTTAGAGTTTTTGTTTTCTATAACTTTTCTTTTCAATGTTGAACTATTGGTTTTCAAACATATAAAACCCATCATTTTATAGTATATTTTTTATTTAAAAAGGTGAATCTAAGTTCAGTACATCATCCTTTATTATGCTTCAAAGGATGGCAAAATCCAGAATAAATGAAGTTACTCAATGATATTTGAAACTCAGGAGTACATAGTAATTCCATTGACAGATGTGGCTTTTGGCCCATGTGATTCCATCAGAAATAAAAATCTTAAATGGATCGTGTATTAAGCAGCACCTTTGACTGGCATACTTTCCACATATGATGAAAACACAGGTTATTACCATCCCCAGTTTATCCTCATCCAGAGTCCAAAATCAAATATTCTCAGATAATGCCTTCAGGTTTTTTACTCTATTTCCAATTCTGCTGTGTCAGAAATAGATATAGAGGTGATCTTTTAAAAATAGTAATAAAAGAAGGGAATACTTCCCTTCTGCAGAAATTGCTGTGAGTTCACGGGGCACTCTTTCAAATTCCCAAGAAAGGCTGATATTAAAGAGGATTGTGGGGGAAATGCCAATATTTTTACTGAGTACATCCCCTGACTGTTCTTGTATTTGTCAGGCTAGACCAGGATAGTTTGCAAGAACAAATGACCTCAAAATCTTGATATTTAAAATAACCAGCCCACGCCCTGGCTGGTTGGCTCAGTGGTAGAGCATCAGCCCTACATGTGTTTCTCCAGGTTCAATTATCAGTCAGGGCACACAGGGAAAGTGATCACCTGCTTTTCCACCCCTTCCCTTTTCTCAATCTCTCTCTCTCTCTCTCTCTTTCTCTCTCTCTCTCTCTCTCCTCTCCACCCCCCCCCCCCTGCAGCCATGGCTACATTGAGCGAGTTGGTTCTGGGCACTAAAGATGGCTCCATGGCCTCTGCCTCAGGTGCTACAGAACGGCTTATTGCTGAGCAATGGAGCAGTGGCCCCAGGTGGGCAGAGCATCGCCCCCTAGTGGACTTGCCAGGTAGATCCCAGTAGGGGCGCATGCTGGAGTCTGTCTCTCTGCCTCCTTTCCTCTCATTAAAAAATAATAAAATAAAATAAAATAACAAGCCCACATTTCTTATAGACACTACATGTCCACAGTAAGTCAGCAAGGACAAGGGGTGTAAGTGGAAGCTTTTTCATTGGAACTACTCAGAAGCCTGGGCTGGTGGAGCCACAAACATTGAAATATTCCCAACCAGCCCACCAAGGAGAACGAGAGAACCGGGAGCTCTCACATTAGTACTCAAGTGCTTGTTCCTTATCACCTCTGTTCCTTATCACAATCCATTGGCCAGAAATATTCATACAGCAGCTCCACTTCACTTCAAATGCATTATAAGTACTGTTTTTCCATGTGCCTCCCCCCCCAAAAAAAGGGGAGACAGAAATATCTAGAACATAGAACTAAAGACAATCACAATTTCTGTGCTTTGCCTTTTGTGAAGACTCTTATTTTTACCTATAAATAAACCTGTACTTTGAATTGCACTAAAGCCTTTGTGTGGCCAACATTGATTCCCCAAATGAAAGGAAGTGGTTTTTCTTTGCTAACATTTATATTTAGCAACAGAAGATTGGTCACCTCTGCTAGGACGGTTGTCTTTGCTTTTTATTCGATCCAGAGTCTGATCCAATTATTAGTAATATTCGCAGAACCCAAAAGAAAAAGACTGAAGCTTCCCTAATTATGTAAAGCTAGCCCCTCTATTTTTACTGCTGTCTGCCATCAGTCTGCACAATGATATGCATTTAGGAAGAAAAGAGGAATTTAGGCTTTGTCCTAAGACCAGACGCCACGGTACGCCCTGCATCCCAGAAATAATCTTCTCTTCTACCGAATGCTCTTCTCTGGGATTGGGTGGGTTGTGTGGTAAAATGAAGCCAGGTTGGAGGGTTTAAAGGGTTTGCGTTTCATTCCTGGCTGTAACGCTAGCTATGAAACCTTGAACAAAATGTTTTCTATCTCTGTGCAATCTCTTTCTTGTGGAAACACTGAAATATACAGAGTGCTTTATGCAGAGAAGACTTGTTACAAAATTTTGTTTCTTTTTATCCCTTCCTTCCTTCCTTTAACTTTCTTTCAAATCCTATAGCACTTTAGCTACACTTTTTCATTGTATTGTTAACTTCATGATAGTAATTTTTGCATGTGTATACATGAGATTACAGCGGACCAGAAGGGAGGTCTGTTATGTATTATGGCACTTGGCAATCCTGTCTCAGATACTGTATGAACTGGAAGTCAATTCTACAACTGAGGAGACTGGGGCTCCAAAATAGAGGATAGTAACCTGCTCTTGTTTGCCATACAAGCTGCTTGGGATAATAAAATTCAGTAACACGAGTGATATATTTTTTTGTATGTGTGTATATATATATATATATATACATTGCCATAACACCTATAAATGGTAAAGTGTTGTTTCCTTACAAATTATAAACCCCTTGCCAACAAAATCTATATCTGTTTTATCTTTCCCTTCCCCCTGTCAAGTCCTATGTCTGACAACGATAGTATTGCAGGAATTAAAAGAAGACAAAAACGCCCAGACCACTTGATGAAGGAAGTGGGATTTATTTAGCCAACAGAGCGGCACGACCCTAATGGAGTCAACAGAACACGAGCTCCCCAAAGCTAGATTTCTCACATCTTCTATACCTTTACCTCTGGCTTTCACGTGACAAATGCCTGATTTCTAAGACTTCTTTGTTTGCAGGCTTTTGTGACTCGTGTCTTAGGGAGGGGAAGCGGGGTGGGGGGGGGAGAGGAAGCCGGAGAGTCTGTCCTTGATAATCCTATTGCTCATTCTTCTTGCTGGAGCTGCAAGTTCATTTCAAGGAACTGATAACAAGCGAGGTACCCAGGGGTGGCTTGTTACTTTTTTTAAACTTTCCTGTTGGCCCTTGCTCCTCAGAGTTCAGGACTGAGGTCATGGGCTGGAGCATAAGACCCTGGACATGGCAGGCCCCCTCTCCTCTACATTCCTCTGGTTTCTCCTCCCTCAGTAGGAGCTCAAAAAGCGCTGATTAGCACCAGCCTCAGAGAGTCCCGTCCCAAGCCCAGGAAGATCTGGGAGACGAAGCTACATATAAGGAGGCTCGAACTGCCTGCACGCTGACTCCCGAGAGCCAGTGGGGTGAGGCCACGCAGCAAACCTCAGTCACACACCATCCGCACTCACATTCCGGTGCTGCCCCTGCCATCTAAACGTTCTTGAGTGATGTGGATCTGATTTCCGGTTTAGAAGAGTAAATAACATCGTATGTAAAATGTTTTACATAACCCCTTGCACATAGTAGGGAAACTCAGGCATAGCAGAACTCATCCTTTGTCCTGTCATGTTAAAAAATGCTTAGTGCTTGTGAAAAGGATTACTGTGAAGCATTTAGACAAGGCACTCAGAGAGGACAGCAGAGCCACAATTACACAGTGCGTTAGACTTTGTGGTTCCTTCCCATCTTCCTGACCCAGGGACACCACTGCTCCTGTATTGGCTGTGTGAGGACTGATAGTGGCTGTATATTTAGCTCAGGAAGTTGAGAAGGAAAGATTTATACAATTGTCGTAACTGAAATGTCTTCATAGAAATGAAGATAACTACAGGGAGAGCCACTCGACAGCTGTCAACGAAGAGAGCCTCAGACAGGCAAGGAGAAAAGACTCCATCTGAGGGCACCCACTCCGTGTGGTGGTGGCTGTGGAAACCCACTCTGTGGAGGGCAGTTCTGTGGTAACTTATGCCAGGCCTCTCTAGATACCCACGTCACTGGCACGCATCCTCGGCTGCTTCCCTACTTCAGTGGGCACTCTGCCGCCTGGAGGGCACACAGCACCCAGGAGAGACTAGAAAGGCTAAAGGTAGGTTGGTCCATGCTCCTGCCTGGGGGCGATTAGTACAGTGAAAACATCTACCCAATATCCAAGTCATACTCTTCCAAGCTTATCAAAGATGAGGCCGTTTATGTCCCATCAGCTTTGTTTCTTTGTTTATCGATTTGGGGGGCTGACCATGGAAACACTAGGGGCCAATGCATTAAGCACTAAGGTGTGAAGACAAAAGCATTTGGCTGGAAGAACTGATGAGTGGGTGACCTCGCCTTGTCAGGCCTTTAGTGTGGGGACTGGGGGGTCCAAGCCAGGTTTCCCTGGGGCAGCCCCTCGCTGGGTCCAGGTGAGAGGAGGTGGTCATAAAGACCCAAAATTCAGGTGGCCTAGGGGGCAAGCACAGGGATCCTGGGGGCTGCGGGTCACCCTGTCAAGGCCGATTTGGCCCATTGACACGTCAGTGTCCTTGGGAGTCATCCAAGCCTCTGTAAGTGGGTGTGCTATAAGCTTTGCTAAGGGAACTCAGTCTGTCTGACTTGTTTTTCATTGACACCCCTACACTTTGCATGTTTCCTGTTTTACCACAATGCTGATCTTCTGCTTCCTGACATTGTAAAGAACGAGGAAGGAATCTCACTTTTCCCTCTGGAATGGGGCGCAATGGGTACCCCTTCCTGATAGGCAGCAGTAGAAGAGACATGTGCTGCGTTTGGCACCGTTAACCTAGAAGAAGAAAGAACGGTGCAGCCAGGCGCTAGAAGAGGATCACGTGGCTGAAGGCTGGCTTTGGCCGCCAGGGAGGCCTTCCGGGGAGCTGTGTGAGAAACGAGGGTGATCTGGGCAGAGCATTGGGCTACGAACGGCAAGCTTAGTGTTAGGCCATTTATTAATTAAACCTCAAGTTCTTCATCTTTAAAGTGAAGATAAAATAGCATTTTAAATAAGTTTATTATAAGTTATTTAAAAAAAAATAATTCAAGTGAAGTACTTTTAAGGAGTAATTATGCCCACATCATAAATAGTAAGCTTTCAATAAATGTAAGTGATAATTATCATCCTACATTTCAAGGACTGTCCTGGCAGACAGCCTCATCCATTAGCAATAGAGACTGTCTCCAGCAAAGAGGGCCCAGGCCCAAACTCACCTCACCTTCCTGGGACTGATTGACTCTGAAGGGTCATCCCAGCCTCCGAAGCTTGGCTGAGGCTTCTGATGAGACTGTGCTTCAAATTGTCATCTCCCTCTGCTAAATACTGCTTCTTTCCTGTCCCCACCATGGGTGTGGACCCTAAGAGCACTCCCTAATAGAGCCTCCTGCAGGCTGATCTAAGATATCATTGTGGTACCAGGGTGTGTGTGCACCATTTCGACATCAGCCCCCAGCAGAAACCAAGTTCAGACAGTGTGAGTCTCGCCCGGGGCCTGTGGAAAATGACATTTATCCTGACTTTCTGCTTTCCGGTCTCTTTCCTGTCTCTGGATTTTGACCCCTCCCTTTTCTCCTGCAGCCAACCCACAGAGCAGCCCTTAGATGTGATTCTTCCTGGTTCTGCTCTCACCATCACACCGTTGCAAGGAAAGCAAAAGTCAAAACCATGGAAAAAGTGTTCACCGGTGAAACAGCCTCGTATACAATGAGTCACTCCTGCACATCTCCCTGTCCACACGGCGTTCACCTTGATACACTGGATCAGTATCTCCTTGGTTAGACTCTCAGTGATGGGCGGGTGTCATCAATGTATCTAATGTTTTGATACGGTATTTACAACTTGAGGGCTACAATACCAAATACTAAAAGTGATCTTGGAGAAGGTTCCAATTCTTCTGCAAAATCATAGGAATGAGAAGATGGCAGAGTTTAATCAGTTAACTGAAGGAAGGACGGACTATAAAGATAACCTTCAAGAAAAGCAAGAGGGCCTAATTTGATTATCAAAAGATTAAGAAGCGCTTTTGGAACCATGATTAAGGTACTACATACTTTTCCAGACAGTATTTTCCTTAAAGTAATGGCATGAAAAACTATTTGAAATGAAAAAGTATTTTATCTCGATCACATACTTCTATAATAAGATGCACTTGCTTTCAAACCAATGAAACCCGCTTGATCCAGTCTGTGTGCATTCTAAGAATTAGATCACAATTGCATTTGTAACTTAGATGTTTAACTATAACAGAACAGGGACTTACCATAATTGTCAATGTCATCTATCATACATTGTCCCAGACAAACTGGCTTTTATTAATTTCCCCAAAGTGTGTATCTTCATCTTTGTGGCATTTACTTTAGGTCATCTTGCCTCGGTGTGGATCATCCTGAGACAATGAGGCCCTCCTTCTCTGCTCCCGGGGCTGACACCTGCAGTCCTCTGCATGTCCCTGGTCCCACTACACCTGCATTACGTCTTTTTATGGTCCTGGCACGTCCAGGCATTCTGACAACCCCAGACCTTTGCTACTGACGTTCCTCTCAGCATCTGAAATTAAGCACCAGGACCTAGATCTTGTCTTTGTGTTTTTTTTAAGGAGCTAAAAACAAACAAAATGGAAACAGACTCATAGATATAAACAGAAGTCTGTTTTTATATGTACATACGTATATGCATATATGTATAAAAATGTACATATATATATATGTATACACATATGCATGTAAAATCATCAGTATCTTTAACTATTTAAAAAGTCTACAATAAAGATGCATTCATCTGGGTATGTGAAAACCTTATGGACGATGAGTTTAATGAATATAGTCCAAGAGTTTTGGATTCCCCTGAATCCTGAGTCCCACGTCACAAGACCAAGTGACCTGAGTGACTGTAGGCAGGTGGAGTTCCTGAAGTTGGGTAAAAATGTTCTGCTAGCAAGATCCTGCTGGCATGAGAAACAGCCAGGACGTCCATCAAATCAGAATCGTGTTTAAAGAGAAATCCTATTTGCATGATAAACAGCATAGCAATCAATCAGAACGAACACCTGTGTCTAGGACTTCGTCAAAGCCCTGCAGGAGGGAAGAGAACAAAGGAAAGTGGGTGGGTACGGGACCAGATCGAGGATGAGGAGGGGCGGCCGGAGGCGCAGGGCTTCTGCGCGACATGGGCCCCATCCACAGGTGCCAGTGAAAGCGCTCGGAAGGGGTTCTGATGTTTTTGTTTTTGTTTTGTAAAATGAGAACAAAGTCCAGTCAAAACAAAGGGAAGGAAAGGAGAGAGGGAGAGAAAAATAGGGGGTGTGGGTGGGAGGAAAGAGAGAGAGAGAGAAAAAAAGAGTGAGAAAGAGCGAGAGAGAGAGGGGGGGAAGAGAGAGCGAGGAGTTAATTCTTTCATGCAAAAGAAAAGCAGGCAGGGGTCTGGGGGGAGACCTAATCATCCAGCCCAACGGCCCGCAGCGAAAGGGCCTGGCCAGCCGCAGGAAGCAGGGTGCGCTTGGCTGTAAAGCAAGCACTGCCCGCCAGGGCCTGGCATCTGTCCCGACTCGTGGGGACCACGTAGGCACATGAGGCTGGTGACAAAGAGGAACAAAATAGGAGATGAGAGACCAGAGTCAGGGACCTGGGCAGCGCCTAGCCGTCTCTCGCGTCCTCAGGCCCCTCAAACTCTCCCCGACTGGGAGTTCTGGAAAGGAGTCTGGGGGCGCGCTCCATCCGGTCTCTGGCCCCGTTTTAGGAAGTTAGCCTGTTGTCATGGTGAGAATGTGAGTTCTCGACTTAGACGGAAGTGACCTCATTTATTTACCAGCCCTGTGGCCTTGTTTGGGTTATGTTTCTGAACCTCAGTGTCCTCATCTCCAAGTGGGGACCAGGGTACATTTTGTGAGGATTAAAAACGACCATTCACAGGACCCTGCCTGATGCACGGCCTGTGCTGAGTCCCCGACAGGCCACCCGCCCCTCGGACATCGGCATGGCCCTCCGTTCTCTCCGAGGCTGAGGAGGGTCCTGGCTGCCGGATTTAGGTTTTATCTAAATTTGTGAAGGCGTCACATCTGCAATGCTTTCCTCTTTAATTACGAAGTAGCCTTTATTATTGGGAGGGGGGCAGCAGGAAGTGAACAATTATACAGAAGGAGCCCTGGGTCCGCGGGAAACTTCTCTGTCTTCTTCCCTGGGTACTCTCGTAACCTAGGAAGAGCCTGCTTCTATGCTCAGTATCCTGAGCGGTACCGTCCTCCGGGGAAACAGAACCAACAGGATATATGATGATGAGTGACATGCAGAAAGTCTTCCTTCTGCTGCCGTGTTTACCCAGCAGCCTCTCACTGGGACGTCTGGTTGACCCTCCCTCCCTGTCCGTATTAGCCCTGTTTTGTCCAGGCCAAACCTCTGCCTATTCATCTCGGCCCCACCAGCTGGTGAGGAACGGCTATTTCCTCTCCCAAACATTGTTTTCCCCTTTGATAGAAAAGAACTCTGGAAACCCATAAGACTCCCAGAGTCATCGCCCTGTCGGCCTTCAGACAATCTTTGGGCCTGCTCTCCGTTTCTTTTTTTTTCCGAAGAAGCTTACGCTACACAGCGGGGTGCTCTGATCGTAACAGTTCCACACCAACTGGGTCAGAGTTTGCGTTTGAATCCTCCACTTTGGGTTTAGCAATTGGGGCAAAGAAGTGAAAGGTTTTGGTGTGTTTGCCCATCTGTAAATTCGGTATGATTGTCCCCTGGTGGGCGGGGCTGCAGGCTGAAATATGCCACTCGTTCTTATCGCTGCCCAGTCTCAACCTCAAGCTTCGTTCTGCAGAAGACTGTCGGTCCCTCTATATATAGCTCTCAGTGCCAACGTTGTCCGAAATGCTACCTGAGAGGGGAGGACTCAGCATTAGCATGGCTGCTCTTGCCAGAGGCTGTTTTCTTCCTATCTCATGCCCTTCTTCCTGGCTCCTTACACATATTGACTCAACTAAATAAGGCAGCAGAGCCCTGTGACTCCCACCCGCCTCTGTGGGCACTGTCAGCCAGACTTCAGCATCTAGTGCCTTCTCCGTGTATTTATATAAAGCCATGTCGCTTTCTCTTGCATTCGAATGAAGACTCTAATCACCCCGTTCACCACTCCCCAAGTGACTCCGGGAAATAGAAACCAGAACTTTTGGACATGGTCTGGCAGCTTCGGCTGCACGTTCGCCTAACGATGCTCAGTTGCTCAGAGAATGCATAATTCATTCCCCACCTACCTTCACTAATCCCACTTCCCTAAAACAAATGTTAGCTGAACGTATCTGCGAAAACAAGCCCAAATCAAGTCTCTTATCAGATGAACTCAGAGGCAGAATGGAACGCCGCGGGAGTCTAGCTCGGAGGAAGTCCGCTCTATTCGGGAGGCGGACCCAACACTCCCCTTGGCCCCGGTGTCGTTCCGTCCAGTTCAGCGCACCTGTTCTGAACACACTGTATCCAGGCAGCAACAGCCGTGGAGGGCAGCGGAAATTGCATTCAGAGTTACAAAGCCCGATATCAGAGGAATTGGACTGAAATTCCTTTACCCTGAGCCATTATGAGCATTGGGAAAACCTCTCTGAGGCGTGTTGGAGGAGGAATAATAACATCATTATTATTTCCTGAATCTCTCAGCACCCTCCCCTCCCCATCACACACCACCTTCCATAGGGTCTTCCTACATTTGTCAGGGATAAGATGGTGTCTTATAGGACATTAGAAAAGCAGATGTCGGCGTCCTGATGCCTGAATGGATCATGGGAATAGAAGCTGCAATGTCTCTGGCTCCACCCAAGGGGGAAAGTTACATTATTGCCTAAAAATTGAAAAAAATCCCATAGTCCATTAAACCATCTTTCCAAGTCTGGTTCTATTTTTGCCCATGCCAGTTTTAACACCCTAACAGTGTATTTGCTTACTGCTGATATCAGAGATCTGAGGACCAAGTCTAGAAATGTGACTTCCAACTCAAATTCAGAGGCAGTTGTTCCCCAAAGGACAGATCTGATGACCTCACCTTCTTGTTTGAGCTCTCAGAGAGTCCAGCCCCACCCTCCGGAGGGGGTGAGACCGCGTAGGTCTCCATGGCACCAGGGATGTCGTGTTGAGCCGTAAATACCTGCCCCAGATCTTGCATCGACAGACACATGAGAAATAATTTCGCAGACGACACATCCAATAACACCAGCTTTGTCCTGCTAAACCACAGCTAGGAAAGCCAACTTTAAAAAACCATTCTGGAAAAAAGCAACTGCCTAAATAGATAATGTTTTTTTTTTTTCTTTTCCTGATAAACAAAAGAGGAGAGGGAAGCAAAGCACAATGTTGCAAAACATTCAAGACAACGGCCGGTTGGCCTTGACCTCCGAACGGCCAGGTAACATTGTTCCGCACAGGACTGTGTTTCTCTTGTATCAACCCCCTCATCCCATAAAACCTTCTCCTGCTTCCTTCCTAGCGAGGAGGTGACCAACCAAACACTTTGAAAGAGCCAGATAGACGGTTAAAATCTTGACAGTGCCAGAGATTGTCACTATTGTTGGTCCTGGGGACAGGTACTATACCAAGTATAACAGGTAAAAACCCAGAGTCCCCAACTGTCCACAGTACAGATGCCCGGTGAGAGCTGGTCATCATTGTCCGGGAAGGGCCACCCACAGTGTGCTGCGCCAGAGGAAGAAGGGTGGACCGAAGACGCAAACGTTTGCAAAAGGCAGGTGTTGTACAAAGAAAGCCAAAAACAAACGGGGCAATTAGAGAAGAGGTTACAAATGCCTTAGAAATCCTGGAGCAAAACAGTCTTTTGCCCTCTGCAGGGGACCTTCCAATGCACCCTCAGCAAAGCATCATTAAACCTGCATGGGCCTAATGAAGTAATGCAATATCACCCAGTTCTGAAACAAACAGAAGGGTCCCCTCTGTTTCCCGGGGAGCTCTCTAGCCCACACACCTTCCTTGCACTCAAAAGAAAGAGTTATATATTCTGTGTGTGTGTGTGTGTGTATGTGTGTGTTTCTGAAGTGAGAAGCAGGGAGGCAGAGAAACAGACTCCCACATATGCCAGACAGGGATCCATGGGGCATGCCCACCAGAGGGCGATGCTCTGTCCATCTGGGCTGTTGCTCTGTTGCAACCGGAGCCATTCTAGTGCCTGAGATGGAAGCCATGGAGCCGTCCTCAGCACCCGAGCCAACTTTGCTTCAGGGGAGGGGTGGAGAAGCAGATGGGCACCTCTCCTGTGTGCCTTGGCCGGGAATCAAGCCCAGGATTTCCACATGCTGGGCCGACACACTCTACTGCTGAGCCAATCGGCCAGAGCTAATATTGTAACTTTTAAAACCAGCGTATATTCCTATCTGTAATTTACAGAGCTGGGGCCAGAAAAGGCAATAGATGGTACCTGCTAACGAGTGTATTTCTCTCTTCAGGGTCTACCCACTAATACTTACTTTCAAAAGTAGGATATGAACTGGAAACACACCTCATTATTCTAAACACCCTGGGGACAAGATGATATAGTAGAAAACTAATAGAAAAAAAAAGGCTAGCAAGGAAAAGACAAAATGACACGGGTGCCCCTCGGATTTTAGGTTTCATTTTTTTTCTCCATCATTTAGTGTTAATATTCTCTTTACATATTTTGATGACATGAAAATATATTATTTACAAAATTCCCCCCCCCCTTAAATTTTTAGATGATCGTATGATAGGCATGTGGCCACTTGGATCTTAAATTGATGGCACTGATGGGCGAAGCACATTCATTCCTGGACCCCCTGTGGTGAACCAGCACCTGAAGACGGGGCACAGAAAGGTTCCCCTAAGAGCACACTCCTTTAGTAGGAAGTTTTCTAGTGTCCCAGACTCGTGGTGTGACTTCAGTGGAATTCAATGTGAGAATGTCTAGACACCGAGAGTTCAGCCCTGTCCTCTGTCTGTCCCCGTCCCCCTGCACAGGGAACAGGAACTAGTCTCGTAAGCCATTGTCAAGATTGCAGAAATGGTCCCAGGGCTGAAGGGGCCTCTACCTGTCACAGGGCTACCCCTCGAGAACAACACACACCAGCACAGCTGCTCCCGTTTGTCCACGGGCATGGCTTCGAAGCCTCCTCTGCATAACCAGACCGCAGAAGCTGCCAGTCCCAATTCTATATGCATGAGCTGTTTACCTCCGCCACCTTTTCCCCGTGAGTTGTTGTTCCAAAGATCTTAGCTGGATCCCATTAGTCCTACAAGTTTCCAGTTGGGCGCTGTGCTCCCGGAGTGCTCCGTTCCAATGAAGCTGCAGACAGAAAGTCACAAAAATAGAAACGATGATTTTGAGACAAGTGGGCAGTTGATGAGCCCTGCGCTTGAAAGTCTGAGTTCTGCCGAAGCGTTTAGTCCAGGCATGCGTGCCGGAAGATGGCGTCCCAGGAAACGTGACTTACCGGGGACTGAGGCCACCCTACAGGCAGGACCAGTCCACACCGGCTCACCCCAGCGAGCAAGAGCCACGGAGTGCACCTCATCCCACTCCCTTGTTCAATGGCTTTGGATGGCATCTTAAAACGAATGCATATTCACAGTGGCCAAAACATAAAAACAACCACAGAGTCCTTCGATAGAGGGCCAGATAAAGAAGATGTGGTACACGTATACCGTGGAAATACTACTCAGCCATAAGCAAAGGCAACAGGCTGCCATTTGCGGCCATATGGAAGGACCTTGAGAATATCATGCGAAATGAAATAACTCAGAAAAAGTTAAGAACCGTGTGATTTTACTCACATGTAGGGTGTTAAAGGGAAGGTGACAAATGAGTAAACAAGAAAAAACAGCAAACAAAACTTCATAGGCACAGACAACAGTGCTCGCTTCGGCAGCACATATACTAAAATTGGAACAACACAGACAACAGTATGGTGGTCACTAGAGACAAAGGAGGCAGGCGTAGTGAGGGCGAGGGGGGCAGATGGTTGGACTCTGGGTGGTGGGCACACAATGCCACATCACAGACTCTGTGTCACAGAAATGTACACTTGAGACCTATAGAATCTTATTCACCAATGTCTCCCAATAACTTTTTCTTTTTTTAAAGAGAGATGGGGAAATATTTGCACCACTGACATCAGCACACACGACACATCTGAGACTTTGGCTTTGTTTGGTTTTGTTTTGTTCAGCAGAGATAGTTGATGAACTTTTTCAAGTACAGCACCCACTGCAGACCCGAGGATGATTGATGATTGGAAGGGTCATCTGACTTTTTCAGCCTTCAAAGAAAGGCTTCTGATGTCTGTGATTTTCTAAGGAGGGGCCCAGCCGAAGAGAGCGGATCCATCCCCGTGACTGTTTTTCTCTGGCTGCTTTTCACAAAGTATCGAAACCGGAATCCTAGCCAGTCATCCCCTGCTGTCCCTTTGTGTGGGGCAGAATCTCCCAGGTCCCTTCAACCCCTGAAGCCAGGTGGCTTTTTACACTTGTGTGCTGTTCTCACCCAGCCGTGGGCTGGCTCTGGAGCCAATCTGTGAATACACCAGCTTCAGTTTCCCTTTGCTTCTGCTGTGTCCCCTGGTACTAAACTTTCATGCATTTTTGAACAGCGCTCCCCCAGGGTGGTTTTCTCTCCTGGCTTGGCCGTCTCATCCTTGGTCATTTCTCACTCCCGGCCATCTGCCCGCTCCCCTCAGCTCGAGTGCTCTAGTCACAGTCCACAGAGCTTGTCCCTTGGGCTCCTGGCCGCTGCACATCCCTGCTTTCCCCGTCTGGGCAGCACGGGGCCCTGTTGGCCGACCCATGTTCCTAAAACCTATGGCTTGGCCTCTGCAACATTTTCAAACTGTGATTCTCAGCCTTCGTTTCTGATTGGCTCTCTCTCTCTCTTATTGGTTAGGTTGCTTTCTACCCCAGTCCCTGAATGCAGGGCTTCTCCTGGGTGTCTGTGGTGGCACCTGCCATTGGGTCCACACAGCACGTGGAATCTTTCTTCTAGTCATTCATACTTTATATTGCTCTTACATATGCAAATACGTAATAGAATAGAATTTTTTTCTTTTCTCTAATAGAATATAGATGTCTTCAGAGCAAAGAACGGGCCTTATTGAACTCTGGATCCTTTACAGATTCTTTCTAAGTAGGAAGTGTTATGGGGGAAATAGACTTCCAAAAGAGCATAAAACACAGGTTCTCCAGCAAGCATGATGGGTCTTCACGGGGCATTTGACAGTCTGGAGACATCATTCATTTTCACAACCACAGAGGGTAGGCCACTTATTACTAGTAATTAGAGGCCATGGATACTGCAAAACATCTCACGGTGTACAGAACAATGTCTCCCACCTCCCATGCACACAAAAATAATCTAGCCCAAAATGTCACCAGGGCTGAGGTTAAGAAACCCTGACTTACAATGACTCTTACTGTCGTCTCCCCTAGCAGTCACTGTAAATGGGAGTAAGAGCTGGGTGGCGGTCAAAGCAATCCCTAGAGAAACGCTTGTTCTTGAGGTTCATAAGCATCGTTGCATTTTGTCAACCTCTAGTCACAGTTGCTTAATCACCCAATAACTGAGTTTCATAAAATTTGCCATGCTCAACTGCTCATCTCAAATGTAACCGGGAGGCCCCTCTCTGGGCTTCCCGTAGGTCCGTGTTCTGACCCTCAGTCCTCACTGAATCCACAGCGGAGCTCCTCTGATGTGCAATCAACAAACCGCAGCATCAGGATGACCGGTGTGGGTCTCAGGAAGCTGTGTCTTTCACAAGCATGGCAAACACTCCAAAGCCCACTCACACGTGGCAATCACTCACTTGGGGAAAGTGTGAGTTCGTGGCACGAAGCTAAGAGACCCGAGGTTGAATGACAGTGATGCTCTTGACAACTTGAGTGACTCTGACTTTTTGCTAATCTTCACTCAGTTTTCTGGTCTGTAAAATGAGTGAAAACACTAACAAAACCCACCTCAAGGACTCGTGAGAACTAAATGAGGTAACGCAAGCAAAGTGTTCAGCAAAATGCCTGGCAACTAATAATCAGTTGGCAAATGTAAGGCAATGTTACTGAAACGACTTTAGACTCTGTATGGTTGGAAGGAAAGAGACAGAAGCCAGGAGAGTCTTTTAATATTAAGGAAATTAAGGATTATTCTCAAACTAATAACTGACTTTCTCTGAGCGCCCCATCCATCTCTCTTGTGTTGCATTGAAATGGACCGATTTCAATGGAGTATACATTTATCCCATCCTTTGTAACCAAGCAACAATTCAAATAGAACAATACAATGTTTGAAAAGAATAATTCATGGGGCTCTGAAGCAGTGTGGACTGGGAAAAGGAGGATACAGTCATAGAATGTAAGATATGTTGCCGTGAGTCAGGTCTTAGATACTCTGTTTCTAATATATTAGCTATGTCTCGGGAGCCCAAAGCACCTTGCTAATCTGATGACTCTTCCACAACATCCTGGTATTATCATTGCAACTTTTTGAAACCTGAGCAAACTGAACTGCAGAGAAAGTGAGTGAGTTTCTCCAGGTCACATGGAACTCAAGCCCAGAATAGAACTGAGTCGGCTGTTACCCGTTCGACCACAACCCTCTCCAGTGCCCTTTATCCGAAGCTTCTGGTGAGAGTGGCTAATGGCTTTGATAGTCTTGAACCATTAAGATTTTTTTTTTCTGAGTAGTACTCTTGGCAAACTTACTTATTTTTCAGAGTGAGAGGTATTTCTGAAAATAGCATCTCTGAATAGTGTGGATTGTCCGTCGAAAGAAATAGTCGGTCTAAGAGCATTGAGGGAATTTGAACCTAAAAATGTAGGTTTGGAGACTGCCATCAAAAGAATGTTTTATACCAATACCAAAAATCTTGAAAGATTGAGAGACTGAATGAAAACATACTGACGACCCAGGTAAGGCTTCTGAACAGGCTGGAAAACCCAGATTCCGAAAAAGAGCAGGCTTTCCGAGCCGAGCTTGGCCTCCCGCCAGGAAACGCAGCGCGCCTTGGCGCCCTCCCCGACCTCCCCATCCTGGGCCCCGGCTTCTATCTCCTGCAGCCGCCAACTCATTTCCTCCCACACAATCGATGGCTTCCTAATAGCTGAGCATCCTGCTCCGAATCACTTGCAAACCACTAAAGATACACTTTCGCTGTTTATTTTCTGACCCAAGACAGTCAAGAGCAAGGTCAGTCGCTTCTCTCAACGATTGCTCTTAAAATAAAAACTTTCACTACAGTCTTTTGAACTTTGGGAGACCCAATGCCCAATAATATAGCTCTTCTAGCAAATTCTGTTGCTTAGGATTTTACAGTTTTTTTTTTAAATATCTTTATCATCTCTATCCACCCATTGCTTAGACATAAATGCATCAGAATTATCTAGTGAGTATGTTCTTTTACAGCTGTTGAATGTAGTGTCTTGGCTTTGCGTGCACCCACTTAACACTGGAAAAGAGAAAGAAAATATGTATAAAGATAATACGTGTTTCATTTCTAATCAGGAGCTTGGTTTTGCATGCCAGGCAGGACCTGCCTGTTACAAAAACAAGCAGATATTGATCCTGTGATGGTCAGAAGGCTGCCTTCACAGGAGCTGGAGGAGACAAGATTGATTGGGCATGTCAAGTAGGCAGAGAACAGAGCCTTGATGTGATAGGACAGTATGAGCAGGAGAAGGGAGAAACGTCCAGGCACAAGGTGAGTGTTCTAGTGTGAAGTTATTGTGGGCTATGACTCTGCCACCCATGTCTCCCTGGACAGCTGACATTCTCAGGGGCACCTGCATCACCACCACTATCACCAGCATCACATCGTCATCCTCACCATCCGCATCATCATGACTGCAAGTCGGAAAGAAGAGGACCTATCAAAGTCAGGAAACTGAACACAAGTGTTATTATTCCTTAACATTATTAGAATCCCCATGATCCTTTGGTGTTTACTGGAGACCACGTTGACCCCACCGAGACAAGGTTGTTTACTTTTCTCAGAATTTGAAAAAGCATAAAGTATGTGGAACATCGTTTACTCTTGATGGTCCACATCCAGATTGACTTAGTCATCATGCACTGCATTTAAATGTGATTAAGCAACACATCTAGTCAGAGGCTAGATTCTCCTTTGGTGACCGACTCTCAGAAAAGTAGAAATGTATGTGCTGAGTCCAGTTTATCTCCCTATTTTAAAGTTATGGTACCTTTACCTTTATTCTGTTAGAAATAAAAGATGTGTTTCCCATTTGGAAAAAATGACTAGAATAACCCAAGGTTATTTTCTGTTTTCCAAACTCCACATTCTGTCTTAGATAGTGTTGCTAGTTACTAAGGGAACCATTATAGACCAGTTATTATCAAAACAGTCTCTGAATCTAGATATCTAATGGAAGAAACATTGTTCTCGCCTCTTTAAAGTCAGACCCCTTTGCTGGTTAGAAAAGCCCACTCCTGTTTGGGCTACTTTTTCTTCCTCCCCAATTCTGGGAAAATAGTGTTGGATAGACATTTCATACAAATCCATGGAGAGGAGAAGACGGCATGTAGGCGTCCATCTCGAGGTCAGATTCAACCCACAGGCTCACAGTGGCTCTCATATAAAAAAGTGTATTTAGATTTTGGAAGTAATTTTTTACTGCTATCTTTTAAAGAATGAGTATAAATTATACAGTAAAATGCATAATTGTAAGTACATTTTTTTGAGTGTTGGTCAATGTATACACTTGTGCAAACAGCCTTATAATGATTTCATCCTCCCAGAAATGTTCTTTAGTGCCACATTCCAGTCAAATCTCACCCCAAGGGACAACTACCACTCTGACACGTGTCACCATATCTTAGTTTCTACTATTTAGAATTTTATATAAACAGAATAATATAATGTATAAGGTTCTGGCATCTTTTGCTCAAATGGAAGGTTTTTTTTTTAGCTTAGATTCATCCATGTTACTGTGTTTATCAATAATGTTATTTTTTTATGGCTCAGTGGTATTTCACTGAGTGACTAGGCCACACTTTTGTGTCCATTATCCTGTTAGTGAACATTTATTTTGTTGTTTTCTACTCTGGATAAAGGTATTATAATTTTTTTTGCATATTTGTTGGTAAGTATGCATTGTCAGTTCAATGTTAGGATTGCTAATCACAGACTTCACCTGCTGACACCCTTTGAAAGAGGCCTCAGAGGGACAGTAGGCTGTTCTGAGCAGCCAAGCCTGTTATCCACTTTGAGCCCTGTAAGGCCAGCAGCCGCCACCATCATGGCCATGCAGGTTCCCACTGAATTCAGACAGACGGTAAAGAAACAGTGGAGCCAAAAATTGTGGGCCATTCCTTTAATCTAGCCTCGCACCGGCCAACAAGCAACACACAGGGAAAACACTTCCCTTTCACTCGTTCAGAACTCTCAAAGTTCTGACACATTCTCCGGTTCCACAACCAGGAGGGTCTTCCGGTTTCTCCTAGAATCAAAGGCCCCCCACAGCCTCCATAGAGCTCCCAGGGCCCCTCACTTCTGGTTCCCCATCTGCACACCTTCTCTCTCTGCACAAACTGGCTTCTCCTTCAGCCCACAGCATTCTCTCCGCTCCCTCTGCTCCTCTCTGCAAATATGGCTTCTTTCTGCCTCTTCTCCATTTTCTCTCTCTTTTTAAAACTTTCTGGCACAAAAACCCATCCTCCAGCAAACATGAGCAAAGCAATGGCCCTTCCCAAGCAGGAAGGTAATTTGCAGCTTCACAGACCACAGATACCTGGCACTGCCCAGTGCCATTTTCTAACAATAAAAGTGAGCAAACTTAAAAAACATTTTTTTATTTATTCATTTCAAAGAGGAGAGAGTGAGAGTGAGAGAGAAAAAGAGAGAGAAAGGGGGGAGGAGCAGGAAGCATCAACTCCCATATGTGCCTTGACCAGACAAGTGCAGGGTTTTGAACCTGCAACCTCAGCATTCTAGATTGTCACTTTATCCACTGCACCATCACAGGTCAGGCCTAAAAAACATTTGTTACAAACTTATTTGCCCATCAAGCCCCGTGGTCATCTAGACCAAGGTTTGGGACACCACCACCACCCTAACATCAATCCCCATTGAGGGTAGACCTCAGAGTCCATGTCTCCTGGACAATACACAGCCAAACTGTGGCAAACCCAAGGTCCCTTTCTCGTCCCGTTCCCGTTATAATAAGTAGAACCCGTTTTTAAGACCTCAAGACTCTGTAGGTAGTGAGGAGATACACAGCACCAATGTCTCTTTTTTATACTGAAAAACAGCCCAGCATTTTCAGAATGATTGCTTCAGAAAAACCACCTGCCCAGCCCAGAAGTCCTCCTGGGCAGCGGCTCTGAGTCCCATGGGTTGCCACTTTAAATGTGTTTTGCACTCAGAGTGAAAAAGAACCTTCTCAGGCAAGAAGGATTCTGAGCATCTCCCTGCATTTTTTATGAGCTGTGGGGAAGGGATATGTTAATAAGACCACATTTAAAATTCACCCCAGTGGGGTTTCCAAACCCTTGCAGAGAAAGATGTACTGAGATGTTTGCTATCGCCCACGCTAAGATTTTTTAAAAGATGTAGAGATTTTCAGAGAAGGGGGAATGCTTTATTGGAGGATGGCTGTCTGGCTGTGAGACCGTCCGAGCCATTGTTGGGGCCCCGAGGGTAGTAAGCCCGTTGCCAGGGCTCAGGCTCGGCATATGCCTGAAGCTCTTGCACGTTTCTTAGTTTCTGGGGTGCCTCATCTCTTGAAGATTTTACCTCATCAGCTGATCCTTTTTGTTTTTCTCTCTGAGATGAGCTGACGTGCAGAGGGCACCAGTTAATCACACTTGATTGTTTCATCTCCCATTTTTTTGGAGGGGTGGACTTCCAATGTTACATGATTTCCCAACCACTTTCTGAACTCGGTTACCCAAATAGGCATGGAGTACTCTACCCACTTTACAGCTGATAAGAATAGAACAAATTAAGTGGCTTGTCCTGTCGTATTATCAATTGTGCCCCATAAACACCACCTGCTTCACCCCAGTCTGGGTGGAGACAGCAGCTGGACTCTTAGTCTCCTCTCTGAATCACTAGAGTAATGCTAAATTTCTGAAGTGGAAGGCAGGTAAATGCTCCACATTCCCGGTGATGTGTACCGCCAGGGAGCACTGAGGCAGGGGCAGTAGATTAACATGTCGGCAAAGAAACCTCCTGGGAGGAAGGGGGCCTTGGGTTGGACCCCCTTCTCTTTCAGAGGCCAGCCCTTGACGGTCTCTGATGGATTAAGACGGTTTGAACTGAACGTTGCTAATACTGTAAAAATACCGAAGGCTACGAAAGGGGAAATTGTCCTGGAGAAAGAGGTAGTTTGACAAATCATCTGAAAACTCCAAAGACTAAACTAACAATATCCAATAGAAATATAACACAAATCGCAGCCTGACCTGTGGTGGCGCAGTGGATAAAGCATTGACCTAGAAATGCTGAGGTCGCTGGTTCGAAACCCTGGGCTTACCTGGTCAAGGCACATATGGGAGTTGATGCTTCCAGCTCCTCCCCCCTTCTCTCTCTCTGTCTCTCCCTCTCCTCTCTAAAATGAATAATTAAAAAATTAAAAAAAACAAAAAAGAAATATAACACAAATTGCACATGGAATTGTAATTTTTTTTAGTTTCCATTCTGAAAAAAGAAAAAAGAAGCATATACATAATTTTAATACTATATTTTATTTAGCCTAATATATCCAACATACTATCATCTTAAAGAATAATTTATATTCAAATTATTGACGAGATATTTTACTTTCTTTTTATATGTATTAAATCTTTGAAATCATAGGAGTCTATTCCACTTAAATGTAACTCAGTAGCCCCATTTCCAGTGCTCTACCCCCTGAGTGGCCACCATATTGGACAGTGCGGGTCTAGACGTTCATGGGAGCTAGACAAGAAATGCTACTCCCGCAAGGTTGTTATGCTTTAGAACCATGATGGGCATTAGCCCGAGAGTAGTCATCATGAAATAAAGGTTACCAGCTGTACCTCAGGGACACAGAGGGTAGTGAGGATGACACAAGTGAATAGCAGAGGACAAACAACCCCCACAGTGGACCACAAGTGGACTAAGATTGATGCTTCACTCTCTCCCTCTGTTGTATGAAAATAGAGTTGACCCCCTAATTCTTGGCCAGTCGTTATAGGGGAAGAGGAACTCATCAGAAATCAATCAAATGAGACTTCTGCCAAGAATCTGAAAAACAAAAGAAAGACAATGTCTGTTGTTCTGGGAGCCTGTTAAAGGGGTCAACTCAGCAACACTCAGTTTGTTCTGCCTAAACCTTCTCTTCTGGATAGACTTTGAGCGCTGTGCGGGGAGGGGTTAGGACTTACTTTGTTGATAGTTCCTGAACCTTATGCAGGACCACAGCTGTGGTAAGCCAGCTAAGCATGGTATCTTTCAACTTTTCCCAGCACTCAGAAGTGGACTTGGCACAGAGATGTATGCATTAAAAAATTGTTGCCCTGACCGGTTGGCTCAGCAGTATAGTGTCGGCCTGGCATGTGGAAGTCCTGGGTTTGATTCCTGGCCAGGGCACACAGGAGAAGCACCCATCTGCTTCCCCATCCTTCCCTCTCTCTTTCTCTTTTTTTCTCTCTCTTCCCCTCTTGCAGTCAAGGTTTCATTGGAGCAAAGTTGGCCCAGGCCCTGAGGATGGCTCTATGGCTTCCACCTCAATTGCTAGAATGGCTCTGGTTGCAGCAGAGCAATGCCCCAAGGGGGCTGAGCATCGCCCCCTGGTGGGCATGCCGGGTGGATCCCAATCAGGCGCATGCGAGAGTCTGTCTGTCTTCTTACCCACCCCCAACCCCCACTTCTCACTTCGGAAAAATACAATAAAAATAATAATTTGTTGACGGGCTGCCCAGAGAGATCTGAGCTCCCTCTCTCTCCAATCGCACCTTCTTCTTTGCAAATGTAACAGAATCAGGAGGCTCCCTGGTTCATGGCTCAAGTAAGACTCTAAAGGTGTTACTACATTCACCTGCCTCCCAAAGTCAGTAGAAAGAAAAAAATACAAGAAAAACAACTGGAATAAAAAGTGTTTCATTTGCGCAGTATTTTAGATTCATATGGGAGGCTTTTGTATGCAAATCTCATTGAAATCTCAACATTTTACAGATTCAGCGAGGAGGGTAAGACAGTTGGTGCCGTCAAGGGACTAAGTCATTTAGCTGGAAACTGAAGCTAAGAGGTCTGCCTCCAAATCCAGCTCCCAGTCTTTCCTCCTCTGCATCTCAGTGGCCTCCAAATGCACGACCACGTTGCGCCAACAGTGAAATGCTCTATACGAACGTGTGGTATTTATTTCATGTGGTTATGAGGTCGGGCTCAGTAAGCCCTGGCTAAGAAAATGTTCTTATTTATTCGAAAGTGCCTTTGACCTCTCTTTACATATTATTAAATGCAACTCTGGGCCCATCGGAAAACACAGAGTGGTTCTAAATAAAGATTTTCATTTTCCAAGTTGTACATAATGGTTTGCCTTCCAGATTTAAAAAAAAAAAAATCATTTGAAACAGGGGATAATTGATTTCTTAAATCTGACCCAGACATCAGATTGTTGTACTTTATCGTATCAGTCTAACTTAACATTTTCTTAGCAGGGTCTCCTGTTACTGGCATAAGTAAGGTTTTGCAAAATTTATTCATCGAAGCAATGGGGGAAAATAAGCCAGACCACACAGCTGGCTTAGAAAACAATGTAAATGCATTTTTGTTCAGTAAACAATCAAAGTGGGAAAATAATTTCCTCCTGAGCCAACAGAAAGTGGGGAAGAACAAACATTTGCTCTTGCCAAATCCAGTCTGAATTATTTATTACCTGAGGCAAATCAGGGTATGCTAATAATAATATGAGATGCAGCAAATTTCTGACGCCTTATCAAGAAATAGTTTGTAAATACCAGCAAATTATCATACATCAGACATTACAAGGGTGGTCATGGACAGTAGCAACCATCATCATCTTTCCTAGGTTCTGCGTTTGGGGGAAAACGAAATCCGAACACTTCTCAACACATTGTTGATAAAGATGAGTGCGTATGAAGCCCAAAGACTGGGTTTAATCTTTGTAGCTGATTCATCTTTCACCAATCATGGAAACTTTCTGAATACCCCCTCGCCCGCTCTTAAGCAGGGTACTAATATCTATGCCATAGGGTTGTGATGAAAATCAAGTGAGCAAACAGAAGTAAATTGTCCTGGTGCAATACATGACCCATAGTAGAAACACTTATAGATAATTGAACCATAGTGGAGACATACATATGTAAATATCATTTTTTAAATTTAGCTATTTTTTAAAAAAAATAGGTATTTCAGCTCTAGTAACCTAGTATTTTAGCTTCTCCAACACTGGACTTGAGATAGTTTAAGAGTAGTACACCGCTCATTTATTTATTGCTGCATTCTCACAGTCACAGACAAAGATTTAATTTACTGCCTACTGTATGTGAGGCACTGTCCTAGACCCTGAAGATATACTCATTAACAACATAAACAATATATCTGTGGTCCATTATCTACAACTTATAGACTACTGTTTGGTAAATGTTGTTATACAAGAGGGGTCTTGGCTTCCTAGTGTGAGAGTAAAAATTTCAACATCCACTATGAACAAGAGAGAATGTTCTGTGAAAGGCTATTTAAGATCCCAGTTCCCATCACTACAACTCAGTCACAGAGTACCAGGCAGTGATGTGTAGGAAGAGCCATGGTATCTGACAGCAGTCTGTTCTGGCGTGTTGCTGTTTTATGTGACATATTAAGAAGAAGCAAGAGTTCATTGGCAATCCAGTTATAAAAGCTCTGTACTATCACAGTATTCTTGGAGCTGATACAAACACGCAGTCTAAGATCTCACTTCTGCTGATAAAAACAACTCTTCAGCAGAAAGCAGATGTCCCAGAACACAGTGATAAAGACAAACTCCAGGCAGTGACGGATTTTTGAATAAATGGAATTGAGAGAATTGGGTGGTCATTAAAAAAACAAAACAAATTAGAGTCCTATCTCACACCATACACAAGAATAAATTCTAACTGAACTAAGAATCTAAATGTAAAATAATGGAACCATACATACACTACATGGGTGAATTCCTCTATAACTTCAGCATAGGGGAAGCCTTCTAACTCTGACTCAGACTCCAGAGGCCATAGAGAAAGGATTGATAAAGTTTCCTACAGAAAAAATTATAGAAGGGCGTAACACTGGCCTGACCTGTGGTGGTGCAGTGGATAACGGGTTGACCTGGAATGCTGAGGTTACTGGTCCAAAACCCTGGGCTTGCCTGGTCAAGGCACATATGGGAGTTGATACTTCCTGTTCTTACCCCTTTCCTCCCTCTCTCTCTCTCTCTCTCTGTTTCTTTTTCTCTCTCTCTCCTCTCTAAAAAATGAATAAAGTCGTATAAAAATTTTTCCAAAAAAAGAACATTAACATAAAACACTATAAATAAAACCAAAAGACAACTGGAAAATATAAAGAAAACACTTATAATGTATACCATTTACAAAGGTTTTAAGATTTCTAATATAACATTTTTTTTTAATTCAGGGACAAAGGACAAAAAATGATATATTTGGACAGACAACTCACAAAAACGTATAAAAATGGCCCTCAAACATGCAAATGTTCAAATTAATTCACAATTAAATATATGCAAATTATAGCAATACTGAGGTTATAACAACACCTCTCAGACTAACAACAATTTAAAAGCAGGCAACAAAGGCTGCTAGAATGAGTCGGCCATCCACAGAAATCTAGACAGACACTACACCCTTCCCAAAAGTTAACTCACAATGGATCAGAAGTGTAAACGTAAAATGCAAAACTATAAAACTTCTAGACGAGAAATAGGAGAAAGTCTACATGACCTTGGATTATGGTGATGACTTTTTACATACAATGCCAAAGACATGATTCATGAACGAAATGATTGATAAGCTGGACTTCATTACAATAAAATTTTTAAAAAGTTCTGCTCTGTGAAAGATGGTCAAGAGAATATAAAGATAGGCCTGGGAGGAAATATTTACAAAAGACATATCTGAGGAAGGACTCCTATTCAAAATAGTCCAAGGACTCTTAAATAAGTAAACAAGCAGCCTGATTCAAAAAGGGATAAAAGACCTGAACAGACACCACATCAAAGAAGATACACAGATGGCAAATAATCACATGAAAAGATGTTCAACAGCGTACATTATTAGGGAACCGCAAATTAAAACAAGACACCACGATACATTTATTAAAATGGCCAAGATCCAAAACACTACAAACACCAAATGCTGGCAAACGAGGATGCGGAGCAATAGCAACTTCCACTCATCACTAGTGGGAACGCAGGATGGCCCGGCCCCTCTGGAAGAGAGTTGGCAGTCTTTTGCGAAACGAAACATACTCTGACCATGCAATCCAGCATTCGCACTCCTTGGCATTTACCCAAAGGAATTAAAAGCTTGTGCCCACATAATAATCTAGGCACAGATGTTTATAGCAGCTTCATTCATAATTGCCAAAATTTGGAGGAAAAGAAGATTTCTTTCAGTAGGTAAATGAATAAACTTATGGTACATCCAGACAATGGAATATTATTCAACGCTAAAAAGAAATGATCAAGACATTGATCATTAAGTGCACATGACTCAGTGAGAGAAGGCGGTCTGAAAAGGCTGCGGACTGTGTGATCGCAACTATAGGACATCCTGGAGAAGGCCGAGCTGCGTAGACCGTAGGAGGGTCCGTGCGGCCCCTGGTTAGGGCAGAGGGAGGGTGCACGGGCAGAGTATGCAGAAACCACAGGGCAGTGAGGCTGCTCGATATAACACGGTAATATATTCTGTGTCATACTGTAATGCTGGATACATGCCCTGAGGCATTTGTCAAAACCTGTAAGAGGTGCAAGACCAAGGCGACACCTTGGTGGGAACTACGATATGATTGATGTGTCTGTGTAGGCTCATCAAGTGTACCAACCATGACACTCTGGTGGGGACGCTGATAGCGAGAGAGGCATCATGCGTGGGGGAGGGAGTACATGGAAACTCTCTACTTTCCACTCAAGTTTTCTGTGAATCTAAAATGACTCTAAAAAAAAAAAGTCTGTTAAAAAAAAGAGGGCAACACACCTTGTGAGCAAACCTGTGAGATAACACATTTTCTCCAGACGTTACTGGCAGACACGCAAACGGATCTTCACGCGGTACTTCTGGAGAGGGAGTTGGCAAGACCAGCACAACGACCTGTGCACTTACCTTCAGAATCTGCGGTCTCACTCCCAGGCGCCTACAGCGCGAAATCCATATCTGCACAGGTTATTCAGTGCAGCACTGTTTCTGACAAAGAATCAGAACCGACTTACATCCTCATACAGGGAATAGTTACTGGAAGACTGTGGTAGATCCCCACAAAGGAATATGTAGCTGTTACAAGAAAATTTTCTGAATACACTTATGTGAAGAAGTGAAGTGAAAAAGTGTATTTATAGTAAGCTCCCCATCAAGCAAGAAGTAAGAGGCTATAAGAAAACACACGGGGCCCTGGCCAGTTGACTCAGTGGTAGAGGTTGGCCTGGCGTGCAGGGGTCCCAGGTTCGATTCCTGGCCAGGGCACACAGGAGAAGCGCCCATCTGCTTCTCCACCCCTCCCCCTCTCCTTCCTCTCTGTCTCTCTCTTCCCCTCCCACAGCGAGGCTCCATTGGAGCAGAGATGGCCCGGGCGCTGGGGATGGCTCCTCGGCCTCTGCCCCAGGCGCTAGAGTGGCTCTGGTCGCAACAGAGCGACGCCCTGGAGGGGCAGAGCATTGCCCCCTGGTGGGCAGAGCGTCACCCCCTGGTGGGCATGCCAGGTGGATCCCGGTCGGGCGCATGCCGGAGTCTGTCTGACTGTCTCTCCCCGTTTCCAGCTTCAGAAAAATACAAAAAAAAAAAAAAAAGAAAACACACGGACATCCTTTTTGCAAAGGGTAAACTGAAAACAGGTCTGACAGGAAAAGGCCGGAGAGAAGCACAGAGCAGTAACGGGTGGTGGGCATGAGGAGGGAGGTGCCCTTTCTGTGCAGAAGTCTTGGAATAGCTTGTTGGAATCACAGGACCACTTCACAAAGCCCAAAATTCATCATTGAAATCAACTGGAAGTCAGAGGACCCCACAGTGAAATAGAAACCTAACCAAATAAACTTAACAGAATTTCAACAAACAACAAAACCACACACACTGAAGGGTTTGGGGAGGCAAGGAACTGGCCTAAACAATTTTGGAAAAACTAGAATTTGACTGGGTGAAATTCTTAGTAAAGTGAAAGACAATGAGAGCTATCCAAAAATGCTATAATTTATTCAGTCAATTTGGTTCTTATCAGGATATGTGTTAGCAGTTATGAAACAATAGGGCTATATAATAATCATATATCGTGTCTGATGAGAACGAGATTGTTGACCGCCATAGGATTGAGGGGCATATGGTACCTCTGTGCTATCTTTGCTATTTTCTATAAATCAGTAATTATTTCCAAAAAATAAAAATGAATGTTAAAGACAGCAAGAAGCTCTTAGAGTAAGGTAGCAATGTTTATTCTGATTATTACAGGTATTGATCAACTTACAACCTATGCAACTTATGACCATTCGACTTTATGACCACAATCGCTAGCCACGACTGCTCCGCGTCTGGCAGAGCAAGTGTTGCCCAGCTGGGCGTATGACAGTGCGGACCAGCTTCCGACAGCACTACCATCTCCGCGTGCACCATTTCAACTGTTATCCCAGACTTGGTACAGCAATTTGTGTTTTGTGTCTTGGATATTTTTCATCAAACCCCTCCCAAGATGTCTACCAAGAGGAAATTGTCTTTGTCTATGCCTCAGCCTGCCAAGAAGGAAAGAAAGGCCATCGATCTTGACACAAAAATGAAGGTAATTAAGCAGTACGAAGGAGGAAAGAAAGTGAATGTGATCGCACATGATACGAAGTTATCACACTTGACTGTGTCAACGATTTTGAAAGATAAAGGAAAAATTTGTGAAGCTGTGAAAGGTTCTGCACCCATGAGATCAACAGTGATAACAAAGAAACAGAATGGTGTAGAGTTGATCCAAATGGCATAAAATGAACAAAGAAAATATGATATATAACAATAATGAAAGAAAATTATGATAAAATATGACTTAAAGATTTTTATAACATTATTTCACAGTACTGTGCATACAGCCTACTCAACTTACAACCAAATCGTGTTACGACCGGGCTGTCTGAACCAATCCATCATGGTTGTAAGTCAAGCACTAGCTGTAGTTCAAGGGGCCCTGAGCCTTTACAATAAGTCCCATGTGCTTCTGTAGAGAGATGTGTGTGTTTGTATACTTACACATGAACATGCTTAGGGCCCTGAGCCTTTACAATAAGTCACAAGTACTTCTGTAGAGAGATGTGTGTGTTTGTAGACTTACACATGAACATGCTTAGGGCCCTGAGCCTTTACAATAAGTCCCATGTGCTTCTGTAGAGAGATGTGTGTTTGTATACTTACACATGAACATGCTTAGGGCCCTGAGCCTTTACAATAAGTCCCATGTGCTTCTGTAGAGAGATGTGTGTGTTTGTAGACTTACACATGAACATGCTTAGGGCCCTGAGCCTTTACAATAAGTCCCATGTGCTTCTGTAGAGAGATGCGTGTGTTTGTAGACTTACACATGAACATGCTTAGGGCCCTGAGCCTTTACAATAAGTCCCATGTGCTTCTGTAGAGAGATGTGTGTGTTTGTAGACTTACACATGAACATGCTTAGGGCCCTGAGCCTTTACAATAAGTCCCATGTGCTTCTGTAGAGAGATGCGTGTGTTTGTAGACTTACACATGAACATGCTTAGGGCCCTGAGCCTTTACAATAAGTCCCATGTGCTTCTGTAGAGAGATGCGTGTGTTTGTAGACTTACACATGAACATGCTTAGGGCCCTGAGCCTTTACAATAAGTCCCATGTGCTTCTGTAGAGAGATGTGTGTGTTTGTATACTTACACATGAACATGCTTAGGGCCCTGAGCCTTTACAATAAGTCACAAGTACTTCTGTAGAGAGATGTGTGTGTTTGTAGACTTACACATGAACATGCTTAGGGCCCTGAGCCTTTACAATAAGTCCCATGTGCTTCTGTAGAGAGATGTGTGTGTTTGTATACTTACACATGAACATGCTTAGGGCCCTGAGCCTTTACAATAAGTCCCATGTGCTTCTGTAGAGAGATGTGTGTGTTTGTAGACTTACACATGAACATGCTTAGGGCCCTGAGCCTTTACAATAAGTCCCATGTGCTTCTGTAGAGAGATGCGTGTGTTTGTAGACTTACACATGAACATGCTTAGGGCCCTGAGCCTTTACAATAAGTCCCATGTGCTTCTGTAGAGAGATGTGTGTGTTTGTAGACTTACACATGAACATGCTTAGGGCCCTGAGCCTTTACAATAAGTCCCATGTGCTTCTGTAGAGAGATGTGTGTGTTTGTAGACTTACACATGAACATGCTTAGGGCCCTGAGCCTTTACAATAAGTCCCATGTGCTTCTGTAGAGAGATGTGTGTGTTTGTATACTTACACATGAACATGATTAAATAGAAAGACCACCACTCCACAGGTTATTTTGCTTGCAGGTTCTTGATTTTCCACCATGAACATAGATTTTGATAGGAAAAAAAAGAGGAGAATTTAAAAAAATTGTTTAGGAATTATTCAATTTACACACACAATTGACAGATAACAAAACCAGGGACCCCGAGAGCTTCACCCCCTGGGCCTGTGACGTCCTTCTCTCAGGTACAACCTAATATCATATTATAGTTTCCTCCTCCCAAAGTCCTTGCCTCTAGAGCAAATGTGAATGACAGGGCCAAGAAATATACACAAAACAAATCACAAAGATATAGTGAATATCTCAGAAAGGAAGAAAAAAGTATTTTGTAAAAACTAAAATGAGTAAATAATTTCTAAAAAAAAAAAAAAAAAGCAAAAACAAAAAATAGTTGTATTGCTTTCGGTTTGTGTTTCACGATAGGTGAATTCAACAAAAATCCATTGGATACCCGCTTTGGACCCGCCTAGCTCTCAGCCACGTTCTGAGCACAAATCAAAGCTTGAGACCAACAGCGCTTCAACGGTAAGGACTTCTTACAGACCCAGCCCTGGGAATCTGGAAAACAGACCCCAATTTCTTTTGTATTGAAAGAGGGGTTGTCATGGGAGAAGAGTCCTCGCCAAGGAAAAGGTGCTAGTAATGACTACGGGTCCAAGCACCTCATTGGTGGCACTTGGTTATAGTCACCACCATATGGTAGGGTAGGTAAGTCTCCATTTTACAAGACTAGAAACTACAGCTCAGAAGCTCAAGGAACTAAGCAAGAAGGCACAGAGAGAGACATGTAAAGAATGACCAGCGGTTTCTGGCTTGAGCAAGGATGTTGTAGGTCCTTCACTCACATGATCATGTGGAGAATAAATAAATGAGTGAGGGAGTAAGTGAGTGAATGAATGAATGGAAGGAAGGAAAGAAGAACATTCTAGAGCCACTCCTGGCTCATGCATGGCTGAGTGTGTTGCTCTGTTTGAGAGAGTCACCGGTTATCCCTGTGGTTCTGGGCACAAGCCTTGCACAGCGGCGGTACGCAGAAAGAATCAGAAGGCAAGGCAGCTCTGATGAAGGGACTAAGAGGTCAAGCACTGGGACCGCTCCCTAACGTTTCCAGTTACTACCTTTGTGACCTTCGCTGACGATGTCCAAGCTGATATCTTGGACTTCAAGTCCTCATCTGTCACGTACAAACAATAAACATGCCTCGTGGTACAGCTGCAAGAAGAAGAACGAAGCGTATTAAGGGCAAATGACCTGGGAAAGAGCTGGCTCTCCATGAACAGTACCTCCCTGCAGGGTCCCCGCCCCAGGCCACAGCTGGACCGGCAGGGCACAAGCCTCACGAGGAGTGGGCTACGGAAGGAAGACGCTTGGGGAGAGTCCACTCGGTCATGGTGTTTTGAACAATGCTGCCGATGTCACGATCGAATCTTGGAGTCCTTCTCTGAAGGGCTTCAAAAGTCAAGCTGAATGTGATCTTGCGAGGTTTCGCATAGGCAGAGCAGATGTCCTGGAGGGCTTCTCAAGCCCCCTTCTAGCCCTTGGGTTCCATGATGGAGTCATCTTCAAGATAACCATTCTTTTTTTTTTTTTTTTTTTTGGTATTTTTCTGAAGTAAGAAATGGGGAAACGGAGAGACAGACTCCCGCATGCACCCGACCGGGATCCACCCAGCATGCCCACTAGGGGGCGATGCTCTGCCCATCTGGAGCGTTGCTCTATTGCAACCAGAGCCATTCTAGCGCCTGAGGCAGAGACCATGGAGACCTCCTCAGCGCCTGGGCCAACTTTGCTCCAATGGAGCCTTGGCTGTGGGAGGGGAAGAGAAAGACAGAGAGGAAGGAGAGGGGGAGGGGTGGAGAAGCAGATGGATGCTTCTCCTGTGTGCCCTGGCCAGGAATCGAACCCAGGACTTCCATACGCCGGGCCAACACTATACCGCTGAACCAATCAGCCAGGGCCAAGATAACCATTCTTAATTTTGTTTTCATCCCCAGTACTTTCTTTTGTAAATTCAGAGAGTGCAAGTGACTGCTTATTTTCCATTGCCTCTCAGTGGGGTTTATTTCCAGAAATCCACACGACAGCCAGAAATACCTTCAGACCAGGAGGGATATCGCCATCTGTTCCTCTGATAACGTGCTAAGAGCCATTTCTCCAGGATTCTGGTACTTAACAAGAGGCGGCTTGCCGTCTCATCCAATCTGTGTATTTATAGGAAGGAGAATGTGTGTATGTTACATATTTGGACTTGTTTCTTTCAGCAGGAGAAATATAGCCTTCACCATATGTTCGCCACACACGTAATTACCTCCCCGCTCCATACATCCCATTTTAAATATTTTGCTATGCACACAGCAGCAGGTTGGAATCTGCCCCCTGAGTCCAGCTACACTGAAACCCATCAATCTGGAACAGAAGTCCTGTGCGGGACTGGCCGTTAATCAGATAATGACTAACTTCCAAGCTGATTTGCTAAGTAAACATCCCCCTCTTGTGCTATCTCCTGGAGCTAGGAGAGAAGCCGGGGGTCCCTCCCTCCATGTGGGTCCCAACCTTGTGTCTGCACACTCCCCCTGGCTCCCATCAACCGCCACTGCTCTTCCTGTGCAAAGAAGGGGACTGGGTCATCATGGAAAGCGTAGCTGCATTGACCGAGCTCAGTCCTGACGCCAGGCTGCACGCCACCCGTTCTGTGCCTCATCCGACTGGACTCCTCAGGGCGGCTCGGAAGGGTGAGTCTTACTGTGCCCATCTCACGAAATAGAAAACTGAGGCATGGGGGCTGTGTGTCACTAACGCAGGACAGAGCTGGCTCTCAAGCCCAGAACTGTCTGTCTAAAGGGGATGCCAGTTAAAAAAAAAAAAAACTTTCAACATTACATAACTGACTCCACCAATATTTACTGAAAGTCTTCCAGGCACCAAACATGGTTCAGACGCTGGGAAGAAATGGCTCCACAGAGAAGGCAGAGCCCCTTCCCTCCAGGGACTGGTGATTCTGAGGGAAGAAGACAGACGGTAAACACACCAGGAAGCAGTGAGTCATCACAATGGCTGTGATCGGCGCAACACAGGACAACGCAGGGAGAGAGCCCGCGGCCTCTTCGCGTCAGGTTTGGTGCGTGAGTGGAGGCTGGGACGAGGCGAGACCATGGCCAGGCAGGCAAAGCTTCTGGCAGCAAGCTCGTCCCTTCCCGGTCCTCATGGAAGACTGGCGGATCCAGGGCCTCTGTGTGGGAGGACCTCCAAGAATGGGAAGGGGCCCCAGAGCAGGCAGGGACATGTCATGTGGGCACGTGTAGACCAAGACAGGAAAATAGGCACTTATAGAGGTGTCTGGGTGGCCATTTGTGGGTCAGAGAGTATTTGGGAGGGGGGATTTTTATACTCTGATCTACATTTTTCAGACTTTGGAATGGATTGTGGAAGGAGGTTGGGATTGGTGAGAAGGGAAGCAGGAAGGGGCATGAAGATGCTACTGCAGCAACACCGGCTGCCGGAGGGAGCATTGCATGCTTCCCACTTGAGTTCGTCCGGAAAGATGAACAAAATCTCAGCAGGTAGGGAACAGAGGAAGAATGTTCCAGTTACAGGGAACAGTGATTGCAAATGCACAGAGGTTTCTAAGGACAGACCATGTCAGGGAAACAGTGAACGTTTATCTCCAGATGGTGATGCGAACAAAAATGTTGGGATTATGAGGAGCCTTGATCAAGTGCATCCCTACCTCATATGGTGACTCCCAGTGGGCAGAGCCTCATACCAGAGTCCATGGGAAGGAAAAGTGGATGCGGTCGCTTCTGGTTCTCCTTCTTGACGTCCACACGGGCTGTCCCTGGCACCGTGCACAAACATGTCTAATCTCTGTGCCAGCTCCGCACCTCTGCCATAATCCTATCGCATCCATTCTGGGCATGTCCTCTGGCCACGTGATCCTGCTGCGGTGTGCCCCCTGGAAGCCATCTGTGTCCCACTGCATGGTGGCGGTCCCGACTCAGGACTGCTGCCAAGACTTCCATCTGAGATGGCCCCATTCCAGATGGTTATCGCAGACCCTGGCTTCTCCCAGTGCGGCTCCGGGGAGAGCCACATCGCCCGGGAGTGTTTTAGAAACGCCTAATCTCAGGCCGCACTGGAGACCAACGGCATCAGAATCCGCGTGATAACCAGACTCCGGGGGGCGCTCCGTGCATGTTTGAGTCTGTTGACACTGGTCCAGATAATCACGTCACTGCCCATGAGAAGTCCGGCCCGGGAAGGCCAGGGAGGCCCTGGGGCTGTGCAGAAAGCCACACTGCGACCCCACCTCGGGACGGGGTGGGCGCTGGGTCTTCAAGGTTTCCTGCGGGCAGCGCTGCTGACCCGGAGCTGCAGGCAGAGAAGTGGGTGTTGGCAGGACCCCGCCTTTCCACCTCGTTTGCCCCTATACCTGTGACGATGCTTCTTTAAATGGATGCAAAGAAAAGTTTGCGAGGTTCTACTGCTAGCAAATGAATTTTCCTGAAGAAAAATATAAGGATTTATCTTGACCGTCCTCAGCAGAACTTCAAGTGCGTTGTAAAAGGGGGTGGGACTTAGAAAGGAGACAGGCACCTTAGCGCTGCAGGAAGGATCTATTTCATAGCAAGCTTCAGTTGCTCCTGGGCGTTTGGAGAAAGCCATCGTTTTATGAGGCTGTATATTGTTGTACAAGTGGAAGTCCCCCTTTGTTATACTATTGACTTTGTATCACTTCCCATCCTTGAACGCACTATATGATGATTGAATTTTAACGTTTGGGTCTGAATATATAAAGTGTGATCTGGGTCTGAGGTGGTCTCGAGCCTGAGGGAGGACTGGGTCCGAGGGAGGAAAATCCAAGAATCTGAACCACTAAATCACCACTCAGTAAATGGGAAGCGTGTCTTTGAAGCTCATACAAGTTTTTTTTTTTTTTTTTTCAATGCTAGATGGCATGTCGCTCTGTCTTAAATCTCTGCAAGAAAAAAAATCAATTAGCATCGTAGAGCTGGTAATTCTGAACTCTACTCCGCAGGACGGGGTTGACGGAGAAAGAGCAATTTAGGCTTATAGCTACATCAACCGCCGTACAGTTGATTAAAAATTTAACAGTTCTTCTGATGAATGTCCTAGCTCAGATTTGGAAAACACTGACGGATTTAATTTTCCACTGACTAAATAATCATTTTATAAGCCATGTA
The DNA here is from genome assembly GCF_036850765.1 of Saccopteryx bilineata. Taxonomy (NCBI): domain Eukaryota; kingdom Metazoa; phylum Chordata; class Mammalia; order Chiroptera; family Emballonuridae; genus Saccopteryx; species Saccopteryx bilineata. Next base: position 257,870,247 of record NC_089494.1, read on the forward strand.
TAATTCATGTAATGGCAACGTTATGGGCTTGTTAAAAATGACTGCTACTAAACAGTTAACACTCTGTAGCACGCAGGGGCTTGCAAAGGATTATTTTTGGAATTAGCTGGCACCCACTAACTGAGAATGGGTCTTTTGCCTTCTGAATCTTTAAAATGAAATTGGTTCAACCTATTAGTGTAAGTAACACACCACACCATCCCCTGGCCAAAAACACACACACAGAAAAATGTGTTTGGGGACAGGATGGAATTTCTTTAGTTCTAACCCTGCTTATCAGCCAAATAGCACTGAACATGGTCTTTAGCTTCCCCGAGTTAAGTCTCCTTACCAGAAAAATGGTGATAACGGTGCCTAGTCAACAGCGTTACTGGGGAAGATACGCAAAATGATGCTTTAAAAACATACAGACACACTCGAATGATATTTAAAATTTTTTCTATCATTTTGAGAGACACAGACAGAGAGAAGCATCAACTCACTTTGTTTGGTGTGCACTCATGGATTGCTTTTCCTACATGCCCTGACTGGGGGTCCAACCCATGAGCTCTACTGCACCAGGTTGATGATTTATCCACTGAACCACCCAGCCAGGATTTTAAGGGCATATTTTAAAGAAGTAGAACACACCCTTAAAATTCATATAGAACTACAAAAGACCCTGAATAGCCAAAGGAATTTTGAACAAAAAGAACAAAGTGAGGGGGCAACATGATTTCTGATTTTTAAAATATATTAAAAAGCTACAGTAATTCAAACAGCATGATATGGACATAAGAACACATAAACCAATGAAACACAACAGACCATAGAAATAAACCCACACACATATGGTCAACTGAGTTTCACTGAAGCTTCAGGAATGCACAACCTGTACATCTGTGAGACTTTAAGGATGCTACTTCTTTACCTGAAAGTTTAAAACTTCTATTCTTTCTCTGGGAAAAAAAAATGTGTGGGTTCTAGTTTAGCTGGATATGTAAAGCTGATACAACTAGACAAGTCAAATTTGTATGAAAAAATCAGTTAGTTTGTAGGTCTCCTGTTTCTCTTCTGCTCCCTGGAGGGTAAAGAGAAAGGCACTTAAGCACCTCATGCTGTGTCAAATAATAAAAGTGACTCACCCGGTTGGAATTTTCACCTATCATGTTATCATTTGGGTATCATGCAGCTACATGGTTTGTTTCTTTTCCTTCCCTTGTTTGCTTGCTTCGTTCCTCTTTGTCATTGTTTTGTTCTTGTTATCATAAGACAGTGTGGGATACAAATTTAAATAAAGCATAAACTTCAAGGAGCGCTCAAATGAGGGAAACCAACATTTTCAAACACTCAGAGTTCAATGAGGTAAGAGCTGAGCACAGGGGAGGCGGTGATTCCCTCTTTCTTTTACACTCAAGGAAGGCTCCCCAGGAGAAGGGAGCTTTAGCCTGGCATCGGGAGATGAATGAGTGCTAGGCAGGGGGAGGGAGCGGCACCTTGTGCAGAGAGAGCCACGCACGAGGAGCGCTCAACAGCTTCACGTCGCCGCAGCCGAGTGTGGATGGCGGGCGAATCTTCCCTCATTATCAGCAGGAACTTTGATATCTCAGGAACTTTCCCAGGGGTACAAAAGGGCCATCTGAGCCCTGATTGCTGTCCTGGAGTGCAGGGCTCAGGTAGAAAGTCGCAAGTGCCCACCTAGTGCAGAATGAAAATGTAGTGCAGTTCCAGGAGTGCGCGCCAGTTGCCATGGGAACACAAAGCCGCTGAGTGGCTGACTCTACGAGGAGAAGAGAGAATGTTATGAGAAAATGTTATGCAGACTGGAGGACCCAGGGGCTCTCAAGGGTTCACCAGGATGGGAAGAAGGAGAGGGAGGCATTCCAAGCAGGTGGAGTGTCCTGTGGCGTCAGGCTTGGTATTGGGGCAGTCCAGGCCTTAATAAGCCGTAAGGGAGTGTTAACAAACGATCGAGAATTTCAGAACGGAGAACAACAGAGCATTAAGCAAAGGACAAGGCTCTTCTAGGCGGGAAGACCTTTATCATGGTACAGGTTGCGCCCCCACGAAGTCACCATGCCTATGGAGGAATGTGCATAAAATGTGTCCCCCCTCTTCCACCAACCCGGTTTTATCTCCTCAGAGCCCTTGGTCCAAATCCACCCTAAGGTCATTTTCTGCACAATGAAACTTATGTTGGAAAACCTTCAACCAAACAACTCTTGATTGCTACCCTATGGGTCCAGGTAAGCCCCACGGAAACTCGCAGCAGTCAACAATGGAGAAATGCAAAAGGAAAGTGTAGCCACTGCAGAGAATTCAAAAGCAGCCAAGAAGGTCAGATCCCAGGTGGAGTCGCTCACACTGAGCCGTCGTCTAAGTGCAGAGTAGCTAAGTGACGCCGCGCGCCCCAGAATTCGTGCACGGTAATGGAAAAACATTTTAGGCTTTCCTGAAATTATTGCAGGTTTTTTCCCCGAACATGGCTTGAGAACAGAATCCAAGATAAACAGAAATACCATGAAAAATCGTCTAGGGATTAGAAACATAAAACTTTTTGTTTCAGAAATAAAGGCCATAAAAACAAAATATCTATATTTAACTGTCCCCGTGGCTGGAAACCAGGTACTTTTAAAAGAGAAAAGCTTATGTAGTATATAGGCATGACCCTCTTTAGATCAGGAAAGATCACAATGTGATGACTCACCAACTTCAGGTTGTTTGATTAAACAAAACTTCACTTTTTTTAAATCTGCATTCTCTTTATTGCTCTGCATAATTTCTGCTTCTTAGCATTAAATGTGGATTGAGCACTTGTCCAGATAAGATTTGGGATGGTCAGGTCATTGTTTCAAAGGATGTAGTTTATCACTTAAAATAAATCGGCATGGCCAAGTCGTCCTGGAGATATCAGGAGAGATTCCAGGAGATGGCTCATCAGGTAAGCCCAGAATGTCTGCTGACGACTCACTTTCTTCTTGGTCCTGTGTAATGCTCTGCCTCCATGTCCCAGGGTCCTCTCAGCATGTCTACAAGTGGGACCCACCTGCACACACCCCTGAACCTGCCCCGACTCTTATGCACTTTCTTGGGAATAAAACAGCAGCCTGGACAGTCCATTCAATGGTGCTTAGAATATGAAGTAGAAATTGACAAGGTGGTACTTATGTTATTATAACAATGATTCATAATACTGTAGCTACAAGTTACTGAACATTCACAAGTGTCTGCCCCAGGGTTGACCATTTCAGGGATTACACATTTCCCATATAATTTACTAATCGCAACAGCCCTATGCGATAGATACTATTATTAGTCCTATTTTTTAATCTGGAAACTGAGATCCAGGAAAGCCCTTGCCCTCAACTTGTTTGTGTCTGAACCAGAATTAAGACCCAATCAGTTCAACTATAAACTTGTATTATTAGCCATTGGGTCAGTGTTTCTCAGACTTTGATTAGTTTTGTACCACTATCAAATTTGGTGGTTTTTGAATGTTAAAAAACAAAACAAAACAAAACACTCATCTATTTATTCAAGTTGTCTATTTCCAACATTAAACATTAATTTATTAAAATGCGAACGGTTTACCCACATACCTTCTGAGATCATCTCTCACCCTGCTGGGATTCACTTGACAAACATTCACTAGGTTCTGCTAGTGGGCCAGGCGGGGCTCAGAGCAGAAACAACCTATTCTGGAGGAAGATGTGACTATTTGAGAGCAGGAGGTTCTGCTGATATCCCATGAGAAACACAAGGAGACAGTCATTTTGAGAGAGCACAGTGAGGTCAAGGTACAGACAGATTCTTCGGGACTGAGGCAGGGCCAACCCAGTCTGTGTTAGGACTGATTGGGAGTTTTCAGGACACGACACCAGGAACCCAGAGAATGACACAGTGCCGGTGTAAGCAGCCCCCAGCTGGAAGAAGGAAAGGTCCTGGGCGCGGGGCACTGGTGGACAGAGGGAACTGGACTCCCACTCAGGTATCCTCGCTGGCAGCTGGATGGGTGCCAAGGACCAGGATGAAGCTAAGCTTTCCCTCAATATGCCCAAAGGAAACAAGTGTCTGAAAAGGCTTGGAATCCTCACCACTTAGAGGAAAAATGAAACCCTTTGCCCAGTAATTGCACAGCAGCCAGGAAACACAAACAGGAGCTCTAGTAACTACTCAAGTGAATCCCATTAGCCTGGAAGTTCCCAGGGGGTAGGGAATTCTGTCTACTGGATCTCAAGGCTTGAAACAACCCATGGCATAGGAGAGATGCTCAATGACTATCTGTTGACTTAATGGAGAAATTAGAAAAGGTGCCAACCTTACTTTGGGGCAATACATTAGAGAGGTAAACAAGGGATCTGGGCAGAAGACTCACCAATACGTATATTGTTAAGTCTTAATGTCAGGCTAAAAAGTCCAGAAATTTCTTGGCGACCCTGAAGAGAAAGATAGCCACACCCTAAGAGTAACATCCAATCTGGTTTTCTGCTGAACCGGGTTACCACACTCTTCCGGACTGCTTCATTCACCCTCAGCCCCTTCCCATAAAAATGACCAAAATTTATTGGGGGTTGCTGATCTTTTTGAATCACATATATTGTATAAATTTGGCCTTGGCCGGTTGGCTCAGCGGTAGAGCGTCGGCCTGGCGTGCGGGGGACCCAGGTTCGATTCCCGGCCAGGGCACATAGGAGAAGCGCCCATTTGCTTCTCCACCCACCACCCCCTCCTTCCTCTCTGTCTCTCTCTTCCCCTCCCGTAGCCAAGGCTCCATTGGAGCAAAGATGGCCCAGGCACTGGGGATGGCTCCTTGGCCTCTGCCCCAGGCGCTAGAGTGGCTCTGGTCGCGGCAGAGCGATGCCCCGGAGGGGCAGAGCACCCCCCCTGTTGGGCAGAGCATCGCCCCTGGTGGGCGTGCGGGGTGGATCCTGGTCGTGCACATGTGGGAGTCTGTCTGTCTCTCTCCGTTTCCAGCTTCAGAAAAATACAAAAAAAAAAAAAAATGACCAAAATTTATTGGGGGTTGCTGATCTTTTTGAATCACATATATTGTATAAATTTAAGCTAAAACTTTTTCAAGGTTTAAAATGTTCTAGTTTAAGCTCAAACTGTTTTTGTTTTTAACAACCTATGGTTGAAAATAGCCGTGTTAGGCTTGCTCGCATGGTTGACCGGCCGCAAGCCCTTTGTGCAGTTAGTGCAGGAGCACGTGACAGCGCTTTGTAAGGATACCAGTGCTTCCCCTGGGGGGCGATGAGATCAGACAGCGCCCCAGCCACTGAGAAGTGCGGTGGGTTTCCTGATCCCTTGCCTCCCGCTCCCGTGAAAAGCAGGTTTTCCTCTCCCTTTGTATTTTTTCCCTTTCCTTTCTTCTTTTGCTTGCCTGTCCTTGGAAGCCTCCAATAAATTGAAATGGCCCTCCACCCTCTTACTGCACAGCTCCTTTACCATCTGCCTGAATTCAGTACAAATCTGTGTGTCCACAGCACCCTGCCTTACACAACCTATGGGGTAGGCACTAGATATTGTCTCCATTGCGACAATTTCACAATTTTTTTTCCAAAGCCCAGAGCGAATGGTTCAAAGCCAGGCGTTCTGAGCTCTTGACCACTATCTTTTCAATGCTATGAAGGACGAAGCCAGAGCAAAAATTGCAAAGTTGGCATCCCTTACCATCAGGGACTCACCCTCTATTCTCTGCCACCTTTCGTCCATGTCAACCCTAATATTCCTATCACTCTCAGGACTTTGTCTAGAAGGAGATTTACTAATTTATACTTATGACCAAATAGAGAGCTACAGCACTCTACAAGGCATACGCTTCTCTGGGTCATGAATCCCCTAGTGTACTGCCAGTTATCAGCTGCTGAGTAGGAAGAGAACGGATCTTTATTATGTTGACAGTTTCTATCCCTTCTTCCTCTTCCTGTCCTGAGCACTGCATCTGTAAGACTAAAACAGCAGGGGGGAAATAGCAAGGACTTGGCATTTTGCCTCAGTCACCTGGGGTCAAGTCCGTGTCCACCAGAGCCCATCTTGACTGCTTCCTCTCCTGTTCGCTCAGGATGGTATCTCCTTCAGACTCGATACTCAGTTCTTTACCTCTCTCGGTTTGTTGACTGAAACAGTAACTCCCCTTTCTGGCTCAGGTTTCTGATCCGGGCATCTGTTTAGTGGAACGATTTGGCTTACGGTTCTCAGTCTTTCCTGGAGCTGATACCTGGAAGCCCTACGACATGGTTCCCTTCGTAAGTCAACCAGCTTTCCAAGGTTCTGAGCATTTACCGGAGATCGTGTCTGATGCCTTCTCTCCCTAATGTACTATGATTCTATCCCCTAAGGGGCTTTAGAAGGTTACCAATTTGTCACTTCATTATCTGGATAATCCTAAGCAAGAATGAGTCAATGAAAAGGTCATTGAGATTGAAATCAAAAGAGCTAAATTTGAATCTCCAAATTATTACATCAAGTCCCTTAGATTTAGTCATCTCAACTGTATAAATGACAATGAAACTCGATTTTTTTAATATCTGAAGGCTTCAGTAAGTTAATGTGCAAAAAAGTGTATGTTTATTATTAGCTATAAAAATGTCAAATATGTGGTTATTGTCAGCTTCATCCTCTGCTGATTACACTTGCCAAACACCATCTGAACTAAAAGAGTTAACTCAAAGCAGCACCCATTCCTTGTTGAGGGCATCGTGTTTGGTACAAATGCCAGTGGGCACCCCTGGAGCGCACTGCAGAGATGCCCAATAACCTGAATGAAGATTTAGAGCATGGCAAACAGTGCCCGAGGATCAGTGAACATTTCTGTACCGTGTGCAAAAGCAAGTTAAGCATGAGTCTCTCCAAATAAAGATCTTTTAAATCTGTGTAAACAACCTAAAAAAAAAAATGTTTTCCCTCTATGATGTCTGGTATCACTTCATGAATAGATCTGGTTTATAGAGGGCCCTCTAGAGGTTAGTTGACATTATTGCCCGCTTTAAGTAGTATTTCATTGCCAGATGTGGACAGCTAGCTGACTTTCAGAGAATTTAGCACTCAATGTCAGCTTTTAAAGATAAACATTATTTTATTAAAATTGTAAAAATTTCAATTCTGGTACTTTTATATCTTACTTGCAGCTGTTTTCTTTTCTTGCTTAACTAAATCTTTATTTTATCCCACTGCTGCTTAGGAAAGATAGATTTTTATGGACTTTGAAGTTGATGAAAGAATAGTATTCATTAGGTCTTTGTTCATGTTCTTGATTGACTCATATATCAATTTCTTCTGCCTTTCAGGAAAAATATTTAACTATTTAGAGTTTAGATGATAATGAGGACTTTTATGGGTATTTTTAATATCCCATACATTTCAGTTCATGCTGCTGTTCACACTTATTTTGCAACAAGTGAAATTTTTGCACAAGGAAGTAGGTGTTTTTAGCTTCCTTCTCCATCATCGTATATTGGTCATCAGGTAGTCAATCCTGGGCCATCTTTTTTTTTATTTTTTATTTTTATTTATTTTATTATTATTATTTTTTTTTTCTGAAGCTGGAAATGGGGAGAGACAGTCAGACAGACTCCCGCATGCGCCCGACCAGGATCCACCTGGCACGCCCACCAGGGGGCGATGCTCTGCCCCTCCAGGGCGTCGCTCTGCCGCGACCAGAGCCACTCTAGCACCTGGGGCAGAGGCCAAGGAGCCATCCCCAGCGCCCGGGCCATCTTTGCTCCAATGGAGTCTTGGCTACGGGAGGGGAAGAGAGAGACAGAGAGGAAGGAGGGGGGGTGGAGAAGCAAATGGGTGCTTCTCCTGTGTGCCCTGGCCGAGAATCGAACCCGGGTCCCCTGCACACCAGGCCGACGCTCTACTGCTGAGCCAACCGGCCAGGGCAGTGGGCCATCTTTTGATGGTCTTATCTTGTGCTCTTAAATATCTCTTTAAAGATATGTTTATGAATCAAACTATATTTCACTGAATTTGAGGTGAGATGCTCTAAACGTGGTAAAGAGTCAATGAACACCCGTTGGCTAAGCTGATGGAATTCTCATTTCCTAAATACTCTCCTCATTGTGAATGTCAGTAAAGAGAAAGAGAGCTTAGTGATCTTCATATGCACAGGATGGATGACCAGCGATGACTGTAGATTTCCTCTCATCCTTATGTTCTTGAAACTATTTAATAATTATAGCTGCATTGAAATAATGGATGTCTGCGTTGAAAATGGTAGATTCGATATCTTTAATAATTTTTAAGTGTCACTTGTCCCAAGAAGAGAGCCAGAATATTAAGAGCCTGAGACAAAAACCCAAAGCCAAAATAGAGAAGAAAAGTTGTTGAAATGGATTAGAATTTGAGGTGAAATGCTCTAAACGTGGTAAAGAGTCAGTGAACACCTGTTGGCTAAGCTGATGGAATTCTCATTTCCTAAGTACTCTCCTTGTTGTGAATGTCAGTAAAGAGACATGAGGTTTGGGTTGGAAGGGGCTTATCATTCACGCTAGCTACCTCCAAAGAGTAACAAGATAAAAACTTGGTTTTATCTCATTTTTTTTCTAGAAGCTTTTCTATTTTATTTATTTCTTTCTCTGGACCTGTTATGGAGAAATTTTTGTCACCATAAGCCTTGGTTTTCATATAAAGAAACTTGTACTAGACGAAGAGTATAGGTTTTTCTTCTGACTCTCACTGCTTCCCAGGAGAACAGGAGGGAGCTGTCTGAATGGAAAATGTAAAGCCAGTGGCCAAGGCCAGGGCCACTATTACAGCAGCCACCCGGCCCATGCAGGTTCGCATTGGATTCGGACAGTCGGTAAAGAAACAGCGGAGCCAAAAACTGGTGGGCCATAGTCTTTAATTCTAGCTTGCACCCGGCAGGCAAGTAAAAATACACACTGGGCTCCAAAACCCAGTCACATTCAGTGCTCACAAAGCCACTGACTTACCTGAGTTTCCTAGAATCAAAGGTTTCTAGCTCACCAGACTTATTCTCCTCAGTTCCCCATCTCCTTCCTTATCCCAAATACAAACTCTACACAAACTGGCATCTCACTCAGCACTCCACCATCTTGGCTGCTTCTCCTGGCCTCCTCCATGTGGCCTTTCTCTGCTCTCTGCTCTGCTCTCTCCTCTAATGATAATCTCAGGAACCAAGAGCCCAAGCTCCCGTTCTGCCCCCATTTTATATTGTAGCTTCACAACCTCTAATCCAATATACAAAATAGGGAAGTCTCCAATACAAAGTCACTTCTCTGAGGCATGATTGAATTGTACCACCCCACAGCAAAAAGGATGGGAAAGGCTTAATCCCAAAACCAAGCCCCAGGCTACAAAGATTCTCAACACACATTAATATCACCTGGGCGACAGCCTCCTCATGGGCAGCACCGTCTTTAACAAAGTGAGCATAATATATTTTATCTGCCCAACAGAAAACACATGAGGAGCAAAGGCCAAGCTCTGCTCAGCCTCCTCCAGGGGCTGCTCGTGGCTGCCCATCTGTGCTGATGGCTAGCCCGACAAGTCTGTGACATTCTGAGGCGAAACGTAAACAAGGTAATTTGGCTGTAAACCTAAAGTGATATATTCGACCGCGGACTTTCTCCTGCATCTCACTCTCAAGGATTCTAAACTCAGGCTGCAGAGAAGGCTTATTTTCTATGGTCACCTGAAATCCCAACAACTCCCTTCCTTGTCATTTGAATTGAGGTTGGTTTCAAAATTATATGTAAAACAGCAAGATAAAACACTAGTAAATAGAGAAATAAAGAAAAGAAGAAGAGAATAGTAGAAAATAAAATACAGCCAGCTGTTTTTATCTATTACTCATTCAAAGTATGTTGACTGAGGCTCCACAGGATCAGCCTCTATTCTAGGTGGGGATTTTTAATGATAAACAGGACAGGCAGTCTTCCCGTGTCATGAAGTTTACAGAGCACACAAACCCCACACCACGGGGTTTCACGTAGTTTTCTAGAGGTAGGAGGCAAGTGTGCACTGATCTTAATAATAATCAAAGAAGAAGGGAAGCCATCTTCGATTACCTGATGAACAGGAGTGTTTGCTACCCGAAGGGTTGCCTCTCACACCAGGTTATGGAGATGCTATTGTTCACCACAAGGTTCCCATTAAAATGTAACATTGAACTGAATGTTCTCTTTTGGGGATGCCTAACTTTTGGGCCCAGTCATTCATCCAAGGGTAGATATCTAACACAGACCAAGTCAATCAGAGCCCTGATTTAATATTTTTAGCTGTTTGAAGCAAAAGATCCAGGTAACTTCTTGAAAATGGATAAACTCAAGAGTTGTCAAGCCATGATTCTGGATCAGCAGCAAGAAGAGAAAAGTCAACCACAGGGGAGAGTTCTGCCTTGTTCTACACTTGCCCATGCTGTGCCTGTTGCTTGAGTGCTAACAACACTGTGTAACATGTCTGCATTTTCCCAACAAAACACTGAGTTTTAAAATAAGTTAATTGCGGTTATACAGAGGTAGAACATAGTTATCGTTTTGTGCTCTTGAGTTCCGCATGACATTCTCCACGTATCTGCCTGCCTCATACACCTCCCCCATTTTCAAAAGTCTGTACTTAAATCTGTTAAAATTTTGACACAATGATCAGCACAACCTTACAGGCAATAATGAACCCACCTTCTGTCTAGTTTTTCATGTTCATTAGAATGTATCTCTTACTTCTTTTTTCTCTCTTTTCCAGTTCAGTTTTGTGTTAATTTTAAAAGTGATTTTCATTTCTTCAGTCCTCAGTCATCCATCCTGGACCCGCTCTCAAAAAAACAACAACAACAACAACAGTGGCTGAAAGGTAGTTCTTTAACGTTTCAGAACACATCAGGGGCTTTAAATTTCATCTCCCTGTGTCTAAGTGCCAACTGTCATTAATGCTGATTCTGAATGATCACTCCTCCTTTCCAAAAAATCTTCATCATTTGGAGGAACACATTTTTCCGGCTTGTGTAAGTTACATCTCAGTAGGGGCCAGACACGAACTGTGATCAATGGCTTCACCAACTTAGAAGGAGAGGAAGAAAGATGTTTGGATTATATATAAATAAAATGCTCTAGCTCATCCTGTTGGCACCATTGTAGTTAAAACAACATTCCTGATAAAAGAACGAAAGCAGCCCATGACATGCAGGTTGTTCTTCTATACAAGGATGCCATGTTTCCATGGAAACACAGAGAGGATTTCGCAGTGATTGAGATTCTGATGAGGCCTCTGAATGGTCCTTGTGTTGAATGAGAAAGGGTTTTTAGAAAACCAAGTAAATTTTGTCAGTTTTTCGATGAAGGAAACTGAAACGGAACTAGATGGGAAATTGAGATCTTTCTAAGATTAAAAGCAAACAAAGACAAAAGGGAGATGAAACTACAGATGCAGAGCTCAGAAGGAAGGGGTGTGGTGTCTGGCTAACCCACAGGCTCTCAGTAGGCAAGAGAGTTTAGCTAGAGAGCGGTCAGCATTGAACTTTCCTCACTAACGAGGGGCGGAAGTCTTGGCTGTTCAACAAAATCGTAACAATTGACCACAAATGTCCGCTCTTTTCTCAGGGATGGCTGTCTTGATTAAAAATCTTCATGGAACTTTGATCCATAACAATGGGAAGGATGAGGCTCTTAGCTATTTAAACAAATGGATTTTGTCACAGTAATACAAAGTCTAAATAAACCTAATCAGTTTTATTCTTTAAAACAAGTGTGCTGCTGTAGGCTGAATAATAATTGACTGATTCTGATAGAGTCAATCAGGATACAATTGTCAAAAGCGACATATTTTTTGAGGGCCCCATCTCCATGTTGACTGTCAACCTGCTATTATCGAAGGTGGCTTAAGGTCCCAGTCCTAGTCATCCCATGAATAGGAATACATTCTCATGAAAGCCCGACTCACCCATCATTCCAGAGTCTGTTCACATCTAACTACAAACTGTTAGCTCTCTCTGGGAAGTTTGTATAGATCCCCCACATTCCTGTGCCATATCCTTGGCAGCCCTATTTTGCTTTTGGTCCAGTGCAATTTTCTGGAACCTCAACCTCAGAAATGAGGCAGATGCTAAATGACTGAGAGACACCCTGAGCATTGGAGTCTAAAGGCAGACACAAAAACATAAGACGTGATTCATGTCCATCGGACCTACGAATTGTTTCTGAAATTGGATTTTCATTTCCCCTGATAGCGCTACAATTCTTTGACAGCTGGGACTCCAGTGGCTTCGGGGTAGTTCAGCAACAGGAATTAGGTGCAGCCCTCAGTCTCCATCTGTTCCACCCACATGTCCAGTTGGCTCCTGAGTGCCTCTACCTCCTCGAACAAACCAGAGTTGAAATGTATATTCTCATCTTACAGCATCAAGTCGGTGAATTCATATCTGTGCCATAGCAATGCAACCACTGAGAGTTTGAAGATTTGGGTTGTTCAAAGTCATCGAACTCCCTAAACTCCTTAATCCAAAAAAGGCAGATCAATGAAATTCTACCCACTTTTTCTTAATTTAGTCATCCATCTATATTAAATAAACAAAATTGTTTCAACGTGTTTTGGTTTGTTTTTTGTTTTTTTCAAACAGGTCCAAGCATGCAGAAAATTTAGTCTTAATTATTTTCCCCATTAAAACCTGCAGTGAACTAGACTTAACAAAATTCAGAGCTCTAACTCTCCTGACGTTTGGGAGAAGAAAAACTGAGTCTACTAGTGCATTTCTGGGACTCACAATCATGTCACAAATCTCCTCTTTCACTGTGGGTTCCCCTGTAATAATTGGGCTCAGTCAAAGCTTTGGCTCCTGCAGAAAGATAAGTCCACCTGTCCTCAGTCAGTAGGTCTGTGTGTTTTGTAGCACCCTCAAGGTGAATGGATTTGGCCTCATGTTGACCGTCCCTCCAGGTTGTTCAGATGAGTGCTTAGGGAAGAGCTGGCTATTGAAGCTGGGATTGCTGGGAATGCCTTTGGCCCATGGTCTATGATACAAGCCTTTGAGACTTGCTTCCTTACGAGCTGCAGGGGGACCTTTGGTGGGACCCAAGTCAGGGGCCATTCACAAAAGGCTTTCTCCAGAAGCCCTTGATGGTTTCTATAGCCTCTTGTCTTCATGAACCCTCAACTAGCCTCAGCTTTTTACCTCCTTTTGAGTTTTGATACCTGCTGTCTATCACCTGTGTTCATACTTGGTAAGTCACTTACGGTCTGATTCCTCACCCTACGTTGTGAAGTTGTTTTTGGTCACTGTATGTATACTATGCGTGGATGAATTGCATAAAATCTCCTTGGGACTGGAACTGGACAGTACCCTGTTTGGAACTTTGCTGGTTCTGGTGTACAGTTGCCTTTACCAGCCCACCCTTCACTTGGGAAGAGCCGATAGTCATGATGGTGTCATGGTAAAGTACAAGAGCCACAATGGGAGTCACACTCAGGTGACACGGGGCTCCGTCCACTGCCGGCTACGAAAACCCAGGTTGGTTTGCTTCTTTGTTTGTTTGCTTGTTTATAACCTTTTATTTATTTGTTTGTTTGTTTTTAGTGACAGAGACAGAGAGAGAGAAAGAGAGGGACAGATAGGGACAGACAAGAAGGGAGAGAGATGAGAAGCATCAATTCTTTGTTGTGGCACCTTAGTTTCTCATTGATTACTTTCTCATTATTGCCTTGACCAGGGGGCTACAGTAGACCGAGTGAACCCTTGCTCAAACCAGATGGGCCCATGCTCCAGCTGGTAGCCTTGGGGTTTTGAACCTGGGTTCTCTGCGTCCCAGTCCAGTGCTCTATCCACTGCACTACCACCTGGTCAGACTATAACCTTTTATTTTATTACTGTCTGAAGGGTCACACTGAAACAAACACTCTGAAGTTAGACCCTCCCTTCTTTTCTTTAATCCTTTCAGTCTAAGGCAGGATAGTAAGAAGCTAGAAAATTTCCTTGGCAAGTGGAACAGGGAAACTGAGACAAGATAATTAAACAAGGCCAAACAATTCGACCAATTTACAGACAGCTAGTGAATTACAAAAGCTTATCTTCCCTAAACAAGGACACTTGAGAGCAAATAGTTTACACCTCTCCTCTCTGCCCAGAGAATAAATAGCTTAATTCACCCTGGTCAGGGAGATAGGTAACAGAGACCCAATTCATGCCCTTTGTGCCAGCCAAACCCAGATGGATGGGGTCAGGGGAGCAAATAACAAAAATTCGATTAGAACCAGGCAAACCCAAGATAAAAGCAAAGCAGCGAAGCAAACCAGAGAATGATCCCAAATTCCCCTATTTTCTCATTTCCGTGAATCAACATAAGAGGACACACCTGGGAAACTCATGCATATTCTATTAAGACCCTTTCCTAGGATTCCCACCCACAGAAGAGCAATAAACCCCCTCAAGACAAAGGATGCCAACCCCAGTTGTCCCTCTGGAGCACGCCCATGTCCTTTCCCTGGCATGAACTTTCTCCTTTCTTTTTCCTACCCTCTCTAAGGGACCCCAAGAGACTCGCGAGCAGGGGAGCAGCAGGCAGTGGCAGCTCATCCTGGGCCCCCTTTTCTTTGACTTCCCAGGGAGCTAACAGCCCTTTGTTCCCCTCACCTTTCTAGGGAGCCAAAGCAGGGCACCCCCCACCTAGCTGCTCTCCTGTCGTTTCTTCTACCCAAGCCCTTCCTTTTTACACTGTCCCCAGCTCTAATACACGTACTCTCAAGATCACCTGGACTGATGTTGTGAAATCTCTCCTGCATGAAGTCCAGAACCCACACACTACAGCCAGCCAGAGGCAGACCTGCTCCAGCCCCGGTTCCTTTCTGGTGACAAGTCGATGTGTATTCTCAGCCTAACTTTGCCTACCTCCCACAATCCCTTGTCACACCAATCTAAGCGTAACTCGGCCACATGGTGGCCAAGAAGCTATTTTATTCTTCTCTATGTGTCCTTCCAAATGGCATGTCCACAATCCAAACAACACTTTTATTTCACCCACTCCTTCAAATGACTGTTTTAACACTTTTCTAGATACAAGAAAGCAGGTGGCTTACTTGGATGTCTCATGTGTTTTAACCAATTGCTGACTGTTTTCTTTCCCAACTGAGGAAAGGAGCTAAGAGAAAGGGGAAATCGAAGTGTTTATTTTTTTTTCATATTAGGTGAAGCGTTGAGTGTTGATGGGACTAAGATCCCTTAATGGGAATAACAAGAGTGGGATTCAGACAACCTGGTTCTGATTCCTCTCTGCCACCGACTAGCGCAGTTCCCCTGGATGATGATATAATTTACACACGCCTCAACCGCCAAGCTGTCAGGTGGGTAACGGGGCTGCTTAACTTAAAGAACAGCTACAAAAACAAATGAATTACTCTGTGCATATGGACTTCCTGCCTGATTCCTAGTAAGAACCAGTAATATGAGATCTTCCTAGTTGTCTCCTGGACTTTTGGTAAGTATTTCATTTTTGCAACAATGAATTCACAGACTTGTGCCTATTCCTTGCTTAACCGGGACATTGGCATAAAGACATTTTTTAAGTTCAATCTTTTAATAAGAAATTAAAGTGAAATTGAAGTATAAATCTAATAAAAAAATGAAATAAGTAAAATAAAATTAATGCCAATACATCTTAGTAGAGTGGGTTTTTATTTTTTTTTATTTTTTATTTTTTTATTTTTTTTATTTTTTTTTCATTTTTCTGAAGCTGGAAACAGGGAGAGACAGACAGTCAGACAGACTCCCGCATGCGCCCGACCGGGATCCACCCGGCACGCCCACCAGGGGCGGTGCTCTGCCCCCCAGGGGGCGATGCTCTGCCCATCCTGGGCGTCGCCATATTGCGACCAGAGCCACTCTAGCGCCTGAGGCAGAGGCCACAGAGCCATGCCCAGCGCCCGGGCCATCTCTGCTCCAATGGAGCCTTGGCTGCGGGAGGGGAAGAGAGAGACAGAGAGGAAAGCGCGGCGGAGGGGTGGAGAAGCAAATGGGCGCTTCTCCTGTGTGCCCTGGCCGGGAATCGAACCCGGGTCCTCCGCACGCTAGGCCGACGCTCTACCGCTGAGCCAACCGGCCAGGGCTTTTTATTTTTTTTTAAACTTGGCTTGCTGCGATTGACTTGACACCCGCATTTATGAGGCATATTTTATTTTTATTAAGTGTTCAATTACATTGAATAGGTGTCCTCACCCAGGCTGAGAGCTGTGTCACAGCTTGGAGTAGCAGGAGATCTACATTTAAGAAAGCTTCCAAAAAGACTATAGAAGTATTTCTTTTTTTTTGTCTGAGACTGCATTTTCAGAAGAAAAGGAAAGGAGACTTTGAACAGTGTACTGGGAGACAGCTGTATTCACTGGCAGAAAACATGGGAGGTAAGAATGTAAGGAAACTTGTCCAATGTGCCAATGCAATTCTAGCTGTGGACACTAGACAGACTCAACATGTATACTATGGATACAGGATATGAGTAGTTGGCCTCTCCTGGATGGAGGAACCATGAATGGAGCAACATACTTTCTTTTTTTATTAAGTGAGAGGCAGGGAGGCAAAGACAGACTTCCTTGTGCACCCTGACCGGGATCCACCTGGCATGCCCAGTACCAGGGGATGCTCTGCCTATCTGGGTCTGCTGCTCTGTCTCTCAGCAACCAAACTATTTTTGTGCCTGAGGTTAAGCCACAGAGCCATCCTCAGTGTCCAAAGCCAACTTGCTCAAACCATTTGAGCCATGGCTGTAGGAGGGGGAGTGAGAGGAGAGAAGGGGGGGGTGGAGAAGCAGATCCTGTGTGCCCCAACTGGGAATTGAACCCAGGACTTCCACATGCCAGGCAGACACTTGACTGCTGAGCCAACCAGCCAGGGCTGGCAATATACTTTCAAGAGGATAACTCTTAGTCTTATTTTGAATATGCTTAGCCCAGAAGAGTTTTATTTGTCTTGTTTTTTAGGGTTTTTTTTAATACTCCTTTATTTTTCTTTCTTTGAAGGAGACCCTACTACATATGATTTAGCACTTATTAAGCTAATTAATGACTGGATAAATGGATAGATGGATGGAAGCATGGATGGAAGGACGGATGGATGACTGATAAAAGGATAAATGGATAGATGAATAGTAGGATGAATAGTAAGATGAATAAATAACTAATAGACTAGGGAGATAGGTGATGGAGAGACAGATATATTCATAATAGGCTGTTTGCTCAAAAAAATTCTAATACCTGAAACATAGTAGCCATTCAATAAAATATCTGATATAACTGAATCTGAAGATCCCTTTGTCCTCCCAGATATATAGTAAATCCTACACCCAATAGGCAATAACGTTGGCTGTTTGTTGACTGTCATCTGGCACATATCTGACTGACTTCTTCACAGACAGACTGATATCAGCCACTGTCCAGGTGAACAGATTCTGCTCATCAAGGACTACTTCCCAGAAGAGGTGAAACGCAGGAGGTAGAAGCACCAACGGAGAGAAGAAACCCTCCTCTCCTTGCCGAAAGGCACTTTCACGGAATGAGGAGAGCATGAGAATTAAATGAACAGACATGCCTTAGTGTTCATATCTATTATCCGCTTTCTCTAGGATGGTGGGTGCTTTTGGAGCCATTCTGAGTGTCAGTGTCTCACTTGTAAACTGGGCAATGTGCCTTCTCAGTGGTTTATTTTCTTATAAGAATTTAATCAAAGACTGCTCATGACTTGTCTGTTAAACTTGAAACTGCTGCACAGAATTAGTCAGCATTCGCCTGACCTGTGGTGGTGCAGTGGATAAAGCGTCGACCTGGAAATGCTGAGGCTGCCAGTTCGAAACCCTGGGCTTGCCTGGTCAAGGCACATAGGGGAGTTGATGCTTCCAGCTCCTCCCCCCTTCTCTCTCTGTTTCTCTCCCTCCCTCTCTCTCTCCTCTCTAAAAATGAATAAATAAAAAAATTAAAAAAAAAAAGAATTAGTCAGCATTCATATAGGACGCAATAAGGAACATCAATTTTGTACACTGTAAAAGTATTAAAAGGCAAGAGGCCTCCCACAGACAGCTGAGGTCTGAGAGACGGGATTTTCCAGGACAAAACGGTTCTGCTGAACAATTCGCTCCATCTTTTGTTCCTGAAGCAGTTCCTGTAAAGCAAGACTAAGCAGCCACAGTTTGGAGCAAAGGCAATAACAAAGGCATAGTTTAACGTGTCTATATGCTCTTGCAAAGTCATTCCTGCCTTTCCAAATCGCATTTTCACTAAGTAATGGGCAAGGTGCTGTTTTATCCTGGAAAAACACCATCGGCTGCACTCCAGACTGCGCCTGGACTCTCTCTCAGAGGCTGCCCGGGACACATACATTATAAAACATGAGCTCGCCTCCCATCGGTGCAGCTTTATTGCATATTTATGCCTGTGGCTCCAGTGTGCTTCTGAGACAGGAGATACGCTTGTTTACCGTTTGGACGGACTCCATCGCCGCTCACCTGTGCGGAGCTTAATCTGGCAGCCCCTTCTGAGCCCAGTATAGCTTGTTTTGAGCCAGAAGGAGGCCGAGGAGTCTGCCTAACTCCAAAGACTCCATGCCAGGCATCGGCAGGGAGGGCGCGCTGCGCTCCGAGGGCTTCCCGAGCCTGCAGAATCAACTAGACCAGCGCAGGTGCACAGCGTCACAACAGACAGCCGCCAAACCGCACACGCTAATTCGAACACCCGAGGGCTGGCCGAGTCCCGGCAGCCATGTCTCTTTCATCCGTCTCCACGCGACTTTTCTTAGGAACCAACAGGGAGATGTTGAGTCTGACTATGAATGAATCAGGACACACTTTATCGGTCCCGAAGCCCATTTGTCATGGCAATTTACATGAGTTAGCACCACGTTTCCAAAGCTTGCTCGGAAATCGGGCAAGCATTCATTTTAATGAGCTAACACGCCCAGAACGACTTATCCTTTTTTTATGGTATGTGTTACATATTGTCATAAACACCATTAAATGAAGTTATAGGACTGTTTGCAAAATGAAAAAAAAAAAAAAAAAGAATAAAGTGTTCATCATTAGAGTGAGAAAAAGTCTTAACAGATACCCATGCCAGCATTCCTCACTCTGTTGGGTGTAGAAGAAGTTCCGCTGCTTTTCTTTAGCTCAACCCAGTTCAAAGGACGTCAAGCAGTGTGCACCTCAGCTGGAGCCGGAAGTCTGGGATGGGAAGGACAGGCCTTGGGATTATAGAGGGCAGAGCTTAAACTGAAAACCAACTTTAATAAACTCATAATCGAATTATCAATCCTGAGGAGCTAAGAAAGAGAAGCTAAGTCATGGGCACAATTGGGGGTGATGCATCGAAACAAAGGATTTGACATGAAGCCTGAGTAGAAGGCACAGGAGAGAATCCTTGAGGACTTAAGACACAAAGCTGGGCACATTTTATATTAGACCAAGCTGCTTGCTATGTGGCAAGATGCCTGTATGGCCAGTAGTTGCAGCTGTCACATGCAGGTTCTCATTGGATTCGGGCAGATGGTAAAGAAACAGTGGAGCCAAAAACTGGTGGGCCACTCCTTTATTCCAGTCTCGCACCGGCCGACAAGCAAACAGGCAGGGAAAACACTTCCCTTTCACGCAGAGATCACAAAGCTCTGACACATTCTCCAGTTCCACAACCAGGAGAATCTTCTCCAGTTCCTCCTAGAATCAAAGGCCCCACCTGTCTCAGCAGAGCTCATAAAGCTCCTCAGCTCTGGTTCCCCATCTGCACACCTTCTCTCTCCTGCCAACATGGCTTTTTCTTCAGCACTCTGCATTCTCTCCTCTCTCACTCTGCAAACATGGCTTCTCTCTCCTCCTCCTCCTCCTCCTCCTCCTCCTCCTCCTCCTCCTCCTCCTCCTCCTCCTCCTCCTCCTTCTTCTTCTTCTTCTTCTTCTTCTTCTTCTTCTTCTTCTCTTTCTTTTCAAAACTTTCTGGCACAAAAGCCTCTTCTCCAGCAAACATTAGCAAAACAATGGCCCTTCCCAAGCAGGAAGGTAATTTGCAGTTTCACAGACCACATACACCTGGCGCTGCCCAGCCCCCAATGCAAACTATAAACAAGCAAACATAAAAAATCATATTTTATGAACTTATTGAGCAACAACGCCCTACCCAGTTGGACTTGAGCTTTACATAGTAATAATTACTAGTAATGCCCTGGCTCTTGAGGTGCATGTCCGCCTGCAACTGCCTGGGTCCTTCTTTGATTGAGGTGGTATCTCTCCAGGACTTCCTGGGCTGCTGTGTTCTCATCCTCCACATTTTCACCGGGTCTTCCATACGCTGGGCTTCTTCCTGCTGGTGCTGCTTCCTGAGGACCAGTGCAGCATAGTGAGTTCAGAACATGGACTCTCAAATCCCAATTCTATACCTTGTAGCTATTTTTCCTTGAAACTTACTTAATCTCTGTGTTGTGTACAACTGCACAATGGGAAAAATTGTAATGATGTTTTTCTTTTTTAGAGGTCATGTGAAGATTGAGTTAAAATATGCCAGCTTCTTAAAATATGCTTGGTAATTAATAAATACTATTTAGTTATCTCTAATACTTATTAATTTGCATTGCATCTCTCCCTCCTCTATTGTTTAGGGACAGTCATGTGGGGGAAAGGAAAGGATAAGCTGGGGGAAGAGTCGTCACCATAATTTCCAGCTGAATGTTGAGCTCTTTGCAGGTGGCATTGTGAAATGAGGGAAGAGGAGAGACACTGATATAAACAAGTAGAATCCCTTTGAATGCATACTGATGTGGGTGTTACACTGGAGACTTCAATCTTATGAATAATGTTGCTGTCAGTCATGTAATTCTTCAAAATGGCAATCTGATCAACTACTCATAGCCAAGTCATGAAACTTGAAAAATACAATTGTTTATTGATTTGCACACTTATTGCATTCCTGGAAATCCAAGATGTAATAAAAGTTCACCAAAAAAATACTTTGGAATCTTCTGGAAAATGACATTCATACAATAACAGATAGGTATTTTACTTACATGAATGTCAGAGTGGATGTTCAAAATTATGCAGATTATAGAGTAATTCTTTTTTTTAAGTACATTTTTTTATTTATTTTTATTTATTCATTTTAGAGAGGATAGAGAGAGGGAGAGAGAGAGAGAGACAGAGAGAGAAGGGGGGAGGAGCTGGAAGCATCGACTCCCATATGTGCTTTGACCAGGCAAGCCCAGGGTTTCAAACCGGCAACCTCAGCATTTCCAGGTCGACGCTTTATCCACTGCGCCACCACAGGTCAGGCTAGAGTAATTCTTTATTGAGTGGGAGGGACCATCTAACACATTGTAAGATATCTAGCCTCCCTGGTCCTTACTTTCCGAATACCTGTACCTCTCTTCCCCCACTCATCATGATAATCACAAATATCCTACAACATTTCAAAATGTCAGGGTAAACTACTGACCTAGAGAGCGATCGGGACAGAAAGGAAGCTTATCGGTGGGGTGGAAATGAAAAGAGTTTGTCCAGGAAGTTCATACAGAGCAATAAGAAACCAGGGACAAAAGCCAGTGCAATACAAACAAATGGAATGACAAGAAAGAGAGAGAAGCAGATCACAGTGACCGGGAGAGACAGAAGAACCAGGGTCACAGTCAAAGGAGAAAAGGCGAAGAAAAAATATAAAAATATAACATTTTCTGAAGGAGAGAATAGTGAATGGTGTTGAATGGGATAGATCAATTAGGTATAACGAGGGGCTGATGCAAATCTACTAAATTTGAAAATTAGGTATTCTTTCTGAACTGTCCCCACTGTGTCAGTGGGTAGAGCATATATTGCAGCCAATCTAAACTGGACATCAAGAAGTGGAGACAGTGTGTCATCAACTGTTCCTGATAGCCTAAACGAGGGGAAGGGAGAAGGGGAGGAACAACCATCACTGCTCACGGGATGGAAGCACCTGAGTGTCAGCTCGCATGCCTTCCCGTTTCCTCCGAGAAGTACTTTACAGACCTATGTCTATAAAATGTGCAGGCAACACCTGGCTTCCAGCAAACCCTGCAGACGCATGCCTGTCTGTTTATTTTTGAAACCAAAGACCTTTTAGATTTGTGCCAAAGAAACATTTTCTGGAAAGCGAATATAGATCAGCCTTATTCTCTTCTTGAAACCGCTGCCAATATCTTTTAAGTGTGTTCTGTCAATCAGCACAGATCACATGAGCAATAGCATGCTTCTTTCTATCTTCCCATCTTTTGCGAATCTGGCCCTTTCTCTATGTCTTCCCGGGAGAAGGAGGTCAATATCCCTATGTCTGAAAGCACTGGGATTTCTTCCACTCACTGTGTGTCCCCTCAGCACTGTCTACCACTCCTGGGCTGTGCAGAATCTGGTTGTCAGAATCTGTCTTCAGGCTTGCTGTTGGAGTGGCAAAGAAGTGTGGCTTCAGGATTTTACTTTAAGAATGGAAGAAACTTGAGCATGTTTACATGCTGAAGAAGGCAAGGCTGACAGGATGGGAAGCGCCAATTGATAGACTAAGAACCTCAGCAAATCCCAAGAGAAGGGAAGCCAACACCCCTCTTAGAGAAGCGTAGTCACACCTTCGGTTAGTGGAGACTGGAGACTGAAACTGGACTTTTCAGAAGCTTGGGAACAAACAGGCTTTTATCACTTAGGGTATTTTAACAACGCCTCAAGCCAATTTGAGTTAACAATAAATATATTTTCTCATTTAAGATGTACAAAACACCCCGATTTAGATGCTAATAGTATGCAGCAATGAATAGAATTATCTGCAAATGACCCTAAAACTCTAGTTGCTAAGAAAACAAGCCAGCTGGGATGAGGGTGTGGGGAGTGGTTGGTCCCTTCTCCAAGTGGGGACAGCATCTGAGTGAACCCCTGTAGGTGGCACCATGGGTGGGCTCCCCTGGGTTTGCTATGTAAGATCCACGGTCCTTGGACAGATAGCAGCAGCACCACCTGGGAACGTGTTAGACATGCAAATTACCAGACCTGACTGTAGACGACTAAATTCAAAACATGAGGGTTTAGTAATCTGTAGTCTAGCAAGCACTACTGATCCTGGTGTTTGAGAACCACTGTTATAAACAGCTGAAACCCCACATCCAGATGCAGACACCAGGTCGCTGAGGATTTCAGAGGCAATTGTCAAGACTTTATAGAGACAAGCAGAATTGCTGCGTGTGATGCTCACATCACCGTGCTGGTACTCAGCCTTCTGGAGTCAACTGAATGAATCTTCAAATTCAATTAAGAAAATAAAAGTTTTAGGTTTTTAGCAAACATAGCACAAATTTGATCAATCACAAAGGTTTTCATGGGCGTATTGTGGAGACAATATCCTAGAGGGAATGGTAATTTGGTTTTACCTGATAATTTGCCTCAATGTTCTAAAGCTCAGACTTACCCATTAAGTAAGAAGATGCAAGACAGACCCAGACAGCACCCCCGCTGCGCCTGGGGCTGGACGTGAGAACCGGTGTGTCGGACCAGCTATGAATGTCACTCCCCTAAAGAAGCTCACACATACTCAACTCTTAAAGGTTCCGTGAGAAAAGCAGGATACTGAACACTGGGCTCTATCTACAGTGTTGGAGGAGTAGTAACCACTCAATAAGTGACATCCAGAAGGCTCACCACTGTGTGTCCCTGGTTGAGACTCTTGTGGTTGTCGGCACACGCTCTGGTGTGGGGCCGGAGCTACAGGAGCGAGTGATGGGAGTCGGGGAAAGGGGAGTGTAGAAAGTTGCTAAGAAATTCAAGGTGCAAGAAAGGCTCCCAAGAACAGGGTGCTTGAGATACAAGTTGATGAGTAAGTAGGAGAGAGAAGAGGCATAAGGAGAGAGGACCCGGAGTGGAGGGCACAGCATGGGCATGGGCACGGAAGCTGAAAGCCGCTCTGCTTTCTCGGGAACATTCCAGGTCTGCAGCTCGAAGGGTGGGGGAAGGAGACAGTGCTGCACACCAGGTGAGGGGCACGGTCACCTGGTCTAACTCAGGGAGCTGGGCCCATTTAAAGAAAATAGAAATGAGGTCTACTTAAAAATAAACCCTGGGCCCTGGCTGGTTGGCTCAGCGGTAGAGTGTCGGACAGGTGTGTGGAAGTCCCAGGTTCGATTCCCGGTCAGGGCACACAGGAGAGGCACCCATCTGATTCTCCACCCTTCCCCCTCTCCTTCCTCTCTGTCTCTCTCTTCCCCTCCCACAGCCAAGGCTCCATTGGAGCAAAGTTGGCCCAGGCACTGACGACGGCTCCATGGCCTCTGCCTCAAGTGCTAGAGTGGCTCCGACCGCAATGAAGCAACACCCCAGATGGGCAGAGCATCGCCCCCTGGTGGGCGTGCTGGGTGGATCCTGGTCGGGCGCATGCTGGAGTCTGTCTGACTGCCTCCCTGTTTCTAACTTCAGAAAAATACAAAAAATAATAATAATTAAAACATAATAAAAAAAATAAACCCTATCCAGGCTACAGGGAGGAGCAGCTGCTGAAATAGAAAAGAACTTGGAGTGAAAATGTTTGTCTGGGGCTTGTTACCATAAGCAGGACAGCAGAGCTGGGGCCCGGGGTGAGGTCATGGGAGGAGACTGCGAGATCACGTTAGGGGACTGTATCTAAAATGTGTTCTGATGGGTAACAGAACCCTCATGGGCAAGACTTCCCACATTGACAGAAAGAGTACATGCAATGGACTCTTCACGCACATCTTACGTGACTAGCAGTGTGCCAGAAATAATGGGACTCGGTTCCTGAGTGTAAGACCTCACAGCATCGTGAGAGAATAAGCCACGGTCCAGACATTATCCGAGCCGGCGGAGGGCAGCAGGTGCTCAATGCTGGGTGTTAGGCAGGGACCTGGCCAAGGCAAGGTCCTGAAGAAACTACTCTGGACCCCAAACCCAGAACCCCAGGATCTAGCCCCAACTTTGTCATTTCCTTGAAGAGTGGTGGCCTTGAGCAGGTCACCGCCCCTTTCTTCCCTGGTTTTCCTCCTCTATATAGATAGATGATAAAGTTAGAATTAAAGAGATGAGAAAGTGACCCAGGGTCACGCCCCTCCAGTCAGAGTCTATGCCTGCAGCCTGACACACTGATAGTTGTGCGGTACACAAAGAACACGTTTCTAGAAAAGCTACTTTTTTCTGATAAGTAGTTCAGAATATTTCTTACTCTTACTAAATCAAACATAGACATAATTTAGCATAAAATGCAAGTATGCGTACACTTTAAAGACAAAACACAAAGCTTCAAAGACGTATCTGGCTTGCGAGCCGTGATAGGCAGACTTCTAAGACAGCTCTCAGTGAGCTCCTGGCATTGACCTTGGGCAATCTCCCTCTGAGGACAGGCTAGACCTGGCGACTTCTCTCTGAATAATAGAATAGTATAGCAATAATGATGGTGTGAGATTTCTGAGACTAGATTATAAACAAACAAACAAAAAAACCCACTAACTTTCTTCCTTTATCTCCCAGGTCTCTCTATCTCTCATCATTTAATCACTATAAAGAAGCCAGTTGGCACGTTGTCAGCTGCCCTACTGAGATGTCCACATGGCAAGGAAGGGCCATCAAGGAACGGGAGTCCCAGTCCGAGCACCCACAAGGAACAGAACCCTGCTGTTAACGACATGAATATGTTTGGGAGCATATCTTCCACAGTGGAGTCCTGAGACGTTTGAAACCCTGGCTGACCCACTGATTGGGAGAGCCCGGACTACCCCAGCGAAGCTCTATGTGGAGTCCAGCCCTGCAGAAATGATGAGATTATCAATAAAGGTCTGTGGTGGGTGCAACTTGTTATACAGCAATGGGTAAGTAAGACACAGTGGCTCCCTTCGGACTGTGGCCAGAGACACCCACTGAAGTAGTCTCTTCCTTGCCTCAGCCTGTAGCTGGATTTGGTGGAAATGTCTATGAAACACCCATAGGAAGACTCACTTTAAAGGACTAGAGGAAGGCAGAGGCGCATTCCTTGTAAGAGCAAACGAGCAAACCCTCAGTTATCCTCTCTCTGGAATGCAACCATCTCTGAGTTAAAGGAATGTAGAGAAAGCTAAGCTCCTTGCCCACGAAGTCCTGGCTGGTTTATGATGAACTGGAACTGAATCCAAGTCTCCGGACACCCAAGTAGTGTTCTGCTAAATGACTCGGAGCCTTAATGTATGTAAATGTGGATGACTCCATGTGACTACACGAAGTATTACTAGATAGGACATACAATTATAATTACAGTTACTATCCTTTTTGAGTCCACAAATTAGTTTCTCAACATTTGCTTGTTTTCTCAACAGAGCTAGTCTGAGGCATCCAAATACAAGATTGTTCCTTTCTTTTTCCCTTTTTTCTTTTCCTGTTTGTATTCAGTGACTTCTAAAGGACTATCAAGAATCTTTGGGAAATGATCACAGACTGCGGAATTGAAAACATTGCCCCAAGCCCCAAGACTACTTCAGCACTCAGCTCCAGACACCACTGCTGAATGGCTGCGGGAGATAAGGCGGCCCTGGTTTATAATTCAGCTTCACCTCGGGGCAGAGCTGGAAAGGCAGAACATCATAAACCCAGCCAGCGCAGTGTTCTTCTGCCCTAAGGACACGCTGCAGAGAGATGATACGGGAAATGTGGAGAGACATTCCCTGCTTTAGAGAGGAGCGTGTTCTCAGAAAAGCCAGGGCCACACTGTCGCTGGGGATGTGATCGCCACGGACACCCAGAGGGAGGGGCAGGCTGTAGTTGTTTTTGCTGCTACTGTGTCCGCCGCTGTGGTTCTAGTCTTATTTCTGGTTCTTTCCCTTTCTTTCTTTCTTTCTTTCTTTCTTTCTTTCTTTCTTTCTTTCTTTCTTTCTTTCTTTTTTTCTTTTTCTTTTTTTTTTTTGTATTTTTCCAAATTAAGAAGCAGGAGAAGGTACACAGACAGAGTCCTGCATGTGCCTGACCCAGATCCACCCGGCATGTCCACCAGGGGGCGATGCTCTGCCGATCTGGTGCATTGCTCTGTTTCTGCAAGAGCCATTCTAGTGCCTGAGGCCAAGCCATCCTCAGCGCCCAGGCCAACTTTGCTCCAATGGAGCCTTGGCTGTGAAAAGGGAAGAGAGAGACAGAGAGAAAGGAGAGGGAGAAGGGTGGAGAAGCAGATGGGCACCTCTCCTGTGTGCCCTGGCCGGGAATCAAACTCAGGACTTCCACACACTGGGCTGATGCTCCATAGCAGACCCAGCCGGCCAGTACCTGTTGCTGTTCTTTTTAAAGGCCCTCAGCATCTGGCCTGGTGTCCTTCCCCTAGTCTAGGGATGTCTCACTAACAGGGAGCCCAATGCTATTCACGTACATATAATATTTGTCAGGATAATCAAGGTTATGCTGCAGTAACAAATAACCCCCAAATCCCAACAGGTTAGGACAACAAAAATATATATCTTTAATTCACAGTAAATGCTCAATAAAGACTAGCTAAGGACTGCTCTGCATTGTTCCTGCTCAAAAGCCCAAGCCATCTGAGCGACCCTCTCTACATCATTGCAGGCTATGGTGGCAGAGGGGACGGTGACATCGCCATCCTGAGCACTGGTTCTAAAGTCTTCTCTCAGCAGCAACGCACTGAGGTGTCATTGACCCAAGCAAGTCACACAGCCGTGCCTAACTGCTTGGGGCCAGGGTAGAGCAAGCCCCACATGCGCCCAGGAGGCAGAGAGCACTACTGAGGACACTGAACGCCTACCAGGCAAGTACCCTCGAGCGAAGGTTACCTCAGAGACTAAGGAGCAGAAAGATAGGACAACACACTCCAACATTCAGCCTGCAGGTTTTCTTTTTTTTTTTTTTAATCTTTTTTTTCCTTTTTTTCTTTATTCATTTTTAGAGAGGAGAGAGAGAGGGAGAGAGAGAGAGACAGAAGAGGGGAGGAGCTGGAAGCATCAACTCCCATATGTGCCTTGACCAGGTAAGCCCAGGGTTTCGAACCGGCGACCTCAGCATTTCCAGATCGACGCTTTATCCACTGCGCCACCACAGGTCAGGCCAGCCTGCAAGTTTTCTGACAAGGCTAACTGGCTTGCAAAGTCTCATGCTATTTAGTCGGATGGGAGTCCCCCAATTTCAATCACACTTAGCGGCGAGAAGGCAGGGGCAGCAGCAGGTTTGGTCCAGGGCCAATCTTCTCTTTGCCCTCGGGCCGTGCTCTCGGTCTCCCGTCTCCACCCGAGATGTTGTTCCCCCGGGTGTCCCTGCCTTCTGCATCGCTCGGGCAGCCCCCATCCCAGCCTTCACTCGTTTTCTCCCCCTTCTTCCACAGCCAAGAATCTTAACACCAGTCAGTGTCAACTCTGCCCACTTTCTAACTTCACATGCATCATGTTTGCAGGTTCAACACGTATCCAGATGAAAAGAAACTAAACAAGGGTGAAGGTCATTGAGGTCATCTGAAAATTCTACCTCCCTAACAGGCTCACAGAGAGCCAGAGATCAACCAAGGTCAAATACAGGGGGGAGCTGCCTCTCACTTGCTTAAAATCTCTCACCCAGGGAACAGTGCCTGTTGAATGGAAGATGGAATGAACCACTGAGACCTCTGGATCATCTTTCACGTGGCTACCTCTAGCCCTCGCAGGGACCAACGTCATGGGTGTCTGGGTTCTCTGAAAAGTCCCACATTCCAACAGAAATGTTTCTCCCTGTCCTGCCCTCATTGTAGTGTCATACATAGGCAACAACGCTCTGGCGACCCAAGTTCAAATCCCACCTTTTCCCTTTCCTGCTTGGTCATTCTACCCAAAATCACTTAAGCTCATTCAGGCCAAGCCTCTTCCTGTAAAGATAATAATAACTGCCTCGTAGGGTTCTCACCAGGATCAGCTCAGATGTCGTAAAGCACACAGCAAGGCACACTCTAAGTGTTCAACACATGTTTCTTATTCTTGTTGTTCTCATGTCCACCTATTTCTGTATGCTATCAGCTTCCTGACTCTTCCTTCTTTTCTTTTTTCTCTCTAGTTTTCTCCTTTCGTAGAAGCAGCCGGAAGCCTGTTACATTTGCTGAAGTGCTGATTCTAACAAAAAAACAAAAAACGACCTTAGCTAGTATCTTCTCCCAAGAGGTGATACGGTTAATCCGTGCTCTCCCCTGTCCAGCCCCTGCCTAAGCCCGGGCCTGGACCTGGACCACAGGACATTAAGTTGAGAGTTTAAAACAAAAGGTCCGAGTATCCATTTTTTTTTCTTTGTTTGATGTGGGCAGAAAAGTCCTAACGAGAGGCTAAAGGCCTCGAGGAGAAAAGCACAGGTGCTTTATCAGAAATGGCTTTTCCATTAACCATCTGTGTGACCTTGGGCACGTCCCATTTCACCGCTGCCGACCTGCATGCCCTTCCCTGTCAAAGGCGGGACGCGGCAAACGAGATCAGACTTCCCACACTGACATTCTGACACTTCTGATCTGAGACCGGCCCTGCAATCAGCCAGACGGGGGCGGGGGGGGGGGGGGGGGGGGGGGGGGGGGGGAATGGAGGATGTTGCGTGCTAACGCGGGAGCAGGCTCCGCCCGCTCCCTTCACCACCCTCGCGCTGCCTGCGGAGAAAAGACCTCCTGCCTCCAGGAAGTAAGGTTGAATGAAGGAAGGTCGTGAGCAGAAACGAGAATATATCAAATACCCTCTGGTTCTGTATACGTATTAGATTTACAAAGACTTCCGTGGTCACTGTCAGTTTCAGAAACAATGCCACGGGTATGGAGGATGGTCATTATTATCTCTGTGAAAGAGAGCTGTGCCCAAAATGAGAGAACAAGGCCTAAAAACCAGTTGTGGCGTGGTAAACAAGCTAGAGAGATTTCAGGTCTACAGCCTGATGCCATTGACTCTCTGCTAGTTGGCCTTGGAACGTGACCATGAACAAAATCTAAAATCTCCCCTCTGAATATGACCCTTCCCTGACCTATAAAATGATAACAATAGTAATTATTATTATTATTATTATTATTCAGACATCAGAGAGTGCTTGCAAAGTCCACCTCAGACCACGTATAAGAGTTCGTCTTGCAAACCCTAACATGCGGCCCTGGCCAGTTTGCTCAATGGTAGAGCGTCAGTCTGGCGTGCAGGAGCCCCGGGTTCAATTCCCGGCCAGGGCACAAAGGAGAAGCGCCCATCTGCTTCTCCACCCCTCCCCCTTTCCTTCCTCTCTGTCTCTCTCTTCCCCTCCTGCAGCCCAGGCTCCATTGGAGCAAAGTTGGCCCGGGCACTGAGGATGGCTCTGGTTGCAGCAGAGCAACGCCCCAAATGGGCAGAGCATCGCCCCCTGGTGGGCATGCCGGGTGGATCCCGGTCAGGTGCATGCGGGAGTCTGTCTGACTGCCTCCCCGTTTCCAACTTCAGAAAAATACAAAAAAACAAAAGAAAAACAAACCCCAACATACGTGTTTAGCTGGTCATGTTGAGCTGTCCTTCTACCCACGCTTCCAGGCATCACTTAGAGGTGGCAAAATCATCAACATAACCTGTCTGGCCACTTCACATTCCTGAGCTGTCCCTCCATCCACCCCTTTCTGTGTGCCATGTCACCCGCATAACATGCCCCCAACCCTCTTCTTCCCAAATCGATGCCCATTTCGTATAAGCTGTTATAAACTTCAAGCTCACCAAGGACCCTCCAGGTGATTAGATGCTTCTAGTTCACCTACCAATTCTTGTTCTGAGCTCAGAACTGGACGATCACCTGTAGGACAATGTGACACCACCTGCCTCATCCTTGTCAGTTGAGAAGTGGCAGAACACAGAACCGGGAAGGTTAAGCTGAAGTCCTAGTTCTGCCGCTAACCAGTCAAATGACAGTGAAAGTCACTGCATCCCCTGGAAGAATTTCCTTGTCTGAAAAGTTGTGAAAACAAGGCCCGTCCTCCAACCCCACAGATTTCTGTACAGCGACAGAGGAGAGGTTGCAAAGGGTGCAGTAGGTAGGTGCTTGCCTCAGACGAGCTCGGTCTCTGTTAGAATGTGGACAAATAGACAAGTGTAATATAACGGAAGAGCTAAGGGAGAGATGTACGCAGATTCACGTGGCTTTGTCCACCTGTGCCCGCGTCCCCTGTGCCCGGCGCAGCGCACAGAACAGAGACCAGAGCTGTGTGACACACTGTGGTTGCTGTTTTCTTTTAACCAATCACAGTGCTCTGTAGCTGGGAAGTTCCACAGAATGGCTTTCCCTTCCTTCCTTCTGCCTCATCTTCCCTTCTCTCTCTCTCTCTCTCTCTCTCTCTCTCTCCTATATCTCCGGAGTCTCTTGGACACGTACACTTGAGAGCTGGTCAAGGGAGTGGCTGACTGTTCCAAGGACAGCAAATACACCGTCCACTCTGAGTCCTCCTCTAAGTCCAGGAGTCATGGCCACCATCACAGCCACCTGGCCCCTGCAGTTACCACTTAATTCGGACAGACGGCAAGGAATCAATGGAGCCAAGAAATGGTGGGCTAATTTCCCTTATTCTAGACTCGTACCGGCCAATGAGTAAAAACAAATGCATGGGGCACCAGAACCCACTCACATGTCCACAACCAGGAGAAACTTTCCAGTTTTTTCTAGAATCAAGGGCTCCCACCCTGGTTTCCCTTCAGCTCCCCGCCATCTTGCTCCCTGCCTCCTCTGCAACCACGTGGCCTCCCCTCCTCCTTTTAAAACTTTCTGGTGCAAAAGCCCTCCCCCAACACACATTAGCATAACCAAACCCCTTCCCAAGCAGGAAGGTAATCGGCCGCCCCACGTGGGCAGTGCCATTTTTAATAAAAGTGAGCAAAACCAAATAATACAAATTTTACAAACTTATTTGCCCAACACCTTCCCCGCCTCCAGCAGCAAAACCTCCGGGGCCGACGCTGCCAGCACCCTGTGTGCTGTCTTTCTCTCATAAAGCTGGGACGCTTGTTGCAATTCCTTTTCAGTGGGTCCTACTGGTTTCCTGCTACAGCCAAGACCCGTCCCTTCCCGATGGCCCCAGCTGGCAGCCCTTTATCTTCAGCAGCTCCTGCTGCCCTGGCCATTGCTAACGTGGGCAGGACTCACTAGCCTGTGCTCAGGACCCATACTGCTGGTTCATCCCGACAAGGTCAGGCTGGTGCTGGGATTGGCCCTGACGGCCCCTGCGATCCCTGGAGGGGCTTGATTTGTCCTGTGTCATTGACGCCGGCCTCAGCCATCTGTGGCTACTCCCGGGACACTGACCAAGGCGAGGGGACAGGCAGGCTCACCCTTGCCTCAGCCAAAGCTCTCCTTGGCCCCTGAGAAAAGTGGCTTCACTCGTCACTTGCTTGTGAGACTCCCCTCTCCAGCAGCTCCTACGTGTGATTCCCACCAATGACTCATCCGGGCTGGGAGGTTCCATCCCAGTGAAAGCGCAGCCTCCACATCCAAATGTTAATGTCCCTGGACTTAGTATGCATGTTTGATTTTCATCAACTTTTTAATTAAAATGTCACAGCAAATTTAAGAGAGACGAAAAGGGCAGGGAGAGGTCGGGGGGGGGGGGCATGCTGTGCTGTAACGCACCACATTGGGTGAGCCTTTCCCCCATTTCCTTCTCCTCGAAGTGTTCTGAATTTCTGACATGGGGGTATTTTGGGTAGGTTCAGATCCTGAAGTTTACGGATGGAAAAGCATGAGGCTGGCCTGCCAAATGGAAAAGATAGAAAAACAAACGATAAACAGAAACGTCAGCTGCCCAAATCCAGCGCGGAGAGATGAAGGCCAGAGCTGAGATGCAGGACCCACGGGGGCACGGAAGACAGATGTCTAAACGAGCCACGAGGGAGGGAACACAGGATATTAGTCTCTCTCAGCTTTTTTGTACTTGGAGACAATCTTGTCTCCAAAGACATCTTGTCTCCTAAGATCATAAGTTCTTTCCAGGAGAAGGACAATATTTTACTTCTCTGCGGCATTTGTTCATGATTCATTGCACAAGGCTGAGCACGTGGTGGGAGGAAATGAGATAATCTAGAGAAATCCTGGGCTAGCAGAAGCTTGCCCCCAACTCTGCAGGTAAACTTTTGCGTGACCTTAGGGAATCGTTGACCTCTCTGTTTCTTCCGCGGCATACGAAGCGTGACCAGATATCAGCAAACTGCAGGCTTAGCTTTAAAACGTCATGAGCCAGTAATGGCGACTTGGGGATCGAGGAAGAGGAGAAACTCTCTGACTTGGTGACTTATATGCAGAAGTTGTTTCAAGGGTTAAACTTGGACCTCTATCTAGAAATCAAAGGATATTAGACTAGGTGATCTGTTTTACTCTAAAATGCAAGAACTATTTGAATTGAAATGCTCGGCCTTCATCCTCAAATATCAAACCCAAAATGACACTGTATCAGTCTTCCATATATGGAGGAGGAATAGCACTTAGTCACATATAATTCACCTGTCCATTGATAAGAAACCGGTATTTTCCATGGCTTCATTTTTATCTCGGCCATAAAAATCTCAATCCTGTCTCAGATGTGATATTTTTCCTCTCAATAGAAGAGGCAATTTATTTTATTGTTACTTGGAATTAAAGGATTCCCAGAAACTGGTTTGGAGCCAACGATGGTCATAATGACAAAGTGATTGATCTTTTTATAATGCATAGTGCCACTATTCTCAAATTGGAGAAATGCAATATGGAAGATAGTCTCTTGTAGCACTAACTGGTATTCATCTCTGTGATAGAATGTAACACCCCTTTGTATTTATTAAGTAGTCGTTACCACTAGAAACACAAAGCTGAAAGGCTTCACTGTTAATTCTCAAGCGTGGTCAAACGTCCATTGTTATATCCCACTGACAGAAAGAGTATATATGAGAGTTTAAGGCAGAAATATCAGCTCTTTGGCATAGTGGGAAAAATAAACGTTGCATCCAGGACCCAAAGGTAGAAATGGAAGTTAAGGAAATAGATACTGTTCAGCAGGACCAAAAATAAGTTTTAAAACTACAGTAAGTATTCAACAGTGGAGTCTAGGAGAAAGGTGCTTACCCCAGGGGTCAGTACTGGTCTGGATGGGTCACGTGCCACATGCTACCCCAGGGGTCAGGGACTGGTCTGGACGGGTCACGTGCCACATGCTACCCCAGGGGTCAGTACTGGTCTGGACGGGTCACGTGCCACATGTTACCCCAGGGGTCAGTACTGGTCTGGACGGGTCACGTGCCACATGTTACCCCAGGGGTCAGTACTGGTCTGGACGGGTCACGTGCCACATGTTACCCCAGGGGTCAGGGACTGGTCTGGACGGGTCACGTGCCACGTGGTGACATCCTTACGGCACCCTTCAGGACTCATCTCGTTTCTTCATTGCACGGAAGAAACAGAGACGCTCGAGCAAGTTAAGCCTTTGTCTTTGGGCCATTGAGCTATGATTGCATGTTTGAGCCAAGACTTCATATATGTTTTGACTGGTTCCAAAGCCTGTGTGTTTCCATTCTGTCACAATGCAGCCGCTCAGTGAAAATTCGAGGACATTCTGAGGGAGACTAAGGCGGTTGCACGTTGGATCACTCAGTCTTTCTTTACAGACCTGTAGAAAAGCAGATTCTATGACAATCTCACACACTCACTTTCCATCTCATACACTCATCCTATAGATACACAGCAAACGCCTGTCTCTGCCATAGCAGTGAACACATCTGGTACCATCCCTGCCCTCGTGGAACTTAATCTCATGACCAACAATGTGAACAAGGAGAAAACTACCACACTGACCTATCTGCGGGCACAGAATAAGGTCAGTACACGATGACAGGCAACCTTCTTCTGGCCTGTCTTTAGGGGAGACAGAAAAAATAATAATTAAGGTTACTTATTATACTCCAATAGCCTAGTTTCCTGTGTAGTCTGTATGTTTCCATAATTTACATGATTAGGATATCTATCTAAATAGTATCATAATCATGTAAGCAATGATATCTTAGATATAATCTAAATGATGATGTCTCAGGTGTGTAGAGTGCTTTACAGTTTAGGACCCACTCACCTACCAGGACAGCTATGTACGTGGGGTAGTACTCACTAAGTGCTTTTATCTGGCCCACCCCTAAAGCCCTGGGGCTCAGAGCTGAGCCAAAGAGCCAAGAGCTGGTGAGAGCTAAAACTCTCAGTGCCTCAGACTTCAAATAAAAATAATGGAGGTTGGGAGGATCGTGCTGTTGCTGCTGTGGAATTAGCAGCTAACAAATCTCCAGGTCCTAGTTTATATGCCTCTGGGCAAGTGACAGGTGAAGCCTGTGGCCACAAGAAGTCCCCTCTCTCCCTCACAGGCTGTGTTCTTGGAGATGTTACACATCCCACGTACCCTACGAGAGTTAAGTCCACAGGGTATATGGAGGGCGGGGGTCTCTCTAGCTGTGATGGATGAGGACAGGAACCCATCAATGCAGATGTTCAGGTCGCTGCTGTCTCATGGTGAAAATTAGGGTCCTAAAGGAGAAGAAGTCTTCACTGTCAAAATCAGACTCCTTTACAGGTCAAGGGATCGTGGTAAAAATAAGGAACATTTTACTAGAAGCAGCTTTGGAAAAGCCAGCCAGAGTGGCAACCTGAAGGGAAGTATTACCTGACCCCAAGCAGCCAGCATCATATAGGCGGCTCGGTCTGAAAGAGGCTCAGAATCCACCCCGACCTGCACGCGAGGAGCCCCGAATACTACCCACCCAACACCTGAGCACACCCCCACTCCCAGCCTGGTCCTGGGGTTGACTCTAGCTGCTTTCGACTGGAGTCCCAGAGTGCGTTTACACCCTAGGACGCGCAGACCGACCTTCAGCAGAACAGGGCCAGGGGATCACTGTCGGAGGAAACTAGGACTTTGGGAAATGTTGGTAACTGATACATTTTCACACAAGGAAACTTCACGCACACTAAGCTCATAAGTTATTTGAAGGGGAAAGAAAAAGTGCTGATACCAAGCCACTTAAGCAA
The DNA here is from genome assembly GCF_036850765.1 of Saccopteryx bilineata. Lineage (NCBI taxonomy): Eukaryota > Metazoa > Chordata > Mammalia > Chiroptera > Emballonuridae > Saccopteryx > Saccopteryx bilineata. The sequence continues at coordinate 257,906,129 of NC_089494.1, forward strand.
TACTTGACAGCACCATGCGTGATTGAAAAATAAAATATGGTGCCCCCGTGGGCGCGCCGCGCTGACTTCACAGAACTGTGCAGCTGGAAGCCCGGGGAGCCCCGCAGCTCGGCGATCAGTGAATCTCGCGAGGTTTAGAGTTCAAGTTCAGTTCCAGTCATGGCTTCACTGCTTTTATGCTTCCAGGAGCTTGATAGAGTCTGGGGATGGGAGGGAGGAAGAAAGGAGTTGGAAAAAAAGGGGGAGGAATTGCTTTAAGCAGCTGATTGCAAAAGCACAGATCAGAAGAACAGCAAGGACGGCTGGGGAAGCATGATCGTAGCTGAAGGGTTGGGGGGAGGGGTTGGAAGGACCAGTCCTTAGCTGCAGCAAATGAGCAAATGGCCATGGAAAAGAAAGGGCGTCTGCTCTCCTGTTCCTTTATTCTAATAAGGCCTTGAGTCAAATTAAAAAGATGAGGGTCACGTGCACAGTTTCCTCTGACCCAGCCCGACACAGCTGTCACTGGGCACAACCTCGTCTGCCCGCACAGAACTCCCTCGGTCTGCCTAGAACGGCATTGACTTGGAGTGCTGTATCATTCAGGCCCCACTCGGCAGACCTGTGTCCAAGAACCGCATCTGAATTGGAGATTCTAGGTGCTGGCTCTAGAGCCAGACTGTGTGAGGTTCACCTCCTGACTCCATCCCTTCTTCTCCGGTGACTTTGAACAGGTTATCTAACCGCCCTGTGTCTCAGTTCCTCATCAGTGAAACAGAAGTATTCATGGTCCCTACCTCATGGGATTGCTGGGAGAATTGAATGAGTTAATACGTGTAAAGAGCTTAAAATAGTGCTGGGAACATAATCAGGGCTCCATTAACATAGAAAACAGACACTGGTCAAATTATCCCCAGGAAAACGAATGACTATGTAAACTGCAAACTAAATTATGAAAGAAAGTCGTGTGGGGCTCTGAGACCTGGGTTAGTCAAGGTTTGGCGGCTACTCAAAAGGAGTGATATTGGAAATGAGAGATCAAGTTGAGTAAGAGCTTACTGAAAGGAAAGGAAAGATCTGGGCGAGAGTCCCCAGCTGTTCCACAATGGTCTTTCTTCCAATAGACCAGTGGGTTTTCTGGGAAAGGACCAGCTCATGTGGCTGTGAAGTCTCTGGTGCAACTTCTCCGCTGTGCTGTTCTGTGCAGAAGGGCCTGAAGGCAACGTGAATGGCCACCTTCGTCTCTGAACTGTAAGCTTCCCCAGGGCATAGACCTTGTTTAATTACATTTGTATCTATGGTCCCTGACACTGGGAGGCTCAACAGGTGCTGGTTGGAGAAACAAAGGAGTAAATAAACAATATAATAAACAACTACTCAGGAGAGCACCCTGACCCTAAGATTCCATTAGCTATCTGAAGGGGTCAAGTTATATAACTCAAACCACACCCATTAGAGGACGCCTTCCCTAACAAATCCACCTTTTGGTGATCATTGGCATGACCCTGTCTCCACACACAGTCACATTTAGAAGTACTGGGAGTGAGGTTTCGCCTCCCATGAATGGAGGCCACAACAGAACTGAACACAGCAAAGAAAGCAAGTCAGGTTACCAGCACACTGTGAGTCACAGCCTAGCTTTGAGCCCAGGACCCTAATACATTCACACCCTCCAACAAGACAACACCTCGGTCCATTGGCGGACTCCATCCCTCCATCTCTGGCATCTGTACCACCTCTGGGCAGTTTTCTGCTTTCCTGAGAAGCAGCCCCCGGGTCCCAGCAGCAGCTCCCCTCCTGCTGTCTAGCAGCCTCTCTGCAGGAGCAGCTTCTGGTTTAATCCCCCAGGAAGTCATGCATTTTAGAGGGTCTTTTTTTTGGAGCGGCGCCTTTCCTGTGATTTTGCTCACCTCCTGGGGAGAAAAATCAGCTCCTCTAGGTACCAGCCAATCCATGTAGTTTCTTAGCAACATCATCCCTGGAACACAGCTCTTTGCAGCCTTTGGTCAACTCCACCAGAAGTCTCAGAGTGGCATCAGAGAACCAGGCTTCTCATCTTTGCCCTTAGTCACCTCAGCATTGTGTATCCACGGCCGTTCTCTGCTTCCTCCCCCTGCATCTTGGGGCAGGGAATAGCTCCCCCTATTCCCCTGCGCTGAGAATGAGCTGATGCTACTCCAGGAATGTAAGTCAATTTGTCCCTCTCTTCTCCATCTCCATGACCTCTGACCTCACTGAGATCTTCAGCTTTTAGTAACTTTTTTTTAACAGAGACAGAGAGAGAGTCAAAGAGAAGACAGACAGGGACAGGCAGGAAGGGAGAAAAATGAGAAGCATCAATTCTTTGTTGCAGCACCTTAGTTGTTCATTGATTGTTTTCTCATATGTACCTTGACCAGCGGGCTCTAGCAGACTGAGTGACCCTTGCTCAAGCCAGAGACTTGGAGCTTCAAGCCAGCGACCTTTGGACTTGAGCCACCAACCATAGGCTCAATCCCACGCCCAAGCTAGTGACCCTGCGCTCAAACTGGTGAGCCTGAGCTCAAACCAGCGACCTCAGGGTTTCAAACCTGGGTCCTCTGCATCCCAGTCTGACACTGTATCCGCTGCGCCACCACCTGGTCATGTAGCTCTTAGTAACTTTTAACTGAGCTCCAGTTTCTTCCTTTCCAACCCATCCCTCTCTCAAAACATCAGAATAATTGTTTCACAACTTGAGTTTCTCCACATAATTCCGAAGTGTGATAGTGCTCGCTTCTCTGTGCTATGAAAGGGGGTGAGGATTATTTGCTCCTCAGCGTGGTTGCAAATCATCCCGTCCCCGGTCCCACACCCTGTCTCTCCACAGCCTGGGGTTCCTCCTCATCTGCACCCACTAGCCACCTCTGTCTAGGATGCCTTTGCTGATCTCCTTACCATCCTTTAGAGTCAGTTTGGCATTATTTCTCAAGGAAACTCTCCTGGTCCTCTTCAACCAGTTAGATCCTGTCTCTGGCCGTCACTCCCTACATCGGTCTCTACCATGGCAAACACTAGATCGTGTCATGTGTCCCCACTGTGTGCATCTTCCTTACAAGACCAGGGGCTTCTTCAGAGCAGAAGCTGTGTGAGTAATCCTCAGTCCCCGGGCTCAGGAGAGTCCCTTCAACAAAGGGGCAGCCTCAGCAGTGCTGCGCTGAGCTCATGCCTCCCAAACCCTCATGCCCGTGCGACAAAGGGGCAGCCTCAGCAGTGCTGCGCTGAGCTCATGCCTCCCAAACCCTCGTGCCCGTGCGACAAAGGGGCAGCCTCAGCAGTGCTGCGCTGAGCTCATGCCTCCCAAACCCTCGTGCCCATGCGACAAAGGGGCATCAGGTTGCAACCCATCACACCACATCAGCCGTGTCCAAACCAAGATTCGCAAGGAATGTGGGAGCCGTCCCAAATCCCTCTTCACTTCTCCTATCTGTTGGCTTCAGGGCACAAATGCATATTATATCAAAAAAAAAACTCAAGGTAGTTTATTATTCCTCTGTGTAAACGTGGGAATTAAACTCAAACAGTATCTCTAACTTTTGCCAACTGGGAAACTGTGTTGAAAAGACAGAAGAAGATGTATAAGCCTCTCGGCCTGCATTCTGTCTCCGTTGGCAGTCAGTGTGGAGTCTGGAAAAGCCCTTTCTAGGGAAGACCTTGGGCTACTCTCCCCTGCATATCATCTCTGTTGTCTGATCCGTGGCTTGGCCTCACCTGAGAAACAAAGTGAAATTGGTCCCCCAACCGCAGCGTAGACAAAGACCTGTTCTCTCCCTCCTTGCGAAACTCTGAGCTCTAGGAAGGGAAGCCTGTCTTTTAGACAGACGTTTACTATGAAAATTGACTTTGGTTGAACATGCCCACATTATGACCACAAAAGAGAGTGAGGAGGCATCCCCTGCTCAGCCAGTGCAACTCAGCTATTCCGGGGGCCGATGGTCTAGCTTTCCCTTGCCACTAGGGAAGCCCGCGTTCTTATACAAGAAACATGGGATTGAAAGTAAAGAGAGAAAGCATTTACTTTTCGAACAGCCTGTGCAAATGAGGTTTGCTCCTTGGGAAGGCAAAAAAAAAAATACATATATGACCATATGTGTGTGTGTATGTATATTATATATCTATATCTATATCTATATCTATATCTATATCTATATCTATATCTATATCTATATATGGTCTCCAAACATCTGCAGCAAAGACATTTCCAAAAAACATTCTTGTTATACAGACTGACTGTTTATGTAGACTCAAAATTTGTATGATAAAGTCCTAACTCCCAAGGTGATGCTATTAGAAAAATGGGTCTTTGGTGACTGTGGTACCTCTGGAACCTTTGATTGTGACTTATTTGGAGATAGGGCACTTAAAGAGGTAATTAAGTTAAAATAAAGTCATTAAGATGAACCCTAATCCAGGCTGGCTAGTGTCTTTAAAAAAAAAGAACATGAGGAGGCAGACAGGCCCAGAAGGAAGACCAGGCGAGGACACAGGGAGAAAAAAGCCACCTGCCGGCCAAGGAGAGAGGCCTCAGAAGGAACCAATCCTGCCGGCCCCTTGATCTCAGATACCCAGCTCTGGAACCGTGAGACTTCTGCGGTGCTTGGTGCGCATGCAGTCCCAGCCTGGCAGGATGGCTCACTGGCGTTGTTGGTGGAGAGCCTGTGGCCAGAACGGAGTGAGTAAGGGGGACAGTGGAAAGAGATGAGGTCTGAGCGGCGGTCCTCGGAGCCGTGAGGACACTGGGTGCCTTGTCCCAGTGGTGAGTTCACACCCAGCTGCAGCCAGGCCTGCCGTCCATGCTGACAGAATCCCGCCCTAAGGACCTGCTCCTCTACGCTTGGCTGCCCGATGGCTTTGTCTCCCACCAGGGGACTGCTTAATACACACTCAGGGCAGCTGACTGAGGGGCCACCCCCATTCAGTGAGGAAGGAACATGTGTCGGGGAATGCACAGCTTCGTCACATCTTGGCCCATGCAGCAGGACACTTCCTGGGCTTCCTCCCTTTCCCACCTCCCTTTTCTCCCAATGTCGTATTTGAACTTAAGTCCTTGTCTCAGAATCTGCTTTGAGAAGATCCAAACAAAAATCCTATTCTGGATGTTCTTGCAAGTGTTTTTGGAGCATTTGGGGAGGGACATGCCATAATTAGTCATTATTTTAGGAGGTTTCTGGTGTCTCTTTGGAGAGACTGGCAGCTTTGTTTGGAGATTAAAGGATGAGTAACATTATTAGTGGTCTAGGAGCTTTCCTGGTGACAAGAAGGTGGCATAGGAAACAGGGCCTTGAAGGGCAAAGCTGGGAACACCTGGAGGAAGGTCAGAGCTGGCTTCTGAGTCCGCCTGAGACCATCCCAGAGCGTGGCTGATGGTGTCATTTACTCCCCTCCATACCCCCTGTTTTCTCTTGCCCCTAAAAGGGACTTTTAGATCTGATATCTCCGCCTGGCTCCCTCCCCACACTGGATGTGTTTAGACTTATTCAGTCCTCTGAGCGGCCCTGTGGCCAGGCCCTCTCACTCCTGCTCCACAGGAGGACGTAACAGGCTTAAAATCACAAGATGGTCAAGTCTTCTATGTTCAAACCCATGCAACCTGGCTCCAGAGCTCAGAGCTATTTTTTGTGTATAAGTGTTTCCTTTGAGAGATATGTTTATCAACACCCATTTTACAGATAAGAAAACTGAGTCTCAGAACTTCTGCTAGGGTCTCAAATAAGTGGCAGACCCTGGACTTGACTTTCAACCAAAACCTTCCCTACCAATGCCTGCCCTTATGAACCCTGGGCGAAGACCTTCATGCCAAGAAATCTGTCCCAGCCGAGACCCCAGTGACTTATTTCTAGGGTCTGCCCGAGGGGGCCGTGGCCCCATTCTGGCTGCTTCTCTCTCCTACTCGACTCCTGAGCTGGCTGGGTGGGGCGGGCTCTCTTTCGGTAAACTAGCAAATGCCTCCATTTCAGATTTATGAGATTCTGCATCAAGTCCCCAAAGAAGCAGATTAATCACAAGGAGTTATTTTCCTTTTAATTAAAAAAAAAATTATCTACAGTGGCTCCGGCCCTGCTGATTCTCAGAGCAGACAATACCAGTGAGCATAGCGAGTGAGCAATATTAATTTTCCCCAACTAATATACAGATAATATCCCCCACATGTGCCCACGGCTAACAAGGCTGTTTGTGCACCAGGTAGTCGCCACCTCTGGGCTCTGTCTCAACTTCCTCTGTGTTTTCATTGACTTTGGAGCCGCCCCCCCTCCCCCGCCCAGCACCAGGAAGGAGATGCGCAGAATACGTGGCAGGAGACACCACGAGATACAGGCATCCTTTTTAGGAACTAGTCAGCTGGGAGGCAGAAGGGAAGCCATTTTCAGCTAAAAAGCCAACAGGCTACATGTTTTACGGAAAAGTTCCCATTTGAGCTTCCAAATTTGACTATGATTATGTGATCATGAAGCTGTGGGGTAAATTGTAACTGCCCCCCCCCCAAAAAAATTGTGTTTTAAAATCCTAACCCCTTAATGCCTAGAATGTGACGATATTTGGAGATAGGGCCTTCAGAGAGGTAATCTATTTACAGTGAGATCATACAGGTAGACCTCAATCCCCGCCAACAGGTGTTGCTATGAAAAGAGCCGATCAGGACACAAGCATGCACGCGCAGAAGGAAGACTGTGTGAGACTCCTCCCCTTGGCTTGTCGCGGGCTGCCTTCTTCCAGACGCTGTGCTGATGCTGAGCCCTCCAGCGTTCCTGCGCAGCTGGTGCCGTGGGGAGGCAGAGGCGAGCTGCCTCGCCCAGTCTTTCTCAGCCACTTGACCCACAAAATTGTAAGCCAAATAAATGGCTGTTTTTAGACTCTAAATGTTGTGATTGCTTATTGTGCAACAACAATATCTTCAGAATGTTATCACAGAATACCATAGACTGGTTGGCTAACAAGCAACACAAACTATTTCCCACATTTCTGGAGGCTAACAAACCAACATCCGGGCCCCAGCAGATTCAGTTCCTAGACGACCACTTTCTGGTTCATAGATAGCCGTCTCTCACTAGGAACTCGCAATGATGTAAGGGGACAGGGGACAAAAGAGCTCTTTAGGGTTGCTTTTATAATGACCCAAATACACTCATAAAGGTACTGCCCTTGTGACCCAATCACCTCCCAAAGACCTCACTTTTTAATACCACCACATTGGGGATTAGACCTCAACCTATGAATCTGAGGGGAACGGATGCATTCGATTTATAGCAAACAAAACATGGGTCGCATGTTGCAGTAGAAAATCTAGCTCTAGAGCCATTAAATATCGATTTATGTACTTCCCTGACTTCTTAGAGCCATGTGATGATGGGAAGCTCACTTAAATTCTCTACTTCCCAGGCCCTGGCCAGTTGGTTCAGCAGTAGAGCGTCGGCCCGGAATGTGGAAGTCCAGGGTTCGATTTCTGGCCAGAGCACACAGGAGAAGCACCCATCTGCTTCTACACCCCTTCCCTTCTCTTTCTTCTCTATCTCTCTCTTCTTCTCCCTCAGCCAAGGCTCCATTGGAGCAAAGTTGGCCTGGTCACTGAGGATGGCTCCATGTCCTCTGACTCAGTCACTAGAATGGCTCCAGTTGCAGCAGAGCAATGGCCCAGATGGGCCGAGCATCACCTCCTGGTGGGCATGCCGGGTGGATCCCAGTCGGGCGCATGTGAGAATCTGTCTGTCTGCTACCCCCCTGCTTCTCACTTTGGAAAAATACAAAAAAATAATAAATTCTCTACTTCCCAGTGTTTTTTGTCTATATGACAGGGATACGTTCACTCATTTGATAAAACTTTATTGAGATCCTGGAAAGGACACAGTAAATAGCCCACAGTCTCTATCTGGAGGAAATGCACAGTCCTAAACAGACAGGGTCAAGGGCCAGAAATTCACAGGGCAGGCTGTCAGCTCTCCTATCGCACTAAGTTCAGCCAACCCCGGAATATATGGAAGGGAGGGGGCAGGGAGAATCGGGTTCACTCCTGGCAGTGGTAGGGAAAGTGGCAGAGGAGACAGAATCCAAACTGGGACCAACCATGCAGAGGATTCACCAAGTGAAGAAGGTAGGAAGGGGCAGGCGGAGGATGTTTACGAGAAGAGAGCAGTGTGTGTTTAGAGCTCAGGACTAAGAGGCAGCGGCGGACCATAAATAAGAAATCAGCAGGCGGCCTGGGAGTAGGCCTGAGTGCGTGTGCTGTGTGTACCCTTTCAAGTTTATTATGGAAGATCCGGTCACTTCGCGAGAACTTAACATGAACTTCTCAGAAATGAATTGTGTAGTCAATTTTAACCTTTAGGGAGGACACAATTTGATGAATGTGCCGTGAAAAAGAGTTATTTTAAGCATTCTTGGGAGAGGGGGGAAATCTAATTCCAGAAGAGAAGATGGTTTTACAATTTAAAGACGTGTTCAGGGAAACAGTGGAGAATAATATGAAATTTTGTTTAAAACAGAAAAAAGACAACTCAAGTTGTCCTCAAAAGAAGGGATCTGTTTGACTTAGAAAGTACCACTTCTGAAACAACAGTATGTGGTGCTCTTTCAAGCTCCGTATATATTATACCAGCTTCTGAATTACATACATTTAATAGAGGGACAGAGAAGAAGACACTGGAACATTGATAAAATCAGGGGTCAGGAAGGTACAGTAAGTGCCAAGCTCAAGAAGTTTGATGCCCAAACCAAAAAAGGGAGATAGATGTTTCACTCAAGCAGCAGAGGACAAGCTCCGGAAAAACAGAGTCTTCTCTCAGCCCAGGGACAGTCAGGTCAGCAGAAAACCATCTGCCTCTTTCCTTGAAAGCATTGGGTCAGGCCGATGGGTCCGGTTACTGGCATATGATGTAGTAGAATGCAGCTGGGAAAGTAGCCTTAGTGCCAACCATATAGCCCTCAGAAAGAGGAAATATCAGGAACATGAACATCACAGGGAAGTGACCTTAAGGAAATTGGTGTCCATATCCCGGGCATGTGGTTTCCCTGCCCTTGAGGACCCCATGCTGGGTCTAGGAACTTGGGATTCTATTCGCAAATGGTCTCAAGCCTGCTTCCGGGGCCTCTGCAAGCCTCTTGCTTACACCTATCCTAAGAAAAATTATTCAGTGATGAAGAAAAGGTGTTTCACCATAATGATGTTTTTATTTAACCTCAGATCCTCTGGGTTAAATCCATCATCTATTCCACCATTGGTTAAGAATAAGAAAGTGCAGAAAATTTTCCACGATCTCTGTATACTGCAAAAAGGGACTAGTCCAAGAATGATTCAGTAGGTTTTATGACCCTAAGTGTTAGGTAAGGGAAGGTGCTTAGTGTGGAAGAAGCAATGCAAAAAATAATCACATCTCTCCAGGAGGAAGAAGCTTAGAACAAGTCCCTTTGTTTAAGACTGCCTTTCCTGGATGTGTGAGGAGCACTGCAGAGAATATTTGCAAAGTGCATTAGGCACATAGACACAGACAATTAGAATTAGCTTATCTTGCACTGAGGGGCAACAGTTACGTCACCTTCCAAATGTTTTGGTCATCCTTTGACAATGAAACTGAAAACTTGCAAAACATGAGACCTTCTCTACAGGCAACTCACTCTTAACAACCAGGTTCCGCAAGAGATTTAGGGAGTCTCAGATGGAGACTTGGAGAAACATGACTGAAACATGGTTGTCCCTGGAAAGACTTAAACTGCGCCAAGTGAAAAATTCTGTTTGTGAATTCACAAATGAGCCAACAGAGAGAGGATGTTCAACACAAAAACAAGCAATGGAGAGGAGTAGAATTGAAACTGATGGCTGGGCATTTAGCGCACCCACTCAAGAATTCATTGACGGGGGTAACAGGACTCTCATCTTATAGAAGGTAGAAGCTTAGCACATTTAAGACGCTAACCTCAGATCACACCTCTAATAGTTGGTATAAAAGACATCTGGATGAGAGCGTTTGACATTAAAGTGCATGTGAGGGGAGGAAGAATGGTTTAAACTCCACAGCTTGAAGGCATTGGCCATTATTATCACCTCACTCTCATTTCTTGGATTCCATGATTACTCAGCAAATAGCAATCTGATTGTTTGGTAAAAGTGAGCATAGCAGACACTCTCAAAAATGACCCTAAATGAGTCATGCCCTTGAAAATAGCCTACAGCTTCTAACCAATGCTGGCGACTTGCTTATAATCAACGCACAATGGCAAAGATGATCAATGTCATCCTTGTGATTAAGTTTTGTTATCTAAGCCCCTCCCTTGAGAAACTGGAGGTAAGAAGATCCCCGTACTGGCCTTGGAGTAGCAAACAGCCATGCTGCGGACTCCTCTGGAGGCCCCAAGGCAGGGTACTGCAGGCAGCCTTTAGAAGTTGTGAATGGCCTCCAGGCAACAGTCAGTGAGGGCCGGGCCTTCAGTGAGACAACCTCAAAGGGAAGAATTTCAAGCAGATTCTTCCCTAGTAGTCTCCGGGTGAAAATCCAAGCTGGGCCGCCATCTTGACTGCAAGCTGAAAGTGTAAAAAAATCAATATTGGTTGTGTTGAGCTGCTAAGGGCTTGGGAGGCCATGCTCTCTGCGCACTCATAAGAGCAACCAGCAAAAGTAGAATGTGTGTGTCCGTGTGTGTGTGCACGCACGTATATGTGTGTTGACATGCACAGCACACAAACACAAACTAAATAACGGCTGTACATACAGAAGCCCATGGGATGGGAAGATGCGTGTCAAGAAAGAAACATAAAGTCGATGAAGGGCAGTCTTGGCATTTGTAAGTCTAAGACGCTTTCCTTTCTGATATTGTTTGCCCCTTAGAACAATGGTGAAGAGCTTGGGTTTAGGGATCAGGAGACCTAGTTCCAGTTATTTATTCTGCTGCGTGACTTTAGAACAGCTCTGGCACTCTATGGCTCAGTTTCCCCACTCATAAAATGAGGATGATAACAGTATTTCCCTTACAGAGTTGACGAGGGTAGTGAATGAGCCCAGATTAAATGAGCCCATTGAGTCGACAAGAGCATTAAATCATATAGGTTAGGTTCTTAAAGGCAGGCCTGGCACAAAGTGAACCCTACATAACTATTTGTTATTGTGAATCCTCAGCTAAGCAGTGAAAGAGTCAATTGTGAGCCCAGGAAGTAGGACACGCAATCCCCATATTTATCCTCTATGTCCCTGTGCCGGCTAGAAGTTCCAGAAAGAGAGAGACCCGTGCTACAACAGTATGGGTGGGAAAAAAATAGGTCCTTTGACTTTGCACCAACCCAGACACATCAGCACACATCCATCACCACTGAGATCCGCTTTCTAACTTGTCTACTGTGTACCTGCTAACAGCAAATAAAAACAACGGCGTCTCCCACGCATAATGGATTGTAATAAATCATTCATCAGCAGGAAAACAAGTGAGTGGCCATGCGTTTCAACAAATAAATCACCAGCAACGTTTCTGGAAGCTGAAACAAGAAACATCTGCAGGGAATCGAGCAAGTCTACCAAAGACGGATACACCGGGCACACCATTAGTCTGAATTAGAGTCGTGTTAATTTTAAGGTAAAATCTGTTCCCTGGCGGGCGACTCCAACCTCAGGTGTTGGCGTGTACGGTATGTGTTCGACCTTGTCGGACTGAAATCAGAGTCCTCACCAGCCCATTTCCCGACACGGAGGAGAAATTTATAACCGGTAGGGAAAAGCAAGCCTCCTGGTGCTCAGCTAGGAAACTGGTTCTGTATTTCAGAACCTATTCGGACCAGACATGCGTTTCTGACACATTCTGAATTCAAGCTGAAAATTGGGAAGGTGATTCAGACAAACCAAACACACAATTTTAATAGGAAAACCTCTCACCCTAAGGGAAAAATTTAAGAAATTGCCTATCAAAAAAAAAAAAAAGTCATAAAATCTTAAAGCATAAAGGGACCTTAGAAATTAATGAGCTGCAGTAAGATAAAGGTGGTTTTCCCAAGATCACAAAGTTCATGAGAGTCAAAGTTGGGAGTGGAGCCCAAGTCTTGAATGTCTCAGCTCAGAGTAACTGCGGGCCTTGTCCTGGGTACAGGAGAGGTAAAGCCCATGACAAATCAGAAAACCGAGGCTCAGCGTGTTAAGCAACTTGCCCAAAGTCATCCTGTGACTAGCAAGAAGATTTATGCCTGGGAATTAGGTCTCTCTAATCCCAGTATTCCTGTTCTTAACATTTTCATTGTAGTACTTTCCCTGTGAGGAGGAATAATAACATTCTCTGCTCAGGACATGGTTTATCATATGCATACAATAAATTGTATCTAATATTAAAACTGTAAAAATGAGACAGTAGAATCATTACATTTTTCAGTACTGTTTTACATGTCTGATTCTTAGACATAAAGCCCCATACAAAGTAGCACCCATCCGGGCTGTTTCCCCTCTTTACAGCGGAGAAGATAGAGGAGTGGGTCCAGGAACACGGGAGGTTGTGTGTCACTCGGAGGTCGGTGGCCTGAGAGTATTGGAACACTGTGCCAATGGCACAGTTGATGGACCAGCTTAGAGACAGCACCCTGTGAGGATAAGATGTCATCTTCTGTTTTCAGTACACATTGAATCAGAGACTTTCAATATGGTCGGTGTCCCCAGGAGGAGGAATACATAGATCCAGAAAACAAGAGGTGGAAGCCGGGGTGGTCCCCCATATCATTGTCCCCAAGACCTCACAGGGGAAAGTGATACTTGGCCCACAGCTCTGGGGTCTGCGGCATTAGAAGCCCTATTTTCCACGGGTACAAGGATCAGAATGGACTCCAAGCACCTACCACCTCTTGTGCACTTCGGGTTCCTTGTGTCCAGGGCTCATCTGGCAAAAGCGAGTCTCCATCTTGTCTTGGATGACTGACCCTGGTCAGCGGAAGAGGTAGGACCGCTGTTACACAAGAGGGGCAGAGAGGAATACTTGCCGATCTTGGCTGACCTACTGGGACACCTTTTGCTACTCCCTTACCTGCGGTGGCTGTGATTGGAGAAGTGGAGCCATCCGGGCCCAAGAAGAGAATGGTCACCAGGATCTGAGACCCCTGAGGAATGAGAGTTTCGGTCATACACACAGGTAAGCCACCAAGACCAACAGAGGTGATTACTGAGGGTGAGAGGGGCTTAGAGTGGATGGGACAGAGAGGGGTGATACTGCCACTTCTGGCCCCACAACGAGCGGCAACGGAAATCTGTCCAAACCTCCCTATTGTAAGTTTTGTCTCGGGTCGAGAGGGCCGCCTTCATAAAATCAAAGAGTGGCGTGGTGGTTGGCAGGGGCTGGAGAAAAGGGGAAATTGGGGGTTATTAATCAATAGTCACAAAGTTTCCGTTAAGTCAGATGAGGAAGTTCTAGAAATCTGCGGTATTATAGTGTACCTATAGTTAACAATACTGTACTCGACACTTAAAAATTGGTTAAGCGGTAGATCTCATGTTAAGTTTTCTTATCACAACAAAATAAAATTTTTTAAAAAAGGATTTTATATGTCACAGTTTTAAAACAGACATGTAAACTACAGAATATATTACTTTTATTCTCACATACATGAGGATTCTGTAGAAATAGAACATGTAACAGATCGTTTCCATCATAAAATGACTGAAATAAAGTGGGTGGTGGGCTTATTCTAAATGGACAACTATTTCACGAGAACCTGATACAAAATTTCATGTCATATCATTGGTCACGGGGAAAATAATGACAGAGTCATGGCTTTAAATAGCTCACAAGCAGGGAGAGACTCATGCCAACAGATTATTTCAGTTTACTAAATAGCTAATTTTGGTTTGGAACTAATAGGCTATGGGTAGTTTCTTATTTATTTATTTATTTATTTATTTTTGTGAAAGAGACAGAGAGAGAAGGACAGATAGGAACAGACAGACAGGAAAGGAGAGAGATGAGAAGCATCAATTCTTCATTGCAGTTCCTTAGTTTTTCACTGATTGCTTTCTCATATGTGCCTTGACCGGGAGGCTACAGCAGTGCAAGTGGCCCCTAACTCAAGCCAGTGAACTTGGGTTCAAGGCAGCAACCATGAAACCATGTCTGATCACACGCTCATACAAGCACCCCTACACTCAAGCTGGTGAGCCTGCGCTCAAGCCAGAGACCCCAGTTTCAGACGTGGGTCTTCTGCATTCCATTTTGACGCACTATCCACCGCACCACCACTTGGTCAGGCTTTAATTTATTCTAATCCACACCATTTTTTTTTTAGTTTTCTATTCCAGTTTGTCTATACAAATGGAAGAGCTAGAAATATCTAAATGCTAAATGTGAAATAAACTCTTCTGTAAGACATAATTTAGTTCTCCATACTTTGTCATCCTCTTTGGTCAAATATTTTAGTCGTCACTAACTTATACTTGTTTTAGCCCAGTTAGCTTCTGAAAGCCCTCTTTCCAGAATTATTTTGTTAGGCAGCAAAAATTACCAATACTGATTACTGAGAGAATTAATGTTGGTAGCTCACCAAAGCAAGGTAGAATGGAGATGGCCCGGGTTCAAGTTCCTGATTAACGGGGGGGGGGGGGGGGAATAGTTGACCCTGGCCGGATAGCTCAGTTGGTTAGGTTAGAACATCCTCCTGACATGCCCAGGTTGCAGGTTCAATCCCCGGTCAGGGCACATATAAGAATCAACCAATGAATGCCTAAATTAGTGGAAAAACAAATTAATCTCCTCTCTCTCTTTCTCTCTGTCTCTGTCTTTTGCTCTCCCTTTCTCTCTCTCTAGAATCAATTAAAAAAAAATCTTTAATTCAGCCTAGAATAGAGGACTTTGAACTAGAAAGGCTAAAAAGTATGTTTCTTTGCTCTGTGGGGTATTCTTTTAAAAGGATTATTTTATCAATATATCCTAAACAACAGTGTCCTCTAAACCAACACCACCTTCCAGGTGAGCACATGGGTCCTGCTTGAGTCTGGACCCCCTTGGAGTTTTTGGAGGTGGGAAACTTGCCTCTGACATGAGCTACAGAGGCTCGGTTGCTTCCAATTTCTACCTTGGTGAACCCTCCTGGGTCTGCGAGTGGTTTGTCATTAGACGTGTTCTATGAAATGCAAAGTGAGTCCCCTTTGGCAACAGCCATCCTTTTCTGATAGAGTCAAATAAATAGATTCCTGGTTTCTTTCTTCTCTCAACTTTGTAGATGAGCACCGTGGCCTGGGGGAGGCCTGTGACATTATCCACACGTTCCCCAGTCACTGCAATTTTTCTGAAAGAGGAAATGGGGGAAGGGCGGGGGGAGGAGGGAAAGGGATGGAAGGGGAGCAATGGGAGAAGAGATGAGAACGGGATGATGTTCTTCCATTAGGTATGTGACTTTCACCATCACCACGAGAATTCTGCGATACGTTGAAAGAATCTTCTTTAAAAAAAACAATGTTCAGAATATTGCAATAACAAATTTCACAATTTTTTAACTCCCAGATATTAGGTGCGCATTTGGAGAATTTATAGCAATCTATTAGTTTTTCATTCCAGCGAATTTTCCAGAAAAGCTGCACAAATAAACCCTTCGTAAACTTCCAACAAGACGTTATATCATGCAGAAAAACAAACTAAAAAGAGAGCAATGTCATTGGTGTCTTCCTTTGAAAGTATCCCACAAAACGTTTGTGGGGAAGCAACCCCATTTCCCGGTGACTGGGCTAAGTAGGGCTGAAGAAACTTTCAGGACAACAGATACGGCCAAGGGGAAATGTTCTCCAATAGGAATGTATCCATTTCCTCCTGAGCCAAGGGAAGACAGAGCAGAACTAAAATAGCTTAGTTTCTGATTAGCTCTTCCTGCAGGATTTAGGAACTGAATCTTTTATCTCTTTTGCCAGAAGGCGATGTAAATTGTTTTCCAGTAACCCTGTGGTCCACGGGCAGGCTCAGCCATCTGAACCAAGTTTCTGGACGTTTCAGACATCCCAAGAAGACTTGGTCTAAGTCTACATTTTATACACTCCCCTGCCTCCAACATCCCCTCAGTTGAGAGAATCTTTCTAATCTTCTCCAAGAAAAAAAATAGGGGTGGGTTAAAAGATGAAAATCAGATAAAGTTGTACAATTTCTTTATATATATAAAGAAGGTTAAAAGGTGGCAAAAATCAGTAAGGTAAAATTTCTCATAACCTGAGCACCTGCTCCGTGCCAGGCGCATGCCAGGGGTGTTTATATTGTGGAAATAAGTGAAGACCATCGAACTGAGAGCAAGAAAGCCTATTTCTTCAGAGCGTGCTGTACAGCAAGAGAGTTGGCCACTGGCATGGGTGTTTTGGAAGAAACTCAAGGCAGGCAGAGAAAACCGGAGCTTTTTTTAAAAAAAAATTATATTGATTTGAGAGAGAGAGAAGAAGGGAGAAAGAGACAGAAGCATCAACCTGCTGTTTCACTCAGCTTTTCCATTTGGTGCTGACCGCGTCCCGCTGGAGCAAGTCCTGTGCTTCCCTTCCGCAGAGCCGCTTACCACCGAGTGCTGAGGCAGCTCAGCTTCCTCCACAGCTAAGCTACTTCTCGGCAACTTCAGCATCTTCCTCTCCCAGAATCTGTTTCCAGACCTTCCCTGATACTGCTGCACGATCTTGTGTCATTTCCGATAGCTGCCGTTCAGTGGGGTTTGGAGCAAATCTTTGGAGCCTCGACCCCATCATTTTCTCTGCTTCCAGGTTTCCCTGATACGAAAGGTCTGAGCTCAAGCCTCCTCAGAAGCGGGCAAGTATTCAGTAATTACAACTTATTGTAAGACCGAGTAAATAGAAACCAAAAATCAAGGTTTGCTAGGGCTGCCATCACAAAGTCTCCCAGACTGTGTGTCTTTAAAACAACAGAAATCTATTTCGTCTTAGACTGGAGGACGCAAGTCCGAGATTCAGGGGTCGGCCAAGTTGTTTCTCCTGAAGGCTCGCTTTCCGTAGCCTGCAGATGGCTGCCTTCCTCTGGTGTTGTCTTCACACGCTCTTTCCTCTGTGCATGTTCGTGCCCTAATCTTCCCTCCTTATAAGGACACAATCAGAATGGATTACGCTCATTCTAGTGACCTCATTCTACCTCAATTTTAAATGTCCTATGTCTATATCCTTTTAATGGCCTTATATCAATATGCAGCGACATTCTGAGTTACTAGGGTTCAGAACCTCAATCTCGAAATTTAAGGACAAGTAACACAAGGCTTGGGCTTGGGCACTGGGGTGGGACCTCTGGAAGCTCCCTCCTCACATCTCAAAGCTTGGCTCTCCTCGGCGGCCCCTGAGTCCTGTTAGACAAGCCACCGCCACATAGACCAGGAGCTGGAACAGAGAAACCCGGAGGCTGGTTTCCGCCGGCTGGAAAAGTCATGCTTGAATTGAACTGAAGCAAAGATCTTGCCCAAAGCAAATATGCCCAAAAAGTCAAAATGAGAATCAAAATGTGTCTCCATGCTTTTTTTTTTTTTTGTATTTTTCTGAAGCTGGAAACCAGGAGAGACAGTCAGACTCCCCCGCATGCGCCCGACTGGGATCCACCCGGCACGCCCACCAGGGGGCGACACTCTGCACCTGGGGCAGAGGCCAAGGAGCCATCCCCAGTGCCCGGGCCATCTTTGCTCCAATGGAGCCTTGGCTGCGGGAGGGGAAGAGAGAGGGAAGAAAGAGACAGAGAGGAAGGTGGGGGTGGGGGTGGAGAAGCAAATGGGCGCTTCTCCTATGTGCCCTGACCGGGAATCGAAGCACGCCAGGCCGACGCTCTACCGCTGAGCCAACTGGCCAGGGCCTGTCTTTATGCTTTTTAAAGCATAAGATCCTGCCCCCCCAATCAAGGGAAGTTAAACCAATCTCAATTTTGAACAGTCTGATGGACAGCCTTGTCCCTGCGTAGGAAGAGGTGGAGACTGCAGGTGGGCTGGGCAAAGGGGAGAAACACAAGTAAAAGCTCCCTCCTCCACGGTCAGAGGCTAACTGATGCGGGGAGCAGAGCAGGGCTCCCCTGTGGGGCTCTGCTCTTTGGTTCAGGCCCTGAGCCACACCCCCAAAAGCGTCCACCTCTCCCCCCTGCGTCCACCTGCACGGTGGCTTCGCCCTCGGCCCCTCCCAGAGCCTGGCTGTGCTCGCGCCGGCCCAGCGGGACAGACCCTGTCTGTCTCCCAGTTCAGGAGCCCCACGTCTCTATCAACTCAAGGCCCGGACTCTGCCGGGAACACGAAATGGATAGATCAGAACCCCAAGGAGTTTGACATTCATATTTTTAATAGATTTTTTTTTTATTATTTCTTAAAACACCCACAGGCTGTGACTGAAGTGGGAATCTTTGCTTTTAACAGTGGCAGCGTGTGCTCCATGAGCTCTGAGGCTGCGGGTATCCCCAATCCTCCCCTGGACATCCAACTCTCCTCAGAAGCTGACCATTTGCATCAGACAGAGCTGAGAAAGCCGGGAACAAAGGGCCTGGACTGCCATGGGACCGGAATGATTCTTCTTAAACTCTTCAACCACAGGAATCTGGAGAGAGTTTAATTCACTGAGGAAGACGATTTAGTGGACATGTCTCTGTAATAATTGCTTCTCTCAACCTCAAGACCCCATTTGGAGATGTTGCATTTCTTCCTATCTGAAAGGGAAGTGTTGCCACGTTGGTGGCGGCATCTGTCCGTCACAGACACGGATGGAGCGTCATGTCGGTTCTGTGGGGCACACGGACGTGAGTGAGACGTGGCTTCTGCTCCAAGTCGCTTAGACCCTGCTCTGCCCAGGGGACCCTCCCGGCTGCCCACCTGCCACAAGGAAATGAAACGGGGACCCTCCCAGCTGAGACCTGGTGGCCGCTGACCAAAGTTCCCTGAAGGTTTGACTTGAAACGTTTTCAAGCAACCTGTTCACACATTCTAAATCTCTCGCTCTTCTCTGTTCGGAATCAGGATTAGTTACAAATATTAAAAGCCCTGCTTTCTCGAATAGGAGGATTATAAGCATTCTTTGGAGGACTCTAAGTTCAATCTCTGACGTCTCTGCTTAATAATAGGTATTATTCCTTCAGCAATATTTTCATTATGGTGAGCAAGGCTGGGCTGGAAACAGCTCCAGAAATACATATTTCTAGTCCCAACCACCTGCATCTAAACGGACTCTGAGTAGCGCTGTTTTGAAAGACTCCTCAAAATGAAGCCAGGGGCAAGCAGAAGATCTCCCTCAGCCCCTCCGTTTCCCCCTGGTTTCTGACCTTGGCGTTCTTGCGTCCTTCCCTCCTGATACCGATACCAAATTAGGCCAACTTTATGCCAGAGTAGACTGAGTGTATATCCACACTCTAACGTTGGCCCCGCCTTGCGCTCAGACTAACTGAGCCCTGACCGAAAGTGGCACAACTGTCCCCAGTGCATGTAGGACTGACTCAGCACCCGTCATGCCAGGCATGGGGACTTGCACCATACCTGTCCCGTTCTGGCCTGGAATACAAGTTGTGGGGAACAAGGTCACTCTCCTCTCATCTGCACCATTGTCACTCTGTGCACCTTGTTACACAGGGACGTCCACTTTCTGGTGTACCAATTCCTCCTTCCTCGTGCCTTAACATTCCTGTTCTTCTGCGCCACCCAGCGCCCCCACCCCGCCCACACACTCCCCACCCCTGTGCCAGGAGGTGTGCTTTGTTAACACTGTAAGGCAGGGCACACATGGAAAGACATTGTTTTCATTTTAGAGAAAAAAAGAAAACTGAGGCTCAGAAAATATGAGTGGCGCATACCTATGCCCACTCCCGGTGAGTGATTAGAATAAATTCAGTTATTCTTACTCCAGAGTCGGTGGCCTTTCCACCACGTGAGGAACTGTTGGTGCAAATAGTATCTTGCAGTTTGGAGCTTTGTGGGGAAGGTGCTCTGGCCCCGCCCAGAGGAGACACCCTGGTATGGAGAGTGGGATCCAGCTTTCACGGTTCTGATCTAGATGCCGTCCTGAGTAGCTGAGAAAACTCGGGCAATCTATTTGAACACCAGAGACTCACTTTTATATATATATAAAAGAGGGAGGTGCGGGCATAGGCATAAGCCTCCACTGAAACGCTGACATGCTGAATGTTAGAACAGAAGATAGGCACACCATCTGGCCTTTGCTAGTGTGGCCTGATGGAGCTCAGTGTCCGAAGTCCATACTGGTCTAGGTTGAATGAGGCCATCTTTAAAGTGTCTTTCCAAGTTTACTATTTTGTTAGAATATCCTTGGCCATTTCTTGTTCCCTTTCTTCTTACAGCTCCCTGACTGCACTTGGTTCACAGATGAGTTCTTCAGGGAATCTGATCAAGATTGATAGGCGGGGGTTGTAATGCAAGCAGACATCCATGGGCTACAATTGTACTGATTCTGGAAGAGTCTAAGTGACATCAGAGGGGACTTCCTTCTCCTGCTCCCCCTTCACCTCCCAGACTAATATTATTAACATCAGCCGGAGGCAAGGAAGTGAAAGGTACAAGCAACAGACACGGGAAATGAATTATTCCAAGCTACGTATTCCTTGTTAGTGAGGCCAGCAGCCTAGTGATTTCTCAGCAGTAACACTCCAAGTCTTCCCGAAGGAGTTGGCACAGTGCCCCCACTGACTTGCATTTTCAGCCCAGTTTATAAAGAAAAACTAAGGACGTTCTGCTTGCAGCTTCTCCTTTCTTCTTCCTTCTCATTAAAAAAACAACAACTACTTATTAATTCTAGGGCTCAATTAAAGAGTAGACAGGAAGCTGACAGTAAGGAAATAGACTTGGAGGTTGAGAACAAGGTTTGCGCTGGACCGGCTTTTAAATCTTGATTCTTAGGTTACCCAAGGATATTTAAGGTGGACAGTTGAGGATGCAGCTGTTCACTCCCCCCAACTGGAAGATTATTTCTTCTCCTTCGCAAAGAACTCCACCTTTAGTCAGAGCTTCACTCGACCAGACTTGGTTTCTCTCTTCTTATTAAAGATAATTTGATGAACCAAGTCTTTTGCACCAAACCACCTCCATCGCCCACCTCCACACATAAAAATAAATAACAATAGGTGAAAATGTATCTAATCAGCCAGAAACAAGTGCACTTTTAATGAAAGGTTATAAATATGGGTCGTGCTTTAGAACAAGCAAACACAAGTCAAGCATCATTCTCCTTGATTAGTTCCGGGTCATTGCTCTCCTCTGCCTGCCTGCACAACGCGAATGGATCATCTTGATAAAAATTCATATTTTTCACCCATCTGTTATATTGCACTTTTAATGTCAATTTCTCCTGATGGTTTTTGATTTTGCCCCAACTCCAGCTGCAAACACACCATGTATTATGGGTTAAGTTTCATGTAACTGAATAGCTGCAAGACCATTGTCTACTCTGGCTTGGCAGGTTTTTATTATTGAATTTATTGGGGTGACCTTGGTTAATAAAATTATATAGGTTTCAGGGGTACATTTCTACAATACATCATCTGTATGTTGTACTGTGTGTTCATCACCCCAAGTCAAGTCCCCTCCCATCACCCTATTACCCTCTGCGACCCCCCACCCCTTTCCCTCTGGGAATCACTGTAATCTTGTCTGTGTCTATGGGGTTTTGATGGTGGCTTTTGTTGTTGTTGTTGTTGTATTTTTGCTTAATTCTTTCACCTTTCTCACTTAGTCCCCCAACACCAACTTCCCTCTGACAGCTGTCAGTCTGATTTCTGTATCTATGAGTCTGTTTCTATTTTGTTTATTAGTTTATTTTGTTCAACAGACTCCACATCTGAATGAAGTCACATGGTACTCGTCTTTCTCCGACTGGCTGATTTCCCTTCGCATAATACTGCTGTCCGGGTCCATCCATGCTGTCGCCGAAGATGCGGTTTTAAGTTTCAGCATATATTAGCATAATTCTCTCTTCCAATATCATTTCCAAGGCAGAGAGACCTTTCTGAATCAATTTCTTGATTCAGAACCAGGTCAAATCAAATGAGTAGTTTTTACCAGTAAAAAAAAAAGTGGGATCTGATAGCACATGTCAAAGGCAATAGAGAAGAGAATATTTCATTTGGGAAACAATTCTTAGGGCACACAAAATTTTGTTCTATTGTAATCGAGAGAGAAAATGCAAGAGGCAAAAATCCTCTGATTCTTTCACAGCCATCTGACAAAACTAAGACAGATGAAAGTTTTTAAAATAAGAGAGGTACACTAACTTGTTTCCCAAATTCATATATGACTTATAAAGTTATATGCTAGAAACTTGACATGGCTCTAAGCAAACCCAAACCTCAGCATTTCTTCACTGACTACAACTCTGGATGTTAGAAACCAGACCAGCAACTAGACCAAGTGGCAGAAGAAGGTGTGACTAAAAAATCGAGGACACATAGTCACGTACTCAGAGAAACAGGGCAGATGATGTTAGATGCAGTTTATAGATGAAAAGCCTGACATTCAGTGAATGTACGGGATTCACTCAAGATTAACAGGAGTTACAAAAAAGTATAATTCAGACTGTTGGAGTTGGGTCATTACTGATAGACTCTGAGACACACTGAAAGGATTTAAAGGGAGCACATGATGGGAAATGTGAGAAACAATGTTTTAAGAAAATGAGGGCATGGCCTGACCTATGGTGGTGCAGTGGATAAAGCATTGACCTGGAACACTGAGGTTGCCAGTTCAAAACCCTGAGCTTGCCTGGTCAAGGTATGTATGGGAATTGATGCTTCCTGCTCCTCCCCCTTCTCTCTCTCTTTCTCTCTCTCTCTGAAAAATGAATAAATAAAATCTAAAAAATTAAAAAAAAATTTTAAAGAAAATGAAGGAGTGTATTGGTCTAGGTTCTCCAGAAAAACAGAATCAGTAAGATGGATGGGTAGATGAGTAGATGGGTAGATGATAGATAGATAGATAGATAGATAGATAGATAGATAGATAGATAGATTATAAGGTGTTGGTTCACGTAATTATGGAGGTTGAGAAGTCCCACAATCTATAATTTGAAAGCTAGAGCCTCAGGAAAGACAATGGTATAGTATAGTTCTAATCCAAGTCCAAGACCTCAGAGCCAAGAGAGCTGATGACCTAAGTTCCAGTCCAAGTGCAAGATAAAACCAAAGTCCCAGCTTTAAGACAGGCACAGAGAGTGAGCTCTTCCTTACTTCACTTTTTATTTCTATTCAGGCCTTCAATGAGTTGGATGAAATCCACCCAAGGAGGGAGCAACATGCGTAGCTTACCAGATCAAATGTTTCCTAGAAACACCCCCACAGACACACACAGAATAGTGTCTAATCAAATATCTAGGCACCCTGCAGCCCAGTCCAGTTAGCACACAGTTAAGACTCACAGTGAGGATACCACACTGGTTCGCCAATACATCAAATCATATTTGCTCACGGACTTAAAAGAACAATCTATCAGTTTCTATTCATTTGGGGGTTTGGGGGCCCCAAAGATAATTATCAATCTAAAATTAATTTCATTCCTTTTTGATTCCTGGAATATAGTCCCCACTCCTGCCATGGTCCACAGAACCTATGAACCTTGAACCTATGAACCTATGAACCTTGTCCGTCACCTTCCTCCCTGCACTGCCTACACTTTCCTCCCTGCACTGCCTACACTATCCTCCATGCTACTCCGCCATGTTGTCCTTGTTCGCACAGCAGGTTGATGGTTATTCTGTCAGCCTAGAAAGCTTGTCCCCTTTATTTTTGCATGGATGGTTCCTTTTCATCATTCAGGTCTCTCTTCAGATGTCTCTTCTTCAAATCTATCCACCCTGATGACCCTATTTAAAGTCTCCTTGTCCATCACTCTTTGCCTGGCAATTATTCTCTGTATTGGGCTTAATGCTATCTGATGGGTTCTTCTTGATTTGTTTATTGATCTTTGCTCCACACAAAAACACACTTATACTGCAGATTTTTAGAGCAGTAAATATACACTGATGCCTAGCAGATAGAGAATCTTGATAAATACTTGCTGAGTGAATGAGTAAACTCTTTAGAAGCAAAACAAGTGAACACCTGAACAGGTTCAGCCCAACCAAACCACTGACACACTGGTTGGAAGGCAACATCCACCTTTGGCATCACTTCACATTCTGATATAAGAGAGAAGGGAAGAAAAACATTCCTTCCTTCCCAGTATCTTACTACAGTTCCCCACTTTCATTATGCGCCCTCTCTCCTAATGTGTCTGATCAGTTTAAATTATTGATACTACAAAAAATTTTAGCTATGCAATAGCTGTGTCCTACCACTTTTGACATGTCCTGTTTTATTACCAGTTGTTTCTATGTATAATTTTTATAATTTTCTTTTATTACCTAAAATGTATTTAGTGCTATGTTACTAATTTTGTACAATTTTAAGATTTTAAAACTGTATTTACATTATTGATTTATAATTTGCTATTAGAACGTAGTATATACAATACTGTAATTTAATTAGTGGCCTAGTACTTGGTCCATTTTAGTTAGAATAGCTTGCTATAGTAACCAAAAAAACTGTCATTTCATTGGTTGTACAGTACAGAAATATATTTCTTGTTCCGATCATCAGACACTATCCTGGATGTAATAATTAAGGAATCTAGGCTTCTCCTGCCTCTTGGTTCTGCCACCAATAAATGACTTTATTAACCATTCCAGTTCTTAAAATTTTCATAGTCTTAGACTCTGAAATATACCAAATATATATAAGGTCTACCGGAAAGTTCTGTCCGTTTTTGGAATAAAACAAAATACAAATTTTTCTTACCGTCAATAAACTTTATTAAATAATATAATTGCCATTATTATTAATGATTTCTTGCCAGTGTGAGGGCAATTTGTATATCCCATTTTTGAAAAATGTTTTATCTTTTAGTGCAAAAAATTGAACCAGTACTTGTTTGATATCTTTTTCATTTTTGAATTTTTTGCCCTTCAAAAAATTTTGTAAGTACAAAAACAAGTGATAGTTAGAGGATGCTAAGTCCAGGGAATATGGTGGATGCGACAGACATGCTTCTGTAGCATTTCTTCCTTGTTGAAATTCGTAAAAATTACAGTGGCGCAAATGAACTTTATCAGTAGCCATGGGTATACTATCGCTTCACACATAAGACTAATGTGAACCAACTTTGTTTTAGTTAATTTGCTACGTCAGTATGTATACATTAAGTGATAAAAAATAGGGAGGCACACATGCGCCTAATAAACATGTGCTTATGTGTTGAAACTTGTTGTGATAGAAACGGACAGAACTTTCCAGTAGACCTTATATATACCTATATTTATATATATATAAATATATATACTTCAATTTTATTTTGTGTAAATAAATAAAAAGCAGAATGAGAGTCAATAGTGAAAGATAATAAGAGGGAGAAGAAAAAGGTTGATTTTAGCTCAATGGAAAGAAGAACTTTCTTTTTAAATATTTTAAAGCAACATTAAAAATGACATTCATTTACAAAGCAATGCAAATCTTCCAACGTCCTATCATTTCATCTGTACTGTTTCCATTTTTATATGTTCCATCCCCTCAGATCATATTTTTAAATCACCAAGCAGCATATAGAGCTTTGTTCCAAACCAGCTCGATAGGGCAATGTCATCAGTTAGGAGTCAAGCCTATCTGACTTTTAGGATAGTTCCTCATTGGTCCTATTATGTCTAGGATAATTGTACATGTCTAGGATATAGTATACAACATTTTCTCTATTCCTCATCATGTCTTCTTCTGAATATCATAGTTCACCGAACACTGTAGTTCCCGCAAATGTCCCAACTTGCCTTTGATTTCTCCTGTTTGAGTCAACCAGCCCTGACTTCTGATCCACCACCTAGACCTTCTGCTTTGATGAGCATCTGAGCACTTCCTCCCGCTCTTGTTGTCATTGTTGCCATTTAAGTCTTGACCTCTGTGTACTACTTGTCCCAATCATAGTTCTGGGATGGTAGATTCTGTGAGCAAAGTCTGTCAGTGTACTTCACAGACCTTGCCTAAGGGTGAGTCCTTCTTGTGTAATTCAATTTTTCCCAAATCCCTGGAGAGTGTAAAACAGTGTTTATTGATCACTTGACATTATTCCTCCCAGCCACCTTCCCACTTTTGAAGTAATGTGGGAAACAGTCATGTTGATTTTTAATAGATTTAGCAAAAGTATGTAATAACAGAGATAAATATTAATGTGTGACTATAGCATCTATTCAACCAAGTTTTACTGAGTCTGCTCTATTCCTGGCTTTGGCAGTGGGAATTCAAGGAACAATAAGTGGCTCTCAATCTACTGAATTCCAAGACTGATCCCATTTTATTTTTTTTTATTTTTTTATTTTTTTATTTTTCATTTTTCTGAAGCTGGAAACAGGGAGAGACAGTCAGACAGACTCCCGCATGCGCCCGACCGGGATCCACCCGGCACACCCACCAGGGGCGACGCTCTGCCCACCAGGGGGCGATGCTCTGCCCATCCTGGGCGTCGCCATGTTGCGACCAGAGCCACTCTAGCGCCTGAGGCAGAGGCCACAGAGCCATCCCCAGCGCCCGGGCCATCTTTGCTCCAATGGAGCCCTGGCTGCGGGAGGGGAAGAGAGAGACAGAGAGGAAGGCGCGGCGGAGGGGTGGAGAAGCTAATGGGTGCTTCTCCTGTGTGCCCTGGCCGGGAATCGAACCCGGGTCCTCCGCATGCTAGGTCGACGCTCTACCGCTGAGCCAACCGGCCAGGGCCAAGACTGATCCCATTTTAAAATAAGGGAGCTGGTCTTTCATATTCAAGTTAGTCATTGAAGAAGCTCCATAGCTCCCCCCATGGGCTGGACACTCCCAGGGGCTTCAGGATCTCTCTTCTGCAAACAAACCAAAACCAATGACCTGAGTCTCAGGTGTAGGCCCCTGGAAGTAAATAAACACAGAAGCATAAGCTGAGATAGAGAGAAAGAGTGAAAAGGGTTTGAGTGGATCTGGGCAGAGCAGCAATAGGGACCTCCTGCACCATCAAGGCACTCATAGTCTAGTGGGGAAGACGGACAAGATTAGAGAGATGTAATCATCAGCTTTAGATAGTCTGGATAAAAATGAGTTTACTACAGCATGCTGACAAGGACTGGAGTGACCAACTTTCCCAGGCATTTGGGGAAACCTTCATTATGGTGAGGTACGGTTTGGCTCTCTGTGTCACTATGTTTAACTTTCTATTTTTCTGCCTATGAAACTTGATCATTTTATTGACTACGTCTTCTGCTTTACAATGAGTCATGCTACAAAGGAACTCTTTGAATTTGGGTGATCTGTGGTCAGTATGATAGCATGTGTTAATTATGTTTCTTTTTTTTTTCCAACTGGTAGAGCCTCCTATCACAAAACATCTGCATGTGCTACATATAATGATTGGTCACCAACATTCAAGTTTATCAACCAGCCTACTTTGAATAGTTCTATTACAAATAAATATTTCAAAACTTGGAGTCAGACCAGGGTCTTCTCTCTCTCTCTCCTATTTTTTTCATGTTTATCAATGGCCAAGTTTAACTGGCAGATCATAACTGAAATAAACCCTTATTGACTCTCATCAGTGTTTGGGCTGCTTTCAACTTGGTCTAAAGTTTCTTACCATCAGTATATAGCACATGGCTAAGGATAAAATACTTATTTATATGTTTAATATGAACATCGCAATAATGCTATTTTTCCCAATTAATTAACTCCGTCCCAAATGTAACCAGAGAAGACTGACTCTTCCAGAAATAGTATCTATTTTAATTGTGCATTTTTTACTTGAAAATCATCCTTGAAGGACTTAAAAGTGTATTATATTGATCCATCACATATCCTCAGAGGACAAAATGTTGCAGTCTTAGAATCTCTAGAAAATTTGAGTGATAAATTTAGATTAACATTTGTTACAGTAAAGATTTAACATATCTCTGGAAAATAATATTCATTTGCATACTGACTTCCTGTGGACCAAAACAAACATCGGTCGTGTGCTTATCTTTCTTTCCCCAAATACCCAGAAAGGTATGGGCAACCAATAAGCTATCTCAAGAGTGGGAAAATTGCAAACATCAAATATAAAGATACAGAAAGTTGGCCAACACAGTCCAGGACAAAGTGAAGATACTAAAAAAGTAAAAAAGCATTCAATAGTGACTTACATAACCATTGGGATACAACTAATAAACGAAATTAGTTTGTTCAAGTTATAATTCTTTGGGGTAAAACAGACTTATTTCAAAAGCAATAAAGAATGGTATCTATAAGACAGAAGAAAAAATAACATCTGATTATTTGTATAACTTTTATCCCACAAACTAACATGGCTTGTACACACCTGGAAGAAACCGAGTCCTGTTAAAATTGGTTGTGGGTTAAGATTAGCTGATAACCCCAAAGCACTCCTCATCTTAAAAAGACACTGGGGGAAACGCTGAAATAAGCAGTTTTGTGGGACCCTATGAAGGTGGCACCATCCAGCCTCAGGAAAGCTGAGTTGAGCCATAAGAAGGATCAGAAAAAAAGAAGAGCTTTGGGATTGGAAATAAATTTTCTTATCTTTGCACGAGTGGTTGAAATCTTTGGAGACATGGTTATGCTTTTCCTATGACCTGGGTTAGGTGAGGGGGTTAAAGAATCAGGTTGGCATAAACATTCACAACATGATGGGCTTTATAATGAGTAAACTTTGTAGAACAGGAAAAGATAGAACCTTGGAAGAATCTGGTTAATAAGTAAAACCTACAGTGAGTGAGTCACAAATTTAGCTCTCAATTTTCTAGCATGCAACAGAAAAACAGAAAGCATCTGTTGTAAGATTCAAAATATCCATAAAACAAAAATAAGCCAATGGTTTGAAAGAACTGACATGTCCTTCATACTAAGATCCTATAACATTAAAAAAAAAGAAAGACAAAGAAATCTTGTGATACCATGAGTGTTGTGACTCTAACCACTGCTGAGATTTCAGAAGGTTATTTATTTATTTATTTATTTATTTATTTATTTATTGGTGACAGAGTCAGAGAGAGGGACAGATAGAGACAGACAGACTGGAAGGGAGAGAGGTGAGAAGCATCAATTATTTGTTGCAGCTCCTTAGTTGTTCATTGATTGCTTTCTCATATGTGCCTGAACCAGGGGGGCTACAGCAGACTGAGTGACCCATTGCTCAAGCCAGTGACCTTGAGCTCAAGCTGATGAGCCTTGCTCAAATCAATTGAGCCCGCGCTCAATCTGGTGACCTTGGGGTTTCGAACCTGGGTCCTTCGTGTCCCAGTCTGATGCTCTATCCACTGCGCCACCACCTGGTCAGGCAAAAGGTTATTTCTTATAACAAAATAGTCTGACCAAATATTACAGCAAAATCAAATTCAATTGAAAAAATGTCCTTCCAGGAAAGGTCTCAGACAAGGTTCTCTGATCATTCCATGAGATTCAGGTATATATTTAAGAATATCTGAAAGAGAATGAAGCTGGTGTATCTCGAGCAATCATCTCTGAATAAAGTTGTTCTCAGTTGATCTTTGTGTTAACATGGAGCAGAGGTAAGTTTGGTATCTCTCTGGGTGACATGCCTTGAGTTCAATTTCTCCATCATTTCTATGGCACAAAGAACTGTGTGCCTGAGACTCCAGCAAGCCAACGGCAGGGAAGTGAGCTTTGGTGAGAGCTGAGGAGACAGATCAGAATAAGTTTCTGAATGCAAGTCTGTCCCATTCCCCCCATAACTGAGGTAAGAAAGCAAGCCGAGGAAGAACTAACCGGGGGCAGATGTGTTCAGAAGATCCTTTCTGATCTGCTCATTAAGAATATACATTCAGCTAAGTGAGGTCCCCAAGTTCCACTCTATCTGCATTGATGAAAAAAAGGGCAAAGCTAAGTAGATGCCCACCTGGACAAAAATAAAGTTTTAAAAACACATTAGATGATGGTGACTGGAGGAGACTAGACTTTGGGTGGTTAGCACGTCATGCAATATGAAGATGATGTATTATTATAGTGTTGTACACTTGAAACTTATAATGTTAGTAGCCGATGTCACACCAATAAATGGAATACAAATAAAAGCACTTTAGAAAGCATCAGCTAAGTGTATAAATTTGGACTATTCTCTTTTCTAAAGGACTGTCCAAGATAAATTGTTTAGAAGATGTAAAAATAGGTTGTTCCATAAAGCAATTTATGGAAGGGAATTAGGATGCTTAAGCAATCTAGAATGTCCTTCTGGGAATTACACATACACTTACATTCCCACCATCAGAGTATGATAGTGTCTGCTCTGTCACACTTTCAGAAACACAGGAAGGATAATTGTGCCATATCCTCCAAAGATAAAATCGACTTTTTTTCTTTACTAAATAGTTCCATTTCTAGAAAGTTACCCTACAAGTATTCATGTAAATGAGTGACAAAATGTATCCTCTGGAATGAATGCTTTAGCGAGAAGCTGGCGACAACTTTAGCGTCCATCCACGGAGGACTGGTTAGTTCACTCACACATTGGAATTGCGTGCTATTATTAGAGGTGATGGCTATGTGGGCTAATGTGGAGATATTTCTTAACTACCTATATTAAGTGCCCGAAGAAGATGCACAAGTGTGAACGGTACAACGATTATGTAGCGTGTGTGCATATGTGCATATGTGTGTATGTGTGTTGAAAAACTATGGGAGCAAACTATTCTTAGAGAGAAAAAGGTGCAAACCAAACTCAGCCAGCTCACCCAGGTTTCTCTGACCGCCCCTACTTTTTCCAGCACGCAGAGGAGTAGACAGGCCTGGCTTCCATTTCTAGAGGGATCACGCACAGCTAGTAAGTGGTGCTCGGCCGCTAGTGAAAGGCAAGTCGCGTGCACGCTCCCTCCTCTCACACATCGTTTCCTGCCATCATTCATCGCTGTGTTTCAGAGATTGTTTAAATTACCATAAAACCAAATATTCTACGGGGCAAACCCAGGGATCTTCATTTCAAAGAACCACCAGCTCAATATCTTGTGAGCCATGCTTTTCAAGTAAAGGGCCTCATTTGTTGCTATTATTGCCTTGGTTCAAATTTGTTACCACACTCTGGATAAGCACAACTGTTCGGTAAGAGCACCCCCCCCCCACTGGATGGATGGTGTGGCCTTTGATCTTAGCAAACACCCTAATGCTGCCCTTGTCTGTGGTCAGTGACTCCCTTGTTTTCTCACGGTTATCTATCGCTCAGAAACTCAGACGGGTGTTCACACGAACATCCAATGAGCATGTTTATTCACACAGGGCTTGCACTCAATACGCCTTCCACTCACTGACACGAAGTTTGTCCATTCTGTGGTGCAGCCTTGTGAAGTGAGTAACTTATCTATAACACTTGCATTTGTATAGAGAGCATATACTCCATCACTAGGTAAGGCAGCCTGACTTATCAGTATTCCCAGTGGCCCAGTTGGGGATTGATTCTTCTTTTCCTCACAAATCTTGACTCTACAAACATAAAGGTTCTTGCCCCAAAGGGTAAGACTTTCACAGAGTGCACAGGAAATATCCAACCCGACATAAAGTGCCTGGTCACCTTAACCCCCAAATGCCCATAGATAGCAGGCGAAGGCAAACTCTTCTGTACTGGCATGGATGACGGACCCTGGCCATCCACAGGAGTTAGGGCCACTGTTACATAGAAAAATATGGAACAAAAACATTAGGTGACCTACTGATATGCCCATGTCCACTTTTATTCTAACGGGGCAAATAAAGCACTCAGGACTGAAGACTGGGAGCAAGGGCAGGTAAGGGATGAATAATTACGGACTAATAATACCATCTATCAGTATTACAGCACGTTAAGCCCAAAACTTCATTTTGATTTGCTCTGGATTGGAGAAAATTTCTTTCAGGTTCTGCTTTGGGCTCCAATTCTTTTCCATTATCATAATAGTTGTTTTATCAGAGCATTCATTTTCCATGTGTCCTCTTATACTACGAGGACAAAGCCAGAGAGCACGGCCCGAGCTCCACAGAGCAGTGTCGAAGGAGATCAGAGTGCCGCACGAATTATTTTCACAGATGTACTTTCAAGACAAATTGAATTTCACTGCCTGAAATGAATTTTTATGTTTTGCAGAATGGGGACAAATGGGTGTCAGCCATTACAAAGTACATGGCCATGACATAATTGAAGGAAATCAAACCGATTTTAACTTGAGCGTTCATGCGCTCTCTGAATGAGCTCTGGGAAGTTTGCGTAAAGGTCCCAACACACGCTGCGTCACTGCAGTGAACACCAGTGTACAAGGACAAAATGAAGATCACTGCACGTCACAGTTCTGGTTCCCACGGGTATTTTCAAACTCAGCTGCCAAGACTGCCTCGAAGTCAACGGAATTGAGAGGTCTCCAACAGTGGTTCCACCCGGGAATCAACCCGTGTCCAACAATATTGGTTCTTACCAATAGTAAACAGGGTTTTGTAAAAACTGTGATAAGACTGCTGAAGACATACAGCATAGAAAAGAAGAAGTGTCCTCTCGCGATGGAGGCGGAACAAGTCCTGTTGCGCTGGGTTCGTCCTCTCCGGGCTGTGCCCTTCTGCGGGCCACCAAGGATGCTGGTCCTTCCCATTAGGACACATCAGACTCTCTCTGCCCTACCGGTGTTGGATTGGAGGAGGACTGGGCGTGGGTGGTGAAAGAGAAAGAAGAATCAAGGCTTTCTCCCAGGTTTTTGGCTCAAGCTCCCGAGTGAATATAAATGACGTCATTTGCTCAGATAAAGGGGGCTAAGAAAGAAATTATAAATCCCTTTATAAGTCATTCTAGATATGCTGTTTTACTTCTCACTCTACTGAGAGCTAGAAGTTCTGGTTTTCCGCCGGGTTCTGGCAGCAGCCTGTTTGAAAAGGGAGCGTCTGTCCTTCCTTCTCCGGATGGGGCTGCCGGGCGGAAGGACTCCGCAGCGACTCCGCAGCGGTCTCTGCCTTCTCTGCGTCGACAGCGTCTCGTAGACTGTTTTGGTGGCTTTTTTTAAATTGTCCTTTAAAGCAACTTGCCATGACATGTTTGTCTCACTCAATTTCAACTACCTTCTCAAACAGAAGTGGGTGTGCAAATTTGCAAGATGGTATCTCAAAGGCCAGACTTACTGATGAGAACCAAAAGACAAATAAGAATTTTGGGGGTTTTTTTTGTAACACAAAAGAAGCCACATAAATAGAGATGGCATATTCAGAACCAGAAATGGCCTTATTTATGACCAAGAAAAGATAATATAATTAGAAGATAATTATTACAACATCTAACTTTTATCCCCAAATATCAGTGCTGTTGCCTACCCTTCAATTGCTTATGTTTTGTTCATTTTGATCTTGAAAGTTTCTCTTCCATAGGGAATATAGTCAATAATATTGTAATAACTATGTATAGTGTTAGATGGGTATTAGACTTAGCAGGGTAAACATTTCATAAGGGATATAAATGTCTAATTGCTGAGTTGTATACTTGAAACTAATATATAAATAATACTGTATATCAACTGTAACTGGAAAATAATTTTTAAAAAAGAAAGTTGCTTTTCAATAAATGGGATTTTCCTTTCTTTTAAACTCTTCAAAGACTATGGTCAAGGTAACTAAATACACTTGTCCTTGGGAATAAAATTAAGCCATAAGATGTGACCTGACCTTTTCTTGTTATTATCTAAAACAGTGGGTTATTCAGAGTGAAGGCACGAAGTAAGATCAAGCAAACAAGTACTGTGATCTAACCATTGAGATATCCGTGACACTCGTCTAAATAGATTTCACTCTTACCAAGAATTGGCAGCCCTGCACATTCTTCTAAGGATTGGCAGTCTTTCAAGAATAAGGGAGGGAGAGAAGAAAACAAATACTACCGTATTCTAATAAAGCAACAGAAGGCTAATATGGTTCACAAAGTTCTTTCACATATGCTAACTCATTTAAATTCGACATCCACCCTCTGAGGAAGGTGCTAGAAGAGACTGCACACAGAAAAGTCACACACATGGGAGTGGGGTAGGCAAGACTGAGACCCAGCTCTGTCCTCATCTAAAGGTCGTGCGCCTCTCACTGTCTCCAGCGGACAGATGGGTGAGGCACAGTGGAGGTGCCTCAAAAAAATGAAAAATCGAATTGCCATGTGATCAGTAACTCTACTTCAGGGTATATACTCAAAAGTGTTGGAATCAGGTCTCAAAGAGACATCTGTACACCCAAATTTACAGCAGCATTATTCATAAGACTTAAAATGTGGAGGCAACCCAAGTGTCCATCAACAGGTGAATGGATAAGCAATGTGGATGTATGGTGTATGTGTATATGTACACACACATATATTATATATGTATATATGGTATATGGTATTTATATTTATACTCAGCCTTCTAAAGAAAGGACATTATGGTGCATGCTACAGATTGAATGAACCTTGAGAATACCATTCTAAGAAAAGTAGCCAGTCACAAAAAGACACACTGCAGGACTCCGTTTTTATGAGGTACTTACAGGAATCACAGTCACAGACAGAAGTAGAGGGCGGAGTGGGCGTTACTGTATAATGAGGACAGAGTGTCGGTCTTGTAAGAAGGAAGGAGCCCTGGCGATGGATGGTGACGATGGCTGCACAACAATATAGATAAGATACACTTGCCGTCGCTGAGCTGTACACACAAAAGGAGTGTCTACAAAACGACGGAAGTGTGCAGACCTGGGAGCTGTCAGGGACAGATGAAGGGACTTTCTCCGTTAAAACACCCAACATGGTTCTTACTCCGTTGTTCATCAAATACTCACTGAGATCCGGGAACAGCACCTGGGACGCAAACAAGAGCCGCTTCCAAGGAGCTCACAGCCCAGTGGGTAGCCCAGAAGCCACCGTGGGGGGAGGACAATAGCAGAGGTCTGTACGAAATACAAACAGAATAAGAGACGACGAATAACTGACTTGAAGATGCGGGAAGGGCTCGGGAAAGTCCTCGTGGAAGAGAGCCACAATTGCAGCAGGTTCGAAACGTCCTGGGATTTCACCAAGAGGGATGAGTGACGGACAGCTCGGGCAGAGAGAGCAGTCAATGCTAAAGACTGACCCAGCAAAGACCACTTTTAGCTACATGCCACACAGAGAGAAGTCCAGTGTGGCACACGCCAGGTACTCCACCGTGAGTGTTGACTGTGTGATGTCGGACGAGCCACTTGAGTTTTTCAGTGTCCTCTCCCATTCAGAGAATGAGGATACCAATCCCTGCCTTCCAAGGATGCTGTGACAATTAAATGTGCCTGGGGATGTTGATCGTGGTGCACGGATGCTGACGTATGGGAAATGCCCATCTATCTGTAGCGAGGATAATCCGTGTATGCCCCACGAAGTCTGCACCGGGCAAGCCTCTGCCTGAGCCCCCCTCCTGTGCACCAAACATCAGGACCGCAGCTGAAATGGCCTGACAAAGCTGATCTCCCACGTTTCAGGTAAAAAGTTAGTGAAAGCCGCAGAAGGACAGTAAGGTAGGACACAGGGGACTTCCACGCTCCCGGGCAGCTCCTCCAGAGTCATAAATCAGCTCTCTCCACAGCGGCCTTGACAGCGCATGTGTGGGAACCCAGAGGCTGTTTTCTCTCTCTGAGTCAGTCCTTCTCCCTGGACACGGCGGAAAATCACCTATTCCATCTGGTGCAGGGCCAAGGTCAGATGACCTTTTGCATCGCAGAGGGCACTGAGCTGGCCAGCAATGTGCATCCGGGGAGACAGTCTTAGGCATGGCACAGGAAGTGAGCTAAAATACAAAAACAAAAAACAAAAAAACAAGCTCTCCCGAGTCCAGGTTTCTCCCGAGGGATGGAGATATCTCCCCAAACTGGCAAGTTGAGCTCAGTCTTAATCTGAACTTGGCGACCTTCCTGCGCCCTTTCACACCGACCTTCTGGACGACCACCAGTGTCTCGTGTATTTATATTTATTGCAGATACCCAAATGCTCATCTCAGGAATCCCCTGGCATGAAACACAGCCCCTCCCCTTTTCAGCTAATCCACTTCTATGTATCCTTCCAAAAAAAATGCTCAGTTCAAGTGTAACCTCTCCTCCCAGAAGTTTCCTTGGCCACCCGCTGCCCACTCGGTTTCTGACGCCCTGTCTCTGACCTGCACGCTCACTCGGCCAACAACTGGTGGTCACCCATCCACTGATGAACCCCATGTCCTCAGGGTGCCCCGTGCATGTTGATAATTAAACGATGTCACGCTATGGACCCCTGTATATTCATTTTACTTTCCCACTTGGAGGAATGTTCCCTAACTGTAAGGACCGAGTTTCATTCAGCTCAACCTCCTCAATGCCTACTATCACGTGTTCTGTAGACTTAACAGGTCAGTGAAGGGTGGATAGTAGAAAGGAGGGAGGAAGGCAAGGAGAAAGGATGAATCTTTTGACTCTTCCTTCCCCCTCTCCTGTCGCCGACCGTGGTGGTGGGCAGAGCTGGTCTCCCATCCAGTTTCTTCTTATTGGAGTGAACCCTAGCATGCTTTCTCAAACCTCTAATTCCCACCAAACACACCCTTTTCTTTTCTTTTTTTTTTTAATTTTTTTTTCTTTTGTATTTTTCTGAAACTGGAAACGGGGAGAGACAGTCAGACAGACTCCCGCATGCGCCCGACTGGGATCCACCCGGCTCTGCCCACCAGGGGGTGATGCTCTGCCCCTCCGGGGCGTCACTCTGCAGCGACCAGAGCCACTCTAGCGCCTGGGGCAGAGGCCAAAGAGCCATCCCCAGCGCCCGGGCCATCTTTGCTCCGATGGAGCCTTGGCTGCGGGAGGGGAAGAGAGAGACAGAGAGGAAGGAGGGGGGGTGGAGAAGCAAATGGGCGCTTCTCCTATGTGCCCTGGCCAGGAATCGAACCCAGGTCCCCCGCACGCCAGGCCAACGCTCTACTGCTGAGCCAACCGGCCAGGGCCCACACACTTTTCTAGACACCTTTTGCTGTGGTGTTGCAGAAAGAGCCTCCTCCACACATCTGGCTAATCCCTCTTTGCTGCTTAAAAATCTCTCCTTTAGGAAAGTCACTTCCCATCTTTGTCTCATTTTCTTCATCGGTGGAAACGAGACTGATGACACCCACCCCGAAGGTAGGAGGACAAGAACACATGGATGTGAGAGTTGTGAGCACTTCTGTTAGCGCCTGAAACAATCAACAAGGGACCCCTCCGCCATTGGAGTTATTAAGAGGTTTTCCTCGGTTTCATTCACTTTTTTAAATCCGGTGGAAGTTTTATAAGTAAACATTGTAAAAACGTCTACTTCTGTTTCTTTCCATCACACACCTAGGGCGCTAATAAAATTAGACCTCCACTTAGCTGCGTTTGTAACTCCCTCAGTTTACACATTTCCTGCTAAGTAGATCTTGTAAAAGTCCTTGCGAGAAATATTTGCGTTAACTGCGTTGAGAAAATAAATCCTATACCAACTGCGTAGCCAGAGCAAATTCAAACCGGTGAGAACAGCATCAAGTTCACCATAAGTAAGTAGGCACGCTTGTCTACTTCCTGCTGGAAGGCAGGCAAGCCCCACCCAGGGGGAGAGGCAGCCCAGCCTAGCTGAACTTGGCTCCGCCTTCACTTTCTGACTTTCAGAAACATATTCAATTTCTCTCTGCCTCAGTTTACCTGTCCGCAAAAGAGATTCAATAACAATATCTTTATAAGAAAGATAGAGTGAGAGATAAAAAAACACACACTAAACCCATAACTACCTCTCAAAAACCTAGTAAATGCCCCATAAATTGTAGCTTTTAAATTTTCCTTGCATCCAAAGATAGGTCAATTTAAATACTATGAAGATGCCATATTGTAGTAACAAAATTTGTTAAAGTGACAACACTCAACTGCTGGCAGTATTGTTGGGAAAAATTGTTTGCTTATATTTTTCTGGGAGCAAGGCAAATGGCTTCAATCCTTTAAAAAATAGGTTGAGAGTCATATAGAGATCTCAGGGAATATTTATTGTCTTTCAGACAAACTTCTTCCCCTGGTTCTGTATCCTAAGGCAGAGATTTCCAGCTTTCCTGAGAAATTCTGGGCTGCCTCTCTGAGGTAGGAGGACAAGTAGACTTTATTTTTACTCATTATATATGTATATTAAATCCATGGATCTCACCTGACTAGGAGGTGGCGCAGTGGATAGAGCCTTGGACTGGGATGTGGAAGGACCCAGGTTGGAGACTGTAAAGTCTCCAGCTTGAGCGTGGGCTCATCTGGTTTGAGCAAGGCTCACTCGCCAGCTTGGACCCAAGGTCGCTGGCAAAAGCAAGGGGTTACTGGGTCTGCTGAAGGCCCGTGGTCAAGGCACATATGAGAAAGCAATCGATGGACAACTAAGGTGTCGCAATGAAAAACTAATAATTGATGCTTCTCATCTCTCTCCGTTCCTGTCTGTTAAAAAAAAAAAAAAATCCATGAGGTCTCTTTTGGGGATGGGGGAGGGAGATTTTTCTCTCAAAGTTAAAAATGTATCTTAGAAAAAGTGTTTGAAAGTAGTAATAATGAAAAAGGTTAACAATACAATTTATTTTAATGAAGCAATAACTTGCATAAGATTGAAAAAAAATGTAAGTTGACCAAATACCCACTAGAGTGTAAAATTTTTTTTTCATGAATTGGTCACTTGACAAAATGACTTGCAATTTTCACAAGTGATCACTATGAAGACTACTCTAACACAATGCTAGAGGTAGAGGAGGAGGAGGAGAGGAAAGAACGTGGACGTTTCAACACACACCGCTGACCACACGTCAGGCAGGGAGCAGGACACATATGTGGAATGTGGGGAAGCCGGGGGCACCCCTCCTGCGACAGAGACAGCACGCGGTCCACTAGAAGTCCATCTTTGCTATAACTCTGACCACGCTCTTCCTGTTCATGGGCCGGGGCTGTAAGAGACCTTTTAAAAAGCTTGATTTTTCTGAGATGGGAAGGTAATTTTTCTTCTTTTGTTTTTTGTTTGTGTCTTTCATGTTGGGTTTGTGATAAAAAAAGAAACGACATCCTCCTCTGAGAAGAAATTTGTCATAAAGTACCATTATTTTTGGTTTGAAAGAGGACAACCCCAGGACTTCTCAGGTTTTTAAAAATGCCTCCTGAACAGGTGGCAGAAAAGAAACATTCCGTATTAAAAATTATTTTTGGTGTTAACAGTGTTTACACTAGTAAAACCACACAAATTCCAAGACTCCAAATAGAGACTGAGAGTGACAACAGGCTCCCACCGTCCGCCCCTGTTTCCCCCAAATCAGTTCCACTCGGGAGCCAGCGTGATCCTCTTAAAGCATAAGCACGATTGTTCCACTCCCGAGGGAGATTCCCCAGGCTCCCCACTGCACTTATAAACTACTCCGGGCTCCTCACCCAGACCCAGTCCTCATCCATCTCTCTCTCTCTCTTTCTCCCCCTGTCTTACCTGGGGTTCCTCGTGTTCTAATCTCATTCTTCCTTCTCACGATGCTGTTTGCATTCACCTGAGAGCCTTTGCCCTCTCCTCTCCCTCTGCCTTGAACCCCTTTCCTCCCCAGATTTTCTCTGGACTGGGTTTTGCTCACCTCTCAGATCATACCCTCAAATAATCATCACACTGTTAGACTATTATGGTGCTCCGGGCTCTGTACTCAGGGCTACTGGTCAGCAGGTTACACAACACCAGCCCCAGCTCTCAAGGAGGTCAGGATTTAGTGGCCCACCAGGGAGTAAACAGACACATGCCATCCACTGTGACATGCGCAGTGCAGTGAGGCCCCCAGACCAAACAGGAAGATATGGCGAGGGAGGTGGAGCCACAGAAGCAAGCCTTGCAGGACCGGGAAATAAACCCGGAGTTGCTCACATCCAAGCTGAAGGAGGAGCAGGAGGAGTCAGCTAGAGAAGTGGAAGGCAAATCATTCCAGCCATGGGAGCCAAGAGAGAGTAGGTCTCCTTTGGTAACTACCAGTGGTTTGCTCTGGTCCCCAGAGCCTAGTGGACACACCCAGAGCTCTGCCTACACAGGTGGGGGACCTCTCGGTCATCTTATTTAAGAGGCAGGAATTTGGGGATCTCTACCAGGGACGCTGGGTACACAGGAGGGTCAAAGGCCGTAAAGCAATTCCATACCGCTTTACTCATAGCTTTATGCACACTTTCCTCCCTCCAGGTTCTTTAGGAAGGTGGTGCTGGATCCTACAGCCTCTGACCAGGGTCTTGACAGGCTCCCTATTCCATCTGGACTAATCGAGGGTGTATGCATCAGTCCACTCAGCCAGCCTGCCTCGGGGATAAGGAAGCTCAGAAGCCCTACCCGGATTCAGTGTTATGATTATCACCCAGAAACCCCAGGGCAAGAGGTCAAAGGCAGACCTTGAACTGTGGCAGGCCCTGCATCCCACTCCACTCAGGTGCAGTTTCTGAGATCTGTGGGGAGGGAGGTTGTATGTGAAAAAGTTGAGAGTGTTTTCTTATGTTCTCACTCCTCTTGGCTAATACTAAAATGAGGCAGATTGAGTGAAGTGGAAAACCAAAAAAGTCCGCCTTCTCAGCCGTAAGCAGCCCCCGGGGAGAGTCTGAGGTGCCAAGAAACCTGCTTCCCACCCTGCTCTCTTAGCTCAGACTGCTGTAACGAAACACCACGCGGGGGCGTAGTTCTGGAGACGTGCGAGTCCAGGATCGGGGTGCAGCACGGCACTTCCTGGTGGAAGCCCTCTTCCTGGCTGGCACATGGCGTCTTCTTGCCTTCTCCTCACATGACAAAGAGGGGGAGAACACGCTCTCTGGTCTCTTCCTGCAGGGCACTAATCCCGTCACGAACACCCCACCCTCGTGACCTCATCTGAATCTATCTAAGTACCTATGAAGAAGCCGGAATACACCACACCGGTGGGGGCGGAGGGGGTGGTTAAGGCTTCAATGAAATGGATGGGAGGGCACAATTTAGTCCATAGCACCTGCCGACTGACTCCCTTGGGAGCGCTCTGTCTCTTCTTTTCCCTGTTCTTTTCATTCCTCTGCCAAATAAACAATAAAGAGCAAAATACAACAACAACCTATAGTTACAAAACTCTTCCTGTGTGCCAGACACAGTCTCAGGATCTTCACGCGTTTTAACTCATTGACTCCTTGCTCTTTGCACAGCCCAGAGTCAGGTATTACACTGTTCTCCCAGTTTTGCGAACCGTAATACCGAGACACGGAGAGGTTCAGAAACCTAAACGAGGTCAACAGAATAACCCTGCCAGGGAAAGAGGTCTAGAGGTGGAAAGGACAGCTAGGAGTGGAAGCCCCAGACTGACACAAAGAGGAGGATGCTGGCCGGAGAAAGGCAGTGAGTAGGGGCGTGGCCAGAGGGACGCACAAAGTGGGTTTGGAGGACAGTGAGTTTGACCGAGGAGATGGAGGCCACACCTCCTCTGAGAGGACATCCTGTCACAGTGCTTGGCCCAGGCTCCGCCCAGTCAGTGTTTACGTGATTGGTCAGCAGTAACGGCATTCAAACTCTACCGCGTCCAAACTCCTTCGGGAGGTCCAAGTTTCTCGGTCTTCAAAATAATGTTGGGCTTATAATTTTAAAATGACCTGAAACCAGAAACCTATGAATAAAATGGATAAGAAGGCATTACAGGTCAATTTGAAGCTAACACCCAAAGAAGCTGTGTGTTTTTTCATTCACATACTCGAGGGGTGGGGGGGCAGTGAGCCCACATTTGTGGAAAGTGAATTTGGTGGCAGCAGTCCTAGTGATTGTTGCTGTTTTCAGAAATGCCGTAATTGGCAAAGGAGTGTTTTGTAAACACTGTTCTAGCCAGGATTTTATGGGTGAGGAGAGGGAAGCCACTGAAATTATGGCTCCTAGAGAGGAAAGATCTGCATTCAAAGACACCATTGTGAAGATTCACACAAAGGGGGACAGTTAGTGGAATAATACAATTTCTGTTTTTCTCTTTCTGAGTGAATGAGGCATATAATTAAGTCAAATCACCTTACCCACTCACACACAGGCTGAGCATGTGTGCGCATATCCGATGTCTCTATTCACAGCCGCTCACACCAGCAGAACATGGCCCCGGATACAGCCAGCTCTGTGTGAACGGGATCACGCCTTCCTTTGTTGCGCACGCATCACCCTTTTGTGGCACTGGCCGGTCGCTTGCCCAGGAACCCCTTTGTTGTGTCTGCGTGGCGGTGATCTAGGCCCCAAACGAGGACGCCTGTCCCAGCCACAGGGCAGTCTGTGAAGATCCTCCTGGTTTTCAATCGCCTCACCGAACACCTGCAATGCTAATACGGAAAGGGGTGGGGTTTAATTTTAAGTACTGTGCCCAGTCTATGTTAAGGATGTATATAGATTTTTCTAGTGAGGAACCCAACAGCTCATGTAAATAAAAACAACCTATCTCCTTCCTGCAGCACTGCCTGGGCCGAGACCCCTGCCTTCGGGGAAGATACCCTTCCTGTCTGCACCCTGGTTGAACCTGACAATTGGCACTCACCCGTTTCACCAAAGCATCTGGCAAAGCCACCAGGTCTGGAGCTCCCAGAGGTTGGGGAAGACCAAGGGCCATGCCTGAGAACCGCAGAGAGTCAGAGAGAGAAACAGAGACAGCGACGCACGTGGGGACAGGAAGGAAGAGAAGACAGATAGGAACCGACAGACAGGCTCAGGAAGAGGCAGAGGAAAAGAGAGTCACAGAACAGAGCCATGGCAAGGGACAGAGATTCAGAGATAAAGGCAAATCAAGGCAAATAAAAAGAGAGAGAAGAGTTTGGAAGACATGGCCACTGAGAGATTTCCAGGGAGGAAAAGGGGGGAAACAGGTATTTTTATCATCTTTCCAAGTGGTTGTCATTACTGAGATGTCCCCACTCTCAAGTCCACTGAATGGGGGCTGATGTCCTGTCTCGTCTCTCTCCTCCTCTCTCCCCCTTCAGTGCTCTGCTTATTATACACAGAAGACCAAGCTGCCAGAGCCCTGGGTGCTGTTGGATGCTCCCAGCCTTCCTTTACACAATGCTGGAGCGTGCTGCTCCTTGGGAGGGCTCCTGGGGGGAGGGCCCCGGGCCGAGAAGAGCAGGTGCCCCCCCCAACGCCCCGCAGAGCCGAGAGGGGACCGTGCTCGCAGCTCGGCTGCACGGGTTGGCAGCTTCAGTGCAGAAGGTTCACCCATGTGGACACCCACAAGCCCCGCCCTGCCCCAGAAGCAGCCCGGCCCCGGGGCTGAGCTCCTAAGAAAGCACTTGTTTACAACATGGAGCCCAGGACCGGGGAGCAGCCCACGTACCGTGGGTGTGTGCTGGCCCTTGTGGCGCTTCACAGAGTCTGCGAGCTCTTCACCCAGGTCTTCTTGTCCGGCTCGCGGGCTCGCGGTGTGAACAGCTCTTGCAGCCACGTGCCTCAGCTTGTATCCAGCGCAAAGGGCACTCCACACATGACCCCACTTTTCTCTGTTTACCTTTAGAGCTCCATCTTATGTCCCCATCTTTCCACCCCCGACAGGCACCCACCCACCTGTCTAATGGAGATGAGGAGAGAATAAGCACCACCCCCTCCACGACGGGTGGTCATGCGTGTGCATCCATGAACACGGAGTGCATTATTCTGTGTGTGCTGTCACGTTTCGGCCTAAGTGATGTTATGCTATATTCCCCTCTACCTTGTAGGCACGTGTCTCTGTAGTCCCCGTGCCTAGCTTGGCGCCTGGCATGTAGGAGGTCCACCAGTATTTTGAATGAAGTAATGAGCCTGACCTCCATTTTATCACTCTTCCTTACCACATATGGCCATTGGGTGAGGTTCACACACAGAGCTTCAGTGGGCTTCCCACAGGAAGTCAGG
Source organism: Saccopteryx bilineata (assembly GCF_036850765.1). NCBI lineage: Eukaryota > Metazoa > Chordata > Mammalia > Chiroptera > Emballonuridae > Saccopteryx > Saccopteryx bilineata. The sequence continues at coordinate 257,949,894 of NC_089494.1, forward strand.
AGGTACAGACTCCCCTTCTGACTTTCAGGGTACACCCCACGAGGAGCTGAATCATCCCGGGACCACCCGGGGTAAAACGAAAAGACCGTGGGAATTGGTATCCCGACAGCAGGGATAACCTTCTGGTTCCACACGTTTGTTACTTGAAGGATCTCAATTTCATCATTACTCAAACATGGGTAGTGCCCTGATCAGATAGCTCGGGTGGTTAGAGCATCCTCCCGAAGCACAGTTTGCTGGTCCGATCCCTGCACAACCAGGTACATACAGAAGCAGATCACTGTTCCTGTCTCTGTCTCTCTCTTTCTCTCTCTCTCTCTCTTTCTCTCTCTCTCACTCTCTTCCTCCCTCTCTAAAATCAATAAAACAAACAGTAAAAAATAAAATATGGGTAACAAAACTATCTTGCTTACCTCTCATGAGGGTCAAATGAGTTCAGCCATGAAAAGGTTTCTGTAAATGGTAAGAACTTAATTCCTTACCGCAATTTCAAGTTATCTCCAGTCTCATTAACTCAGAGGCCAATGAAAATGAGTTCATTTTTTAGCTCCGTGGGGAACACTGCCTGCCTAGTAGGTACTTAATGGGTATTTATTAAATAGAGACATGTTCTTGGTCCCTGTCTTCAACTCACTCTGTCTCTTTTACTATGTCCATTAAAATGCCTGCCTGCCTTCCGGGTGTACACCTTTCTCCTCTGTGTTAAGCCAGACTGTGTGTCCCTGTCCTAGAGGCCAGATGGGTTTCTTTCCCTTCTCGTGACCTTCAATGCTTCGTCAGACATGAGCTGTACTTACCCTCTGATCTCAACAACTTCGTTGTCTCTAGAACTCAAGTTTTTTTGGGGGAGGGTGTTTCACTCCAGTACCAGAGATGTAAATGGAAACACTCTGCCCCGGGGATGTCAGAGGGCTGGGAGGAGGAGCTAGGTGGCTGTCCTCACATGGAAGGGACAGTGTTGACGTCACCTGAGCAATCCCCCATTCCACCTAACAACGCCCCTTGCAATCATTTTCAACTCACACCTGGGGCTTAGAGGTCAGCCCTGCACACTCTCTAAGGAAACCCCGGTGAGGAGGAAGAGGCCTTCTAAACACCTGGAAAATTCCTAAGGAGAAACAGCATTGCTTCTGCTCTTCCTGAGTATTTCCTTCAGCACAGCCTGCTAATAACAGCCTCAAAATTCAGGCTACGTCTAAGTCCAAATTTCCAAGCTTTCACTGTTAATCCTTTTTTAATTGACATGAAATGTATTCCCAATTATTAATGGAAAGTGTACTTTCTGGAGTCTAATTAAATGCTCTAATCACATTTCTACCATTAAAAACGGTCTGAGGGTTTTGTTGTCGCTGTTGTTTTTCTAATGAGCTGTGTGCTCCGCCGATAACTGCGGTGTGGACAAAAGGGGAGATTCCAAAGCAGGTCCGAACACCCAACAAGGAACAGCTTTGCTGTTGGTAAAAATAATAACCTTGTGTACAGCAGAGGGTGGTAAGAAAGCCTAAATTTATTGCTTCTGTGTCGAATGCACAAATGTCACTGCCTTAAAGAGGGAAAATTAGTTTCTAAGCCTGCTTTGGCAGCCAGACTCTTTGGCTGTCTGCATAATATTGGATTTTTCAAGCCTCCTATTACGCCCCAGGGTGGGGTGTTTTGCATGCAAATTGCAAATTATATAATGCTAAAGATGTTACATAAGGGGAAAAAAACGAAGACTCAGTTCTCATTCTTTAATTTTTATTTTATTTTATTTTTTAATCTTCAACCTTCCTTCCTGGCCCTTCTAATTCAACTAACATTTACCGAGCATGAAGTGTCTTAGATGCTTTTAGGTCATTTAAAACTTGTGACATTGATTTGAAAGAGGTAGAATTATTCTACTCTTGTGGCTGGAGAAAGTGGGGCTCAGAGAGCTGAAGTGACTCAGCCTCCCATAAGTAAGAGGTCTCGCTCAGCGTCCCGTGTTCCGTACTAGAGCCCCTCACACGTAGTGGCCCGTGCCCTGGTGGCCTCGTGAAAATGAACATTGCTGGGCCCACCTCAGTCCTTATGATTCAGGAAGTCTGGGGTGGGGCCCGGGAATGTGTATTTCCAACGTGTCCCTAGGCTATGCTGACGCTGCCGGTCAGGGACCCCACTTTGAACAACACTCTCTACAACATGCCACCTCCCTCCTCCTCCGACTCATTGACCTTACAGCTAAAAGGGTTTCCGAGAGGTCATTCAATCCATGTCTCTGCCTCAGATAGGTAAAATATTAATTACACCTACTTCGTAAATGAGTCATGAGAGAATTCTTGGGGTTAGGAGAAGGAATGTCCTGTCAAGAGCCAGCCAGGCATTAAGTACCAGGTTACTAACAATTATTAGGGTGACATTTAGCAGATAGGACACCTTTAAAATGTGAGCTCATCTAATGAGTTAATTTAGCACCCTATTCCTGCCCTGTTAGTTCGGCCCCAACCAAAGTTCAGTGATCTGGTTAGAGCCAGTCCTTTCTGCATGCCAGGGTCATAGCCCATTGCCCACCATAGGGGGGGGGAGGTGGCAGGCAAGGTAGGGGGAGGCAGGAAGAGTCCCTTAGACTCAGCCTGGGCCTCAATTTCACCAAGGCTTTTGCCCACTCTACAGGGGCTAAATAGATTACTCATTGGGTCCAGCAAGCAAACACCTGGGTTGGAGAAAATCATTTATTATTTTATCTTAAACTTATATATACTCTTGTAATACACTATGAACTACTTTATCTATTTATTTATTTTTTTAGTGTTAATAAGTTATTGTCTTCCTTCATACTTTTTCTTTGTTTGTATTTTTCTGAAATGAGAAGCCGGGAGGCAGAGAGACAGACTCCTGCATGCACTCGATTGGGATGCACCCCTCGTGCCCACCAGGGGGCGATGCTCTGCCCATCTGGGCTTTGCTCCGCTACAACCGGAGCCATTCTAGCACCTGAGGTGGAGGCCATGGAGCTGTCCTCAGAGCCCGGGCCAACTTTGCTCCAATGGAGCCTTGGCTGCAGTAGGGGAAGAGAGAGACAGAGAGGAAGGAGAGGGAGAGGGGTGGAGAAGCAGATGGGTGCTTCTCCTGTGTGCCCAGGTCTGGAATCAAACCGAGGACTTCCACACTTGGGCCGACACTCCACCGCTGAGCCAGCTGGCCAGGGCTTCCTTTGTACTTTTACACTTGCAAAAGGTTACTTGAAAAAAAGGCTTACATTTTTTAATATAAACCTTTAAAGTAAGATACAATTTTGGTAATTTTGTTATTATATTTCTCTAAAAAAAAATTTTTTTTCAATTTAAAGGGAGCTTCAAAAGAGTGAACCTGGGTGTCTCTCTCTCAACTCTGGGGGTGTAACTACGGTACCTGGGAGTGGATAGCAACCACAGTTCACAAAGCAGTGTTTATCAACTTCTGCTCTGCCCGGGCAGCCCACCTGCCCTGGTGGAGTGGGAGGAATCTAGCCCTGTAACTGTCTGGCTACGAGATCAGGAACATCTCTGCCTGCAGAACCGCTAACTGACTTCCCAACCCAGCGTCCATCCTCCTGGCCCTGGTCACTGCAGTAAAACCAGATTCCAACATTCACTGGCCACGGGCACACCGCTGTGGGACAAAGCCTGCATCCCTGCATGCAGGAGCACGGCTGAGGCCAGCTTTCTCTTCTAATTGTCTTTAATCAACAGCACTGGTTTGCTTACAAGTCATCTCAAGGTTTTTATCAAAAAAAAATTAGAGTATCAAGTCACAATCAAGGGGGATAAAAAAGATATTACTATTTATTTCTCGTCCATTATTTGGATATCACCACAGTGAAGAAGGGTGAAGTTCAATAGCTGTGGAAACATAAGTACGTTTTTCTTCACCTTAGGTTTTTTTTTGTGTGTTTTTTATTTGTTTGTTTGTTTGTTTTTACAAAGACAGAGAGAGAGAGTTAGAGAGAGGGAAAAATAGGGACAGACAGACAGGAACAGAGAGAGATGAGAAGCATCAATCATCAGTTTCACATTGTGGCACTTTAGTTGTTCATTGATTGCTTTCTCATATGTACCTTGATTGGGGGAGGGTGAGGTTACAGCAGACCGAATAACCTCTTGCTCAAGCCAGTGACCTTGGTCCAAACCGGTGAGCTTTGCTCAAACGAGATGAGCCCATGCTCAAGCTGGTGACCTCAGGGTTTCGAACCTGGGTCCTCCACATCTCAGTCTGAAGCTTTATCCACTGCGCCACTGCCTGGTCAGGCTTCACTTTAGTTTTTTTTTTTTTTTGCATTTTTCTGAAGCTGGAAATGGGGAGAGACAGTCAGACAGACTCCCGCATGCGCCCGACCGGGATCCACCCGGCACGCCCACCAGGGGCGGTGCTCTGCCCCCCAGGGGGCGATGCTCTGCCCATCCTGGGCGTCGCCATATTGCGACCAGAGCCACTCTAGCGCCTGAGGCAGAGGCCACAGAGCCATGCCCAGCGCCCGGGCCATCTCTGCTCCAATGGAGCCTTGGCTGCGGGAGGGGAAGAGAGAGACAGAGAGGAAGGTGCGGCGGAGGGGTGGAGAAGCAAATGGGCGCTTCTCCTGTGTGCCCTGGCCGGGAATCGAACCTGGGTCCTCCGCACGCTAGGCCGATGCTCTACCACTGAGCCAACTGGCCAGGGCTTTCACCTTAGTTTTTAAATCAAATCTCAGTACTTCTCCCCACATCTTCACTGAACTTGAACTCAGACCTTTAAATGCCAGCACATCTCCAGACCTGAAAAAGCTGTCTCTGAAGACAGGAGCTGTCCAGAAGACAGAGGGGTCCAGGCATCTGGCGGAAAGCACACAGCCGGGAAGGGGCAGGACTGGGACCCCGCCCGCAGGTCCCTCTCATTTCAGTCTCCAATATTGACTGCCATGTCATCTGTCTACAAGAGGCGGGGCAGGGGACAACTATGACAGCTGTCTCCAAAAGCCAGAACCTGGGGCGAGGCTCCCATCATTTACAGTAAGTCCGGAGTGCTGAGTTCACAGTATGAACTTGGTCATCTCTTTACTCACTTAAACCCTGAAACCCTTAGTCTCCTTCCAGCTCTGATATTCCGATTCAGGAAAACCACTGATCTTTCCTCATCTTCATAGACTTCACAGTCATCAGAGAAAGACGGTGTATGTTTCATTCCTGCAGACCTAACCCACAGCTGAATTCTGTTGTTTCTCTGTCTCTTGTGCCCTCCCCTTCTGTTTCTCTGTCCTTTCTCACCTTGCCTTCCTCCGTCTCTGTCCCCTCTGCTCTCCCTACACTGTGTGATGGGCCAGCACCTGTCACCGCTCTCTGCTCTCAGATTGCTAAGTGGACAGAACGAGCTGGGCAAACGTCCCAAGCATGCTGGGTGACCTAAGACACACCAGTCACCTTTATGGGCCATTTGTCCTTGTTTTATATATAAACTGGGAATTAGGGCCCATTGATCTTTAGGACTATTTTCTTTCTAGAATAATTCAGTATACGCTTTCCCCCAAGAAGATGAAGAGTGTGGATAGGACCCTGGGCTCCCGCCCACCTTCCCTAATGTCACCTTCCCTTCTGTCTTCCAGATGGCTCTGTAGGAAAGCGGAGTTTTCCTAGGAGGCCCGAGTGTCACATTCGACCTGGGATGAGGGCTGAGACACACTTTGGCAAGTGAGCAGACCAGCTAAACGGTGCCAGCCGTGACTGATGGGCACATCACGATGCAGTGGCAGCCAGAGGAGCGTAAGGGCACTTCCGTGGTGCTCAGACGAGAGACGAGAGAGCGACGAGCGATGTGAATCTATTAACGACAACCCGTGTCGTGGAAAACGGAAGAGCCTTGGGATGAGTTTTATAAATGAGGGCATAAAAGGGACAGAGTGGCTTTATGTCGTGGACCTGAGGGACAGTTCAGACCGAGACTGGTGAAATCCTGGGAACGGCCAGCAGCTTAAAGGAAAATGTTGTTTGTTGTAGTTAAAGACACAGTTGTGCAGAGACTAAATTTAACTGGGACCTCAGGAGCAGTGCACGGTGACACCTCTATCCCTGCTTTCATGAGGAATAATTTCGGGTGACCGTGCTGCCTACCCTTGCAGTCTTGCTAAGTTCTTTGCTCCACAACAACTCTATTAACGGTGGAAAGGGTAGCCAGTGGTCATTCTGGTTCAGTGTAGGTACAATATGAAATGTGAAGCCCCTTTGACCACAAGATGAACCCCTCCTTGGCCTGGTCCTTGCTTGTTCCTTAGGCTTCACCCCATACAAGGCAAATATTAAGCTGATATGCGTTGATGGCACCATGCCAGCTCACAGAAGAGTCCAGTGGACTTCGTAGTCTCTCATGCTTCTAATCCTTAGCACTCTCTGTTCCCTCATCCTGACACACCCTGCCATGCCATCATTCCTCACCTGGATCATTCAACTTATCTTTTCAGATTCCATTCTCAGAGTCAGAGCTAGGAAGCCTATTATGACTGTATTAGAGCTCTAATGCTGTGTAACAAACTCAATAGGTTAAAATGGCACAAAATGAGTTCTTTATGGGCATGGGTTAGCTGGGTACCCTGGTCAGACTCACACAAGGTTGAAATGAAATTATTTACCAAGGCTGCAGTCTGTTCCAACTACTGTCAAGTGTTTTGTTTTGTTTTTTCTTTCAGAAATCAGTGCTTTGTAGTTGGATGAATGATGTTCCCATTATCTTAGTTGCTTTCTTCCAGGCCAGGATAAGAAGACTGTTTGATTGGTGCTTTACTTTTTGGAAAGGCTCACCTAATTAGGCCAGGCCCACCCAGGAAAAACTTCCATTTTTGGGTAACTCAAAGTCGAGCAATAATTAATGTCAGCACAGGTGTGATACTCCCTCGTAGCCTCTCATGGGGAGCAACCCCTATCTCCAACATGGGCAGCCACCACGGCAGAGAAAATGATCTGTGCATTGTTTCAGCTAACAATGGAACGCTCTAGCCTGGAAGTCATGCAAGCACTTTTGCTCACAATTTATTCACCAGGACTAACCATGTGACCCACCCACCCACAGAGCAGCCAGAACATGCCTGAGAAGGGGACCCCTGAAAAACTTGACAATCATCACTAAAGACTATCGCCGAACTGCTCTTCTATTTCTGGGTCCTCTGCACGTAACCAGTGACAAAAACAGTCAACACACGTGGACGTCAAGAAATAACATTTCCAAGTCACCTTTAGGGATCTTCTTCTCCTCCCTTCCGTTACTATCCTGACATTCTGACAATGACAATTCATTCAACTGTGTGTGGCTGTTTTGTATTTATAAATGGTTTGACAAAGGTTTTGTCATTGAAATTAAGGGAAAAAATTCATCTTTCAGAAATAGAAGAGTATAAAACATTTTAATGTTACTGTTCTTGTGTAAAATAGAGATTTCTAACATGTACATGACTCATGATGTTTTTTAAGTACTTAGAGGTCTTCAAAGGGCTTTTGCTTTATCTGTGGGCTAAAGGTAGCTCTTCCTTCTACAACCCCGAAAAGGAGATGTTAAATTAGGGTTAAAAATAAGGTGTGGCTTGACTTAAGTGTTCATAGCAAACACTTGCATTATTCCCGTAAGCAAACGCCCTTGAAGAAGCAAATTTGGAGCATCCCCCACATTGCAGGGCTCTTTGAATCTTGTGATCTGTGTGATGTACAGATGAACTTCAGCACAGGGAGCACAGGGTTCGTCCAGGCAGGCAGAGCATGGGCTGATGCGCTTGGGAGGAGCAGTGAGCCAGCTGAAAGCTGTACCAATTGTCCCCAAACCATTGGTTTAAAACAGAACTCAGTAGCTTGTCCAGCCTTTGGTCTGCCCGAAATGTGTCTAAAGAATCATCATCAGTGACCTCACTTTGCCTCTTCTGGTATAGTTGAAGATTTTAGACATCACTATTAAAGTAATAAGCTTCCATGCCCTGTCAAGATGGACCAAGTGGGGTCATGAACAAATAGATAAGGAAAAGGTGGCCCCTTCTAGGACTCAGAGCCACGGTCCCAGCCTGTCATCAGACAAGTCCGAATCTTGTCACACAAAAAGGATGCCAGACATGGGGATGGAAACAAGGGCTAAGAGGCAATAAAAATGCCATCTGACCTGTGCCCATCCCTTGGTATTGAGGCAACATGAGGAAATGTCATTACCTAAAGTTCAACGGGACACAAGATTCTAAAACTTAGAATGCTCAGATTCTAAAGCTTAGAGATCTCGCTCCAGCCTGAGAGAGCCAAGGAAGGATGAGTCCAGTCAGTAGTACATACAGGGTGTCCGGGTACAGGACACAACCCGCGCTTGTAGGAGCTCCGTGTAATAGGCCCACCACAGGTGCTCATGTGACTCTCAGGTAGCAAGGCCAAACCTGTGTGGACAGCCTAGGACACTAGATCTGGGCAGATGTAAATAGAGGAAGACGGAATAAACCAGCGTGGGACCAGGGCTCAGAAACCGGAAGCAGAGAAAGGAAGGAAACGGAACGAGTGGGAAGACTCAGGGTTAACACTACGAGGAGGGCCAGGCAGGCGGCCAGGCACGCCACGGCGCCCGGGATCGGCTGGGAGGATACCCGGGCCATCAACTTCCTGCAACAGCATGTCTTCCTCTGGTTCGCTTTTTTAAGATTCAAAGATTCTTTTCTCAGTTTTTTGGGGTTTTTTTTTTTTTTTTTTTGCCTTAAGTCTGGAAATTATTTCTAAACTGTATGTAGGAAGCAATGCACAGGTATAAACACTGCCGAGTCTGAGGCCCGACACCCGGAGCTGCAAGGGGAACGGTGAGCATGGTGCCAATAATTGCAAGTTGGAAGAGAGGGTGCCTGAGAAGAGCAGGCCCTTCGTGCGTGCTGCTAGCTGTGCTTCTGAGCATTGCTTTGGGGCCGTTCCCTGTGCAAAGTGCCCAAAAGACCAATTCAGGGACGATAGTAGGTGCTCAATAAATACCTCCTGAATGAAAACGCACCCAGTCTGTGCCCTCAGGGAGCTCTCCGACCTATAGAGCAGAACATGGAGCCTGCCTCTACAACACTGGCTGCCCGCTCCATCTAACCCAGAGAGTGAGAAAGAAACCATTCCTGGGGGCTTCCCTCAGACCCCAGTGAGAAGCGAGGCCCACCTGGCCATGGTCAGCAGGATCAGTAACCCTGTTGTAGTGACAGGAAGACTTTTCTCAGGGGTGTAGACGTTTCCTAATGGAGAGCTAAGTCAGTGAGATGTTGAAGGGACTTTCAGGGAGCACCTGAGACGGCAGGTCCTTAAAGTACAGCCACGCCCCAGGCACCCCTGGAATCCAAGAGGGAGAAAACCCACAGAGCAGCAGCAGCCACTTGACATAACAGGATGATGGAGGCACTGTGGTCAACCCAGCAAGGGTTTGAGCAAGTGGCCAAATGGGCCGCACAGACCTGGTGGGTTGACTGGCAGACCTAAACTTGAGAGTAAAGGACCTCCTTCCATTCTTCTTCCCTTGAGAAGAAATCAATTTGTTACCCAAAACAGGCTATGCGAGGCTTTCTCTGTTCTCAGTTTTCAAGCCGCCCGAGGGGTTTGGATGAGGGCTTGGGAATTAATAATGCTAATAGAAAAGTCCACTACGCCATCTGATATTGGCCCCTCGGCCTCAAATGCAAGTTACCCGCACTGATTGCTAGAATGGGTGTAAAAACAAATCATTACTAAGGACTCCCTGAAGTCAAGACTCTATCCTTGGGGCCCTAGGCCAGGTCGTCTTGGAGGTCTGCACAGGAAATGAGAACGAGTTGAAGTCCAGGATATGAGAATCTGGGTGACAATGAAGTCAGTAATTCCCACCATCAAGTCCTACCCAGAGAGGTAAAGCCACCTCAAGTCCCAACTGCACCGGTGTCGTCACCTTAGACTAATTAATTATCTGAAGGTAAGGTTGGGGGCGAAGAAAGATTGCTTTTACTAAGTGACTCTCAACATCAAGATGAAGGTGGAGGACCAGGCACCATGCAGCGGTCAGTAACAACTAAACTCGTAACTCCAAGGGATGATGCAGGTGGAAAACACAAACAGATTTCAAGGAGCTCAGGGAGTTAGAAAAGCAAAAAACGGATGTTGCTTTGAATTCCCAGCACAGGCTGTTGACAGTAAAGATCTGAGACAGTCTCGGGCTTTTCCCAATGCTACACTATAAGTAAATAAAAAAGCAGTCTGGCTGTAATCCCTCTGTAGTGTGATTCCTGCCTAAAGAAACCTCCTCCTAAGGAAGGTTGGCTCCTAGGTGAACTTGCCCTGAAGATGCCCTTGACCTGTATTTCTGGCCTTTCCCCCAGTACTAAGTACCCGATGCATCCTCTGGCCATAAGGAACTTGCTTGGTGAATAAACCATCTTCTCTCCCCCAGGTTTCTTTGCTAAGGCTTCTTTTTACCTGAATTACTCCGGAGGATCCTTCGAATTTCAGCCTTAGAAAACTCGCTTTTATTTACACTTCCACAACCTTCCAAAATGCTAATGTGTCCCTCTTCCGTTTTCCAGAGCACCTTGGACTTACCTCTGCACACATTTTTCATCCTTTCTTATTGATGTTTCCTTGTCTGTTCCACTGAGCTGCGAGCTCCTTCCACCCGGACAGTGACATCTATCTTCAAGCCGCAGCGTTAGGATGAATGCCTGACGCATGAGTAAGTGTTGGATAAATAGTTCTTGGTGGTAAAAATGAAAGGATGGATGAAGAGCTACTAAGCCTGCAATCTTAGAAACGTCATACAACTTTGGATACAGAAAAGAAAGTCTAAAATCTTTCATTTTACAACTCTAGGGAGAGATTCTAATCGTCTTCTGGATGTCTCTGTGACTTCATATATTTCTGATTTGAATGCAGTTCAACGAAGTTGTCATTACTGTTAAGATCTCAGTGTCTCTGGGCAACCACTAGGAAGAAGTCCATTGACGTGGATGATTATGTTTGCTAAAACCAGTTTCATTACTTAGGCACTTTCCTCTCTGTGAGTTTGTTTCATCTAAACTACTCTGCAAGTAATAATAGAATCTGAAATTTACATCACAGACCCACCGAACTCTAGGGTTAGACTCCGGTAAACAAAGGGACTTCCACAGCAAAGGACATTGCTCTGATAGATCTGTCTCATCACAATTTTTGTGTCATTATATACTTTGGACGTTCTAAAGCAGGGGTCTCAAACTCAACTCAGCATGTGGGCCGCAGAGCAAGATCACAGCCCTTGGGCGGGCCGCACTAGGTCTACAAAAGGCACTGTTACGCAACACTTTTCTCACTGCAGTTGAAAACAAAAAAAAATTAGTACAACATGCACAATCGTACATGCAGTTTACTCAGTGTCACAAAACGACCAGAAACTGGAGTTCGCATCACAACTGCTGTTAACTAAGCTAATATCTAGCTAGGATGCTAGAGAAATGAAAAATACAAGTAGGCCCCTAGGCTTACTTAATTTTATCCAAAATATTTTGAACTTCGTGGATTAGTCTGTGGGCCACACAAAATTGTTCGGTGGGCCGCAAGTTTGAGACCCCTGTTCTAAAGCGATGTATATGCAACATAGAGGGGGGAAATGGCAAGGATACCACGCTGTACATAATTCCTATAAAGCTCTTTCAACCATCTCCACATCAAAGAGCCCATTGCCTTTCGGTCTAGCCGATCTTGCAAACTCCCCAGGAGATGGAAGTTTCATCATGGTAGCAGTCAATAATGTGTCCCAAGGTTCAAAACCTCAATTTTTACCCAAGTTTGCAGGAAGAATTTCTCATGACTCCCATGACTTCCATTGACTTGTGGCATCAGAGCATCAAGTTTAAGTTCTTTCTAGATTTATACCCTCAGAATATTTTCCTGACACATCCAGCTCCAAAGCCTAAACATTGTCTTTAAAATAATTTTTTCCTCTAATGTTAACTTTTGAGGCTTGAAAAATTAGTCGTGGTATTAGAAGGATACAATCGAGAAAATAATACAAAAGCAGAAACCCCCTTTTTGCCTTCTCCTAGCATCGAACCTTTATATTTATGTTTGGCTACCATGATCTGAGAAGGAGTTTGTGTTTAAGGACTGCATGGTGCTCTGGACAGGAGAGCAGAAAAGAGGGTCTAAAATATTTCCATAAAGGTAACGACGAAGCCGTCTGTTTAAGTAGATTTCAGAATGCAAAACATGTTTTCATTTCCTGTAACTTGCACCACAGGCTGGTAAGGGTTGACTAGGCGAATAAGCAAGATTGTTTCCTGCAAAGAGCAAAGGTTATAAAATTAAACAACCTAGCCACCCTGCCAGTTCCAGCCGGGCCGCTTATTAGCTCTGTAAGTGCACGGCACTTTATTTGGTGGCTTGATGTGTCCGAACATCAATTTCTTTATAGGTAAGATAATGATATCAATCTCATGCCTACATCATTCACTCAATAAGCACATCCTGAGCATCGACCCTGGTTCCAGGTACCTCTATAGATCTGGGGATACATGATGAAAAGATACATTCATAAAAATTAATATAAAGAGTGAATAAATTAATGTACATAAAGTTTCTAGCATATGACAGATGTTTGGTAAATGTAATGTTCCCCGAAAATTCTATTTTATAGGTGAAGATGTTAAGTTCAGAATAGTTATATGACTGGTGGTCACGTGTAATGGTCACACATGGTAAGTGAGAAAAAAAAAAACAGCACTAAAACTAGACATATCAGTCTAGGTCCTGGCAGGAACTGAACCCTCAGCTGGGATTTGGAAAGGATGATACTATTTGCAGAAGTGTTTGTTAGGTTAAGGGAACATTCAAAAGGATGGTTGGTACACCCGGACGTTAACATTGGCCAGAAGTCCTTAGTCACCCCTAGTCCTGTAAGGCCCCCGGGGAGGGGGTGTGGAACCGAAGGCCCACCAGCAGAGCCATTGCTATGGAAGAACGCAGCCCCTGCCGAAACCACTCTGAAGCGGGGTGGCAGCCTGAGGAGCAAAGCCTAGGTCTTGCTCTCCTCCCAGACCCGGGTCTCCTGCCCGCACCTCTCACTGGCACCAGTAACTCGATTCACATTATAAATCTCACAGGGTCCTTTTCCCACCGGCTCGGTGACGGCCTCACACTGGGCAGGGTATGCGACTGTGTGTGTAGGAGCTTGTGTACACGTGCAATGTGTGTGTCGGTGTATCTCCCACACCTACCATACAGTCTGGTATAAACCAGGCAATCGATAAATGTTGTGAATTGAGTCAAATTAAAAATTGAATTTCTTGAAACTGTGTGAGTTCCGTGGAACAGAGGAAGGGGCTGTGCTTTGGGTTTGGGGTGTTTCGTCCTGTCCCAATTCTGTGCCCACTGCTCAGTTTGTGCCAGATGTGGGGCAGAGGTGAAGCCAGGGTACTTGGGGAACCGGGTCATTTGGGCGTAACTCCAGGCTCGTCCTTTTACTGCTTGCTCCACATTAGCCAAGTTCCTCAGTCTCTTCTGCTCCATTTCTCCATCTGTAAGATAGCATAATAATTTACTCGTCTCTAAAGCTGTTATGAGGATTTAATGGTTGAGATCCAGAGTGCTTAGAATAGTGAGCGCTCAGTAAGGGTGTATATTTTAAGTTATATAACTATCCTGAGCCTCGATTCCTTCATCTGTAAAATAAGGAAGCATCGCATCAAGCTCCCAGGGCCGTGGAAACTGCAGAGGGAAGTGTGTGCACAAGGTCAGAGCACAGGTCCGGGTCACAAGAAACCTTCATCCTTTTTTCCCTCCCTGTTTTCTCTCTTTTCTTTTCCTTCCCTTCCAACACACAAGCCTGGGAGCCCCTTGGCCTCACAACCAAAGGTAGTCTGTTCATATTAGGGTTACATGAAGCTCAAATAAGAGTATACAGACAGGGTGAGACAAAAGTAAGTTTACAGTTGTTCATGTGGAAGATAATACCATCATTAATAAACAATAATACAAGAATAAACTGTTTTGCATACTCCCAGCTGTAAACCTACTTTTGCCCCACGCTGTGGGTAGGAACGCTCTTCACACGGCAAACCCCTGCGAATGCTTATTTCTCTTCTTTCTCATTCCTGCCCCCAAGAGTCCTGGGGTCTAAGCAAAGGAGAGAGACTCCGATGCTGCTGAAGAGAAAGTGGGGGGGTCTCTCTGAAGCATCCCCCCTTCAGGACGTTAGTTGAACTGCTCGGTCTCCCTCTCTGTGCCTCGGCTGGTTCATCCAAACAGTGAGGGCTCTAGAGGGCCGATGGCATTGAGTGGTTCCGGATGAATGTGACTAGGATGAGCGTCACAAAACTAGAGATGCAAAAGTGGGGCGCAGAAGCTGAGCTCTGATCATGTCTCTCCTCTGTCCCACACGTCCCCAGGGTCAGGGCAGGGGACAGACCCTTGCCAGCCTGCCTGCTCGTGCCTCTGGAGTCTGAAAAGCTACATGGTCGGCCCGTGCACGTCCCAAATACGACGTTCCTCATCAGGACCGGAATGTCCGCTGGTCTTTTCATCGTGCACTGAACTTCCGGTCTTCCGGGTCTTGGCTCACATCTCACTTCATTCACTGAAGACTCTTTCATGAGATTTTTTCTCTGGGAGAAAATCTTATACTAAAGGTTTCCCAGTACCCCAGTGAAAAGAGGGGGACCCCCTCCTACCTACTACCATGGTTCCAGGTTTGTGTCACCCTCCTCATGCTGATTAGACTCCACCTAGGATTCAAGTGCAAGGGGAACTTCTGTCCTACTTACGCATCTATTTTTTGGAAGCAACGGTGGTCTCTCACTCATTTTTGACACTTTTACTGCAGTTAGCACTGTTGCCCTGTGCACATTGCAGGCGTCATAAACATTTCTCTACGACTCGGTGAATGAATGGGTGGGTTTGAAGGGAGATCTCACATGCATGTTTGGAGAGAAGAAAATTTTGTCCTAAGTTCAAAACTAGATTTTAAAAAGCTAAGATCTGGAACCTGCACTTAACCCAATGAGAGAAAAAGTGAATGCAATGGAAGAGTGATAAACGGTAAAACAAGGGAATTAGTTTTGATTTCAGATTGTCTGCTTGCCGCTTGGTCATTACAGACAAACGAACACTTATTATCAGACCCAGTAAGGTGTAAATGCCAGCGAAATATACCAATTTGAATGGCATTGCACTATGTAAATAGTATTGATTTGTTTTTTGAAATCATTGTGAGAAAATAGCCCTCAAGTCAATGGCTTTCATTTAAACCGAATTATTTTAATTATTCCCCAAAGCAATCACATTATATTCTGTCATATATCCCGGGAGACGCTGAGCCTGCACACGCACAGACGGGGTCTTAGACGGACACAGGGACCGCGGCTCCTTGCTGCTGCTAGGCGGACCCTCCTCAGATCAAACTCCACCCCCTCGTGGGACTCGCCCGGCCTGTCTTCACTCGAGGTATCATCTGGACACTTCCTGTCACCAACAAAGCTTTCTTCTGAAACATTTCCTGTCACCAGCCTAGCTTGGACCCCATATCTGTGCTGGCATCATCCTTTGAGCCAAGTGTTTTAACTCTTAGTTTAAGTCAAGGCGAGGGAATGGGGCGCCGAGGGGCCTGTATTGGGGTCCGCCCGGCCGTGAGCTCGGGCTGGGCCAGACTTCCAGGCGCAGATGGGTGGGGCTACAAGAAGCTATCCCTACGTGCAATGCAAAAAAGCCACGTTTGCATATGTACTTGTGGGCAATGACGGTAAGGGTAAGAAGTGTCTCCACAAGTCTTCGTCCCCTAGCCCTGGGGGTGTCTGAGCCACGAGGAGAGGGAGGCCGCCTCCACTTAGCCCTGAGGCACAGGGACGCAGCATCAGGGTGTCCCGGAGACGTGATGTGGCAGAGCCGGGGCTCCACAGGAAGCTCAAAGGTTTTTGATGCCCTGAGGTGGGACCCAACGGCCCACTGACCCGGCAACGCGGCCGCGTCGGGGGAAGCAGCGGCCTCGCAGAGACCAGTGCTCTGTCCCCGGCGGTGGCAGGAGGGGCGGCCTCTGGGGCTCCCCCAACAGTGGGCACTGCGGAGGGAGGGCCGGAGCGCATGACTGGCGGGGGGAAGAGCTGTGAGCTCGTGGGACACAGGCATTGGTGCGGGCACCGAGAACACGGGTGGGAATGAGACAAATTGGCACTACTGTTACTCTGGGTTTTTTGTTTGTTGTTGTTGTTGTTTTGAACAGACCAAATAGTGACTCGGAAAGAATTCTCCATTTACAGGGACACATGGAAGAGCCATCGGTCTGCAGAAGACAAGAGGGATGCCTCTCTTTTATTATCTTAAAGCCCAGTCAGAGGAGGGGAGTTGGAATTGTGAGCAACTCCAGGGAAACCAGCGGGTGCAATTGTAAGGAAAAGCCAGTCAGTTTGTCTATAGGAAAAATTATTAACCATCGGATTGACCAGCAAGCCAGAAAGCTGCCTCGAGGGTAGTGAGCTCGCTGGCATCGGAGGTGGGGGAGCAAGGAGACCAGGTCTCCTCAACAACGTTGAGAGAATATGGGGACCCGATGGAAGACTAGCTGTTGTCTGAAAGTAACAGACAAACTCAGCACCATTCCAAGGAGGAGGAAAAGGGCGGGTCAGTTAAAGCTACGAGGAAACAGATTTTATCTCATTAGCAAGAACATATTGCCAACAAAGCAGGCAGCCATAAGTTGGTCAAGTAGCTCTAAAACACACTTGTTCAAGCAGAGTTTAGCTGATTACAAAATAAGGGGACTTTTCTCTGGATGAAGTCAGAACATTACCAGAATGTGTGTATGTTTCTGTGTGCGTGTGTGAGAGAGAGAGAGAGAGAGAAAGAAAGAGAAAGAGAGTGAGAGAGAGGGAGAAAAAGAGAGAGAGAGTTTGTATGTATTTTCCTTTTGTGTGTGTGTGTATTTTTTTTAATTAAGTGAGAGGAGGAGAGGCACAGAGAACGGCTCATGTATGTGCCCCAACCAGGATCCACCCGGCAAGCCCACTAGGGGACGATGCTCTGCCCATCCAAGGCATTGTTCCATTGCTCCAAAACCAAGCTATTAGCTCCTGGGGTGAGGCTATGGAGCCATCCTCAGCACCCGAGGCCAACTTGCTCTAACTGAGCCATGGCTGTGGGAAGGAAAGAGAGAGAGAGAAAGAGGGGGAGGGGTGGAGAAGCAGATGGTCACTTCTCCTGTGCATCCTGACCAGGAATAAAACCCAGGACTTCCATAAGTTGGGTGGATGCTCTATATACCACTGAACCAACCAGCAAAAGTTCTTAGATGTGTATTTTCTTAATAGCTAAATATAATTTTATTGGCCTAATCCATGTGTATTATTTCAGTAATGATGATGATGTAGGCACGATTAATAATAACAGCCAACAAGCCCAGCCCCATGATCCATGCTCTGAACTACCACATTACATTAGCGAAAGTGGGATTTGGGGGGGGGGGGTCACGGACCATTGAGGGCATCTCAAAGGCTCAGCAACCTTGAGATATTTCCAATAATCTGCTTCATCCTGAAGCAGAATTTAGAAAAATCAATGAACCAAAAATCTGTAAGATCAGATTAAGCAAAAATAAAGAAATAAATAAATAACACCTCACAGATTCAGCCAACAGCATGGTTACCGGAGGGAAAAGGAGATAGGGGAGGAAAAGAAGGGAAAGGAGGAGTGAATGGTGATGGAAGAGGGGCACTTGACCCAGGGCGATGAACACACAGTACAATCAATATACAGAGGATGTAGTGTAGAATTGTACACCCAAAACCTGTATATTTTCATTAAATTAATCATAATGACATTGGTCATTAAATTCAATAAATTTTTAAAACATTGAAAAAATAACTAAAAAGTAAAAAGAACTGTAAGCCTCTTCTGCCTCCAATTTCTATAAGGAATAATTCACAAATGCAAAAGCTCAGAGGACTGGGCTCTGTTGAGCTACATGAATTTGTTCCCTTCTTCATCTGGACGGTGTCCCAAGAGGGGCTCGTCCCTTAGCAGAGAGCAGGCGTGGGCCTGGCTGCAGAGAGAACCACACTGCCTGTGGCCTCTTTCTTTTTAAGACTTTCCAGTAAACAAAATCTGTCTCATAGAAAAAATCTCTTTTTGGGGGGTCATGGATTAGCCCCAAGGAACTCATTAGCAAAATAAAAAGAAGGCAGGAAACCGATACGGAGAGAAGGAAGGAAGGAAGGAAGGAAGGAAGGAAGGAAGGAAGGAAGGAAGGAGAAGGAAAGGAGGGAGGGAGGGAAAGAAGGAAGGAAGGAAGGAAGGAAGGAAGGAAGGAAGGAAGGAAGGAAGGAAGGAAGGAAGGAAGGAAAGACGACACAAAAAGAGAGAGAGAAGGTCACAAAGAAAGCTGCAAAAACAGACAGATACAAAGAAAGGGAACTAGCATGATGCAGGCTTCGTTACTAATAACAGGATGAACGTGAAATGTCAGCCCCCAGCAGGTGGAGAGAAGCAGACTTCACTTACATAAGCCCCAACTAGAATAGTCTCCTTGTTCTACTCTCTCTTCTGTCATTTGCTAAATCTGGTTAAACACACAAGCCAAGGATCTTAACAAGAATCCAGACTGTATTCCAAAGCTGCCATATGCTCGTCTTGACACCAAATTCTGCAGCATGTGTGCCCAACAACGGAGTGTGCACAGTTACGCTCAGAGCGGAGCCTGCACGCTCAGAGCGGCTGCACACATGGGCTTTGGGAACTCCCAGAGCCCTTGTGAGGGTTAGGAATCCTGCCCGCATCCTTTTCGGGGCACGTCTCAATTCCTACACTCTGGGGCTAGAAGTGCTTGAAACGCTCTAAGAATTCTTCATGAATCAAAACAACTCAGCCAGTTTACCAACATTAAACAAATGTTAGAAAGTAGAGCAATATGTGAGAAATAAAAGAGAAAGAGTTCAGATACTATCAAAATAATAATGTTATTTTTCAGATGAGGAAATCACACCCCAAGGATAGCCAGGACTAGAATTGGAATTCTGGTCGCTAATCCAAACTTTTAGGTTCTGTTTTATTTCCCCCTTCCATTACGCCACATGATATGTAAGTCTCTCCTAAGCATTGCATGTCTCCTCTATTTTCTTTCATCCTTCCCTTATTTATAGGCTCACAGAGAGAGATTCAGGCAGCGTTACTGGCCAGCGCCATGTTCCATATATTATTTTGAAAGCGGACCAAACCAACAGGAGGTTCCATTTGACCACAGATAAATTTCATCATGAGAGAAAATCCAGTTATTGCTCATTTTTATATATTAGCAGTTTTGCTGAAGGTCCAAGCACTCTTTTTTTCAGGGTGAGTAAGTAATTCCTGTTCTAACAACTCCAAGATAGCACACAGGGTCTCTAAGGCCTGTCTCTACTTGGTGAGCGGCACCAGCTCCATGCAGGGCTGACGCTGTTCTCTCCCTGTCCTGGCTCCATGCGCGCGCTCTCTCTCTCTCTCTCTCTCTCTCTCTCTCTCTCTCTCTCTCATATTCTTATGTTCTGTGCTCTATCTCAGTACCCACAAGCAGACTGGAATATGCTGATATATGTATTTTAGTGCATAATGGAGCAGGACACTGAGGTTAGGCCTTGAACTTACCCTGAACCTCCTACCATCTTCTACCATCTTCTCCCACCTTCTCCCCAATGTTGCCAAGGCAACTGTAAAGAGAGTGCTGCTTTTCCAAGATAAATAAAGATACTGTTGAATTTTACCCATAAATTTGCACAAATATCTGTTTGTTCTACTGACATAATGAAACCAAATATGGATGGATGGATGGATGAACAGATGGATGATAAATAGATGATAGATAGATAATAGATAGATAGATAGATAGATAGATAGATAGATAGATAGATGATAGATAGATAGATAGATAGATAGATAGATAGATATAGCTGTTCTTCACAGTAGAATTCCAAATAATAAATGTAGAAGAAAACAAGGAAACCTAGAATCACCAGCAGGCAAACACCAAAGTAAAATGTATTTCAAACAAGATCCGCAAGTTAGAGGGTAAGAAATTGAGAAGTAACAGGATTTGAATAACGTCAGAATATCTCACCTAAAGTATTTGTCAACAACCAAATAAAAGGTAATTTTACAATGAAAACACTTGACAGGTGCCAACTTAACCAAGTGGTCAGGTTAAGCATTCCCAGAACTAAGACATATAGACATCATGAGCCCCTGAAGATGATGTAGAGAGGACACCACGTCATCTTTGTGGCATCCTCAGCAAAAATACTAAACCACTCCAACGATAAGAAAACATTACACAAATCCAAATCGACATACATTCTGCAAAATAATTGATTGGTGCTCTTCAGAAATGCCAAGGTCAGGGAAGACAAGGACAGACTAGGAACTGTTGTTACACACTGGAAGTACTAAGGAGAGATGACAACTAAATGCAATGTAGGGTCTTAAATTAGATCTTAAAGGGGAAATGTTGTTGAAACAATTGGCTAATTTTGAAAAAGAGTTTGTCGTTTAGTTACTAACATTGTGTCCATGTTAATCCTCTGGTTTTGATCACAGCACTGTAGTTATACAACATATTAGCACTGTTACCTTTAGGGAAAGCGGGGAAGGCATATAAGGGAAAACTTCCTACTATTTTTGCAACATTCCTTTGTCTAAAACTGGATCAAAATAAAATGTTTAAAGAAAAAAACAGCATGTTACTTTGATTTCCATTCTGCTCTTGTACCTTGCATGTGTCTTCCAGAAGTATGATTGTCCCTAGTCTTGGTACTAACAGAATAACAACCAAACCTAACGTTGATTTCTTGGAGAACTAACAAAAATAACAGGAGTCATTCGAACTGTTCACCCAGATTGCTATCTATAGATGCCAGGAAGGAAGGTATAACTAATAATGGACCTTGCACTTCACTTCTCAAAGTCTCATCAATATACTTATGATAATAACAATTTCTCAAGAGGAAATAGCAAGAATTTAATCTTGACAAACCAGTTGTGTTGGGAGTTAGATACCCTATATAACACTGATTTGCTTTTAAAATACATCCAATACTACTTTTACTGCTTATCACTTAAATACATTTTTTTTGTTATACTTTGACTTCACTAGCAACAATCTTTACCAAGGATAACATCTTCCAGAAATGTAATTCTCTTGGTTGTTAATTCCAGAAAGACGCAGTAGTGCATGCAGAGGGCTATTGGAGCTACACTGAGGATCATTCTGTGCGCAGGGTTTTAGCTGTGCATAATGAGGGGGGGTGAGCTGAGATTTCTTAGAAAGGAGCCCCACAATGTGGTATAAGGACAGATCACCTTGTGATAACTCCTGTTCATTTAGTGTGTTCAGGGTCCCAGGGACATGCTTGATACTTGACCCACATTGTCATAGTTAATCATGTGTTAGGATACTTATCATTAGCCTCAGTTTAGAATGACAACATTGAGATTTGATTTTCACGTAGCTGATAGGTAGCAGGAACCAAGATCCAAATCCTGATTTCTCTGCCTCAAAAATCACACATGATATCCAAAATATCAATGGTCTAATATCTTCAGAGATAGAATCAAGATGATTGGGGCAAATGAATAACTTAAAAATATCCAGAGACCAGGCCCTGGCAGGTTGGCTCAGCGGTAGAACATCAGCCCAGCATGTGGAAGTCCTGGGTTTGATTCCAGCCAGGGCACACAGGGGAAGTGCTTATCTCCTTCTCCACCCCTTCCTCTCTCCTTTCTCTCTGTCTCTCTCTTTCCCTCCCTCAACCAAGGCTCCATTGGAGCAAAGTTGGCTCTGGGTGCTGAGGACGGCTCCATGGCCTCCGCCTCAGGTGCTAGAATGGCTCCGGTTCAATGGAACAACACCTCAGATGGGCAGAGCATCCACTCCCTAGTGGGCATGCTGGGTGGATCCCAGTCGGGCACATGCAGGAGTCTGTTTCTCTGCCTCTCCACTTCTCACTTTAGAAAAATACAAAAAAAGGCCCTGGCCGGTTGGCTCAGCGGTTGAGCATCGGCCTGGCATGTGGGGAACCTGGGTTCAATTCCCGGCCAGGGCACATAGGAGAAGCGCCCATTTGCTTCTCCACCCCCCCTTCCTCTCTGTCTCTCTCTTCCCCTCCCGCAGCCAAGGCTCCATTGGAGCAAAGATGGCTGGGGCGCTGGGGATGGTTCCTTGGCCTCTGCCCCAGGCGCTGGAGTGGCTCTGGTCATGGCAGAGCGACGCCCTGGAGGGGCAGAGCATCGCCCCCTGGTGGGCAGAGCATCGCCCCCTGGTGGGCGTGCCAAGTGGGTCCCGGTCGGGCACATGCGGGAGTCTGTCTGTCTCTCCCGTTTCCAGCTTCAGAAAAATACAAAAAAAAAAAGAAAAAGAAAAATACAAAAAAAAAAATCCAGAGACCTTTTGTGGAGGAAAAAAACACCCAAAAAAACAAAATCCAGAGACCTTAGGCGGAGGATCGATGTTGTTGCTTGCGTGGGTTGTGTCAGAATTATCTGAGTGTCTACTGTTGTCCAGCTGAGATCTCAGTGACCCATTCCTTTCTGTCCAAGGAATCCTGAAATGATCAAGAAGACATCTGTAACAAGCCCTCTTTGGGCACAAGCAGCTCCCTCCCAGAGGTGGTGACGTTTTAGCTTAGACTCGAGATGAGAGTTATGCAGCCAGACAGGTGTGAGAACTGGATTCCAGACAGAGAAGACAACACATGCAAAGGTTCAGAGGTACACATGGAAAAGGACTGCTGGCAGCCCAGTACCCTGAGAGTGTAAAGGGGCATGTCCGTGGTGCCTTTGTGCATGTGAGAAACACAGACAGGGTCCCGTCACAATTGCAGTTTCGGCAACTTTATAGAACTTGCACTCTAACCAGGGAGATGCAACCGCCACCCAGGGAGCTGGTGAGTTTGAAAATGAATTATAAAGCTCATGTCTGGATACACTGTGAAGCACCTCCCAAACATCTTACCTTCTCCTGTACCTGATCCTCAATCTCTCAACCTCCACAGTGCTTGACAACTCAATTTAAAAAGTAAGAGGGAAAAAAAGCTGTCTATGTCTCGATATTTGTTAGGTTGAAAACCCTGGCCATTTGGCTCAGTGGTAGAGCATTGGCCTGGTGTGTGGAGATCCTCAGTTTGATTCCTGATCAGGGCACACAGGAAAAGCAACCATCTGCTTTTCCAATCCTCCCCCCCCCCTCTCTCTCTCTATCCTTTCCCCTCCCACAACCATGCTTGACTAGTTTGAGTGCATTGGCCCCAGATGCTGAGGATGGCTCCATGGACCTTCTGCCCCAGGTGCTAAAAATAGCTCAGATGCAAGCATGGTCCCAGATAGGCAGAGCATTGGTCCCAGATGGGCAAAGCATCAACCCCAGAAGGACAAAACATGAGCCTCAGATGGGAGTTGCCAGGTGAATCCCAGTCAAGGTGCGTACAGGAGTCTCCCCTATTCTCACTTGGAAAAAGAAAAAAAAAATAAATTAAGTTAAAATAAATTAAAAGAAAATAATAAAAGGAAAAAAAAAGAAAACCCAATGGAACTTCATATTTTTTTATTATTAAATTTAATGCAGTGACATTGATAAATCAGGGTACATATGTTGAGATTATTTTGCCCTTTGATTGTGCTGTATACCCCTCACCCAGAGTCAAATTGTCTTCTGTCACCTTCTATTTGGTTTTCTTTGTGCCCCTCCCCTCCCCCAACCCCTCTCTCTTTCTTCACCCCATCCCCCCCCACCTCCCCACCCCTGTTGCCATCACATTCTTGTCCATGTCTCTGAGTCTCATTTTTATGTCCCATGTATCTATGGATTCATATAGTTCTTAGTTTTTTCTGATTTACTTATTTCACTCCATATAATGTTATCAAGGTCCATCCATGTTATTGTAAATGATCCGATGTCATCATTTCTTATGGCTGAGTAGTATTCCATAGTATATATGTACCAAAGCTTTTTAATCCACTCGTCCTCTGACGGACACTTGGGCTGTTTCCAGATCTTCGCTATTGTGAACAATGCTGCCACAAACATGAGGGTGCATTTATATTTTTTATGAAGATAGTATATACATATTTAAAAAATAAATAAATAAAATAAAACTCTTAGTCTTGCCCATCGAGTTTCTTAATGTAGAAACCTGATTCAGGCCAGTGGATTTGCCGGTTTTATTCTGAAATTAGAAACTGCCAGGGCATCTTACCCACGTGTTATGACACCTGGAATGATGGCAGAAGAAGCACCCAGCAGTGGAGAGCGGTCTGCTCTTTATTACCAGCCGCTGTGTCTCAGGCCCCGGCCACGCCCGCAGTGACTGCCTGGTGAGCGCTCGCTCTGCCTCAGCCCCGGCCACGCCCGCAGTGACTGCCTGGTGCGCGCTCACTCTGCCTCGGCCCCGGTCACGCCGGCAGTGACTGCCTGGTGCGCGCTCACTCTGCCTCGGCCCCGGCCACGCCGGCAGTGACTGCCTGGTGAGCGCTCACTCTGCCTCAGCCCCGGCCACGCCGGCAGTGACTGCCTGGTGCGCGCTCACTCTGCCTCGGCCCCGGCCACGCCCGCAGTGACTGCCTGGTGCGCGCTCACTCTGCCTCAGCCCCGGCCACGCCGGCAGTGACTGCCTGGTGCGCGCTCACTCTGCCTCGGCCCCGGTCACGCCGGCAGTGACTGCCTGGTGCGCGCTCACTCTGCCTCAGCCCCGGCCACGCCCGCAGTGACTGCCTGGTGCGCGCTCACTCTGCCTCGGCCCCGGCCACGCCGGCAGTGACTGCCTGGTGCGCGCTCACTCTGCCTCGGCCCCGGCCACGCCCGCAGTGACTGCCTGGTGCGCGCTCACTCTGCCTCGCCCCGGCCACGCCGGCAGTGACTGCCTGGTGCGCGCTCGCTCTGCCTCGGCCCCGGCCACGCCCGCAGTGACTGCCTGGTGCGCGCTCGCTCTGCCTCGGCCCCGGTCACGCCGGCAGTGACTGCCTGGTGCGCGCTCACTCTGCCTCGGCCCCGGCCACGCCGGCAGTGACTGCCTGGTGCGCGCTCGCTCTGCCTCGGCCCCGGCCACGCCGGCAGTGACTGCCTGGTGCGCGCTCGCTCTGCCTCGGCCCCGGCCACACCGGCAGTGACTGCCTGGTGAGCGCTCGCTCTGCCTCGGCCCCGGCCACGCCGGCAGTGACTGCCTGGTGCGCGCTCACTCTGCCTCGGCCCCGGCCACGCCGGCAGTGACTGCCTGGTGAGCGCTCGCTCTGCCTCGGCCCCGGCCACGCCGGCAGTGACTGCCTGGTGAGCGCTCGCTCTGCCTCGGCCCCGGCCACGCCGGCAGTGACTGCCTGGTGCGCGCTCGCTCTGCCTCGGCCACGGAGCTCACTGCTTCAGCCGGATCTTCTCTTTCATCATCACAGCCATCCCGCAGTGAAGGTTCTAGGGAGAGTGGCCTCAGTCTGGAATCAAATAAATAAACAAACCAAAA
The DNA here is from genome assembly GCF_036850765.1 of Saccopteryx bilineata. Lineage (NCBI taxonomy): Eukaryota > Metazoa > Chordata > Mammalia > Chiroptera > Emballonuridae > Saccopteryx > Saccopteryx bilineata. The sequence continues at coordinate 257,975,296 of NC_089494.1, forward strand.
AAATGAGGTATTGAATGGTTAAATAAGCTGTCCAAGAACCCCATCACACAATGCAGAACCAAGCATTGACCCCAACCGCATCTGACACCACAGAATTCATATGATCCATGTATATAGTGAATGACTACCCTCTGACAGATGTGAGCCCCTTGACTCTCCAGACCTCGAGTTATAGACAAAATTAAAGGCCACTGTTATAAATGTGGCATACTTTCTAGGGAGTTTCAAGAGCCATCTTTTTTTTCTTTTTTTTTAGTTACTGCATTAAGTAGTGAAATAAAGCACTGTGAAGATAATGGTTTATCAAAAGTATGGGAATGATGGGTTTTTCTGTGACAATGTGTGGATTTAGAAAAGGGGACTGCGCAAAACCAGGTGACTTGAGGACAGGCCATGCAGCAGCTCTGGGCACCTGCTTTGCACTCAACTCTAGGGAAATATGGCATCTGTCAGGGTCTCAGTGCAAAGAGCACAACCTGACTCTGATCGATTCAAGCAGAAAGTGCATCAATTAAAATGTTTGGGAAGCTCCCAGAATCACCAAAAGGCTAGGAAGCCGGAGTTTAGAAATCGACGAGAAGAGAAGATGGCAGCTCTCATCACCGCCATTGGAAGTCAAGTCAGTGAGACCCTCGCTGCCCAGGAAGATGTAGGTTTGACAAGAAAGACCAGCAAAGGTAGAATATTTAGTTTAGACTGTTTTTTGCCTTATTTCCTTTGGCTCGAGCTGAAATAAAAATGGCAGCTGCTATTGGCGGGATCTCTTTCCACCTCTGAGGCATGGGTCACAAAGCTCCAGCTGTGGACCAGAGGTCCTGGGTTCCAGGTGCATCCCAACCTCTAACCACTTGGCTGGTGACCTTGGAATCCCATGACTTCACTCCAGTCCAAGCTCTGCATTTGCCGAGAAGAGACAGTAAACCCCCACCTGTCCCCGTGCACAGGGTCGCTGTGAGAAATGCTATAGGAGATACTATAGAAATGGCCTTGAAAGCTCTTACATCCCTGAGAAATGCTAAGAGTCCTCCTCATGATCATTGACTTGTAATCGTCACTGGAAGGAGTTATAGTACATGTATAAAGCAGTTTCCAGAGGCGACCACCCCAGGGTCAAACCCTGGCTCCTTACCTCTGACCATCTTGATTGATTTTCTGAGCCTCAGTTTTTTTTATTTATCAGATGGAGATAGAGTTGTCCTGTTTATCTCACAGAATTAGAACATATTTGCAATGCAGAGTCCCTAGGACTTAAAAATGATCCATAAGAAGAATCAAAACAAGCGCTAGCATCAGTAATGATAATAGATTATGGATCCTCTTCCCATGGTGACTACAAATTCTCTCATCAACTATGGCAATTCATTACATATAATTTTGTAACATCTTCGAATTACTGCTTGGAGCTGATCATTAAAATATTATTTACATTCTGTCAGTGCTGTTGTTGTTGAAATGTGGTCTCTCAGAGGTCTGTTTGATTGAACTCACCGTTACTCCAGTCAAGAAAGCTAAATAAACATCCTTTAGAATCCTTGGCTTTCTGTGTGTCAGTCACAGCAAGGAAGGGGTTACTGGGGACCCGGAGCACTTGCAGAAGCACAAAGCATCCGACCTTGTCAGGAGCCCTCTGGCGTTGGCCAGCACTTCTGCTCGGCTCGAACATAGCCCTCAGCGGAAAAGTACTGCCCAGGCTCCGTGAATTATTAATCTCATCATGACATCAGTACCTGCTAGATAAAAAGAACCAGTGGCCTCCACAGAGAGGCTCTTAAAGAAAACCAAAAACTAGTGTTATCCTTTGGACCACAATGAGGACTATTTTCCTGCTCCCCTCTGGAGTGGGGGACAGCCTCACTCATTCTCAGCTTCCTCATATACAGAACTCAAGTGCTATCAGTTAAAAAAAAAACACCACTGGCTCTTTTGGAGGATCATGTGGAGGAAAGGGCTTTAAATGACCCTCCATTCAGTTGATGATTCCACACCAACTGTAAATGAGTTTAGGTTTGGAATTCATAGAAACTGGAGCACAAGAAAAGGTTCAAGGTCGTTTTGGGTTTTGTTTTCCCTTAAAGGACTAGTTGCTAAAGCCAATGTGCTCAGCATTCGTGGGGTAGAGCATTACTGACACATGGAAAATCCCAGCAGTGAAGGGTCCATAGGAAATACAGCTGTCATATTCCACATTACTTGAGAAAAACAAGGCTCTGAGCCCCGTCCTTAGTAAGGCTAACCTCTGAAAGAATGGATTTATTTTTAAGTCAAGAGAGAAAACGACAGTACAGAAAGATCGGGGGTCCAGAGATTCCAGCTTTGTAGCCTTCTGCGTTCTTGCAAAAGCGTTGACTGCGCACCGGTGCCCTAGGGTTTGCAGACGTACCCACCAGTGAAGAAACGTCTATCATTTCTGCAGCATCTAGTATACATCAGACACTCTGCCAGGTGCTACAGCATAATATCCAACTTGCCCTCACAGCAACTGGAGGAGCTATCATTGTGTTCCCCATTTGCTTTGAGGGACACTGATGTTGAATAAGATACACAGTGACGAAGGTCAGAAGAGGTAAAGTTCAAGCTTAGATTTATCTGGAGCTAAAATTCTTAAGAAACATATCACTGGGCAGTATAGAGGCTGATGAGTAAACAGCTAATGCCGGAGTAATACACGGAGTAATACACCATCACCAAGATGGAATCAAATCTGTAATACTGTAGCTAGGATGTATCTAAAGCCACAAGCAGAGAGCAGAGTGACCAGCTGCTCCGATCTGCCCAGGAGCAAGGGGTTCTCAAGATGCAACAATCTCAGGGCTAAAGCTGGGACGACTGGGAACAAACTGAGACACTCAGCCTGCCCAGGAGAGGTGGGGGTCAGGCACCGAAAGACAGTTTGTGCTTAATTGAGGAATTTGACCTTTGTCCTGTAAAAAATAAATAAAAAGGAAAAAAAGAAAGAAAGAAAGAAAGAAAGAAAGAAAGAAAGAAAGAAAGAAAGAAAGAAAGAAAGATGACTAATCTTGAACAGTCACATGACTGCTCATGAGAGGGGAGGGCGACAAAGAGGAGACTGGGAAATGGGGAATAGAGATAAAAACATGAAAGAAATGACAGATTTCCTTCTTAGCTCTAAGACTGCAATCCTAAGATTAGGTTCCTCAAATGAATCTAATCTCATCGAAACAGAAGTCTACATTAGAGTATCTCAGAATGGAACCTTATCCAGAAACAAAGTTGTTGCAGATGGAACTAGTTAAGATGAAGCCAGGTCCCCATAGCGTAGACCCCTAATTCAGTGTGACCACGGTTCCTGTAAGGAAGCCTGTCGTGTGAAGACAGACACCGAGAGAATGTCATGTGACGATAAAAACAGAGACCAGAGTTACGCAGCTGCAAGCCAAGGAATTCCAAAGACTGCTGGCAAGCCACCAGAAGGTGGCACGAGGCCAGTGTGAGTCAAATAAGTTTGCAAATATGATGTATATGTTTGCTCGCTTATAGTTTGCATTGGGTGTGGGGAACAGACTGTAAGCAGGCAGGGTCCTTCTAAGCCTTTCCCACCCTTTTAATACTAAAATCTTCTCAACACTAAGCTTTTCCCCACACCCTGGAGTGTTGCATGATGTGAGGTGGTGCACTCTTATGAGGAATCCCATTTATTTATCAGAGACTTTCTTATTTGTAAATTGGCTTAAAGGCTTTAATTTCTACACTAGAAAATAAGGGAGACCAGGAGCTCTCTCTCTTGGTTCCTGAAATTAGCATTGCACAGGAGAGGCAGCCAAGATGGCGGAGTGCTGAAGGAGAAGCCAGTTTGTGCAGAGAGAAGGAGATGGGGAACAGAGGTGAATAAGGCTGGTGGGGCCTTTGTTTCTAGGAAACTCAGAGGAGTCAGTGGCTTTGGGAGCCCTGGATGGAAAGGGAAGTGTTTTCCTACTGTGTGTATTTCTCACCTGCTGGGTGCGAGCTAGGATTAAAAGTAATGATCCACCAGTTCTTGGCTCCATTGTTTCATTACCATCTGTCCTAATCAAATGCGAACCTGCATGGGCCAGGCGGCTGTGTTGGTGGCAGCGGCTACTGGCTTTGTAGCCAGGAAGAGCACCCCTGGGGGGCTCAAAGGGGAGCCTGGCCCTGATAACACCTTGATTTTGAACTTCTGGTCTCCGACCTGAGAGCCAATCAATGCCTGTTTGTCTTAAGATAACCATTTTGTAGGACATTCTTATCACAACCTCTGGAAGCTAATTCACTAGCCAAACCATGTCCCAGCTTTGTTTTACCAAAAAGAGACAGGCTGGAGAGAGAACAGAATATACAAGAAACCTCTAGAGAATGCCACCACACTGAGCGCTTTTCTCGGGACATTTTTAATGAACCGTCCCGAAGATGTTCTAACCCTCCAGGCACAGGTGAGACACTGAGACTCAGAAAGAGGCCACCGCTCACCCAGAAGCACACAGCTAGGAAATGTCAGACCCAGGCTTTGAACTCACGTCTACCTGACTTCCTTAAACACAGAAGTTTTACTCTTTTTCCTCCTTGGATTTCTTATTAGGAGTGCGAGGGAAACCAAGGTTCTGAGCCAGATGAAACTGAGGAACCGGGCATGGCTCTAAGCACTTTATAAAGCATGAGGGAAATGATTCCGAGGGTCCTGGGGTTAGTGGGCGGGCAGGCAGAAGAAAGTCCTCTTGCTGCACAGCTCTGAGTCACCAAACTACGGTGCATCCTTCCCAGCAGGACCTGCCTCTCACGTCCCCTTGGGCTCTGTCTGGATCACAGCGGGAGGCAACAGCAAAGTCTGCCCAGAGAAAGGTGAGCGTGAGCAAGCCTGTGGAGAAGCCTCTGGGGCCCTACAGGGAAGATACTTGCCTAAAGTGAATTGCTTTCTGGATGAACATGTGATTAACATGTCATTTGCAAGCTCCACCCGCCACGGATGTCTCTTGTTTGTCAAGTGAATGTGCAAAGAATGTTCACATTCCTAATATATATCTTCAGCTCCCGTGGAAAACAGAGCCGTGACTATTTTGGGCCTCGGGAAGCCAGGACCCAGTGACAGAATTCATCATCCCCCTTCCACAGTCCAGGAGAAGAGAGAGCAGGTCGGAGGAGGAACGCCAGAGGAAGGCACGCTGTCTGCGACATTAGCGCGGGTCATTGTTCCAAACGACAGGCTGGGTTCAACCAGGATGTTCTTTCTCTAGTTTGAACAATGGTCCCTTCACCCTGACGGCGAGGCGATCATCTTTGGAAATGAAGCAGTACATTTTTTTTTTATTTTTTTTGTCTCTGTGTTAAAAACACTTGCTAGAAAAAGTATAATAGAGAAGAAAGGCCCAGGACCAGAGGCCAGGAAAGCTATGTTTCTCTCAGAGACTCAGTTGCCTCATCTGTACAATGGACTTTCTGATCCTGACATATTCTGTCGTCCCTGGTCACTCTTCCCTCTCACTCTCTCCCCCATCCCATCCCCCTTCCTTCTCCACTCCCCGTTTTTCCCACGGGAATGATGAAGAAAGAATGTGAGTAGAGGGGTTGGTGTCCGGCCTTGGGTAAGACACAGGAAGGGTCCTCATGATTACTTATGCAGAGCTTTATAGGAGAGAATGGGGGCAGGGAGGAAAAGACTGAGCTTTGGCTACTGCTAAATCCATTCATTCATTCATTCATTCATTCATTCATTTCACTGAGCACCCACTCTATGCCTGTCAGTCAAGCACTAGGCCTTTGGGGTTTAGAGAGTAGAAAATCACTAGGATATTCTACTAGAATCCAAAAGTCCTGATTAAGAGAGAGAGAGGGGAAAGTGGTGAATTACAGTTAAACATTAAAGGCAAAGAAGCACTCAAGGGGCATTAGAAGCAGGTATTAGAGGGCCTTACTCTGACCTTTCCGGTCAGGGAACACTTTGCAGAGGAGGCAAATCTAAGGAAGTGAGTGGGGAAAAGAATATTCTAGAAAGAAGGAGCACCGAGCATAAGCAAAAGATCAGATAGTTAAGTATATCTGCAGTTTTAAGGCATGTGGCTAAAGCAGGGAACAAAGGGTCAAATGACACAGGGCCTGATGGCCCTTGTTAAGTTGAACAGGTGACTTTCCATATGGTCTGCACGCAGAGCCAAGAGAGGCCATGGCCACTGGGCTGGCATTAGCATACCTAGCAGTGAGTCCACCATTGCCGTGTCCCTGTGTGTGACAGACGTCACTTACAAGAGTGATAGGACCATTGTGTGATGCTCCGGAGGACCCACACTGAAGGGCAGAAACTGCAGAGCATTGGGAACTTGCAGCAGTCGGGGCTATTCAGTTGAAAGAGAATGCCTAGGGTAGAATAAATTATCCAGCAACGATGGGCCTGCCAGTCGCTAGAAAGGTATCAGAGTTGACAATGGAAGCTTTCAAGTCTCTTCCACATCAGTGTGGTTTACTTCTCTGTTCACTCTGCCTCCCAGTGGGTATCCCTGCAGTCATCTATAAAAAGAGAACACAAGACCAAAGGGATGTTTTTTCTGCAAGTTTTCACCACCAACTTTTTTTTTATTGTAAATTTTTTCCTCCCTACTTTCTTCACCAAGGACCCAACCTGATGAAACTTTCTATCTATTAGACAAACTGAAATTATCAAATAATAATTATTTAACTTGATATTTCGGTGTTGTACACCAAACAACAGTATTGTGATTTAACTAGAGATTTCTGCATATGGGAACTGGCTTGCAGTCTGCCATGTGGGGGCTCAAGATTGGAAACTCCAGGGAAAGGACTGTTCAATGTCCCTTTAGCAATGACACACTATGACACCAGGAATTAGGGTGACACAGAGAGGGAGAAGTTGGTCTACTCCAGATTTTGTAAACATGCTCTGAGGAAGAAAAGCAAGGTGAGTGTGTATGTACCTCAATGAGGAGGAACATTTGAGGGCAAGATCAAGAACAGTGTATAGAGGCCTGACCAGGCGGCAGTGCAGTGTATAGAGTGTTGGACTGGGACATAGAGGACTCAGATTTAAGACCCCAAGGTCGCCAGCTTGAGCATGGACTCACCAGCTTGAGTGCAGGGTCACTGGCTTGAGCATGGGATCATACACACAATCCCATGGTTGCTGCCTTGAGCCCAAAGGTTGCTGGCTTGAAGCCCAAGGTCACTGGCTTGAGCCCAAGGTCACTGGATTGAGCAAGGGGTCACTCCCTCTTCTGTAGCTCCTCCATCAAGGCACATATGAGAAAGCAATCAATGAACAAATAAGATGCCGCAAGGAAGAATTGATGCTTCTCATCTCTCTCCCTCTCTGTCTGTCCCTATTTGTCCCCCTCTTTGTCTCTCTCTCTGTCTCTGTCACACACACACACACACACACACACACACAGAAAAGAACAGTGTATAGGAACAGGGAAGCACAAGCTATACAGGATGTTCAGGTGGCCAGGTCTGAATTAGAAGTTTTATGGGTCCATGAGTTGGCTACTCATTTGACTTCGACTAGGGGCAGGAACTTCACCAGTGAGTCTCATTCCCTCTTCTGCGTTATCAGACCAAAGAACTTTAGCTTGAAAGTGTTGTTACAAAGATTAAATGAAATATATTACATCAAGCAATAACTTGTCCTTGGCACACAGTAGGTTTGCAAAGGACAGCAGTAATCACAACAATGACAATGACACTTTAATCAAAAGGTTTAGACACAAAGGAGCAGTTTAATTTGTTTACTGTGCAGAAAGTTGAGTCTTTATTGCTCTAGTGACAAATGACTTTAGAAGCTGTCTAGGGATAGTGTGCGGTTGTCACTGTAGATAATAAAAGCAGAAATGAGAGGGGAATTAATGAGGAAAGCAGACAAATCCAGAATGCTGGGCCCTCATCTGTCTGGACCGCATCAATGCAGAGGAGGGAAGGGATGACGTAAGTGTTTATTTCTAACTCCCCCGCTCTGGGAATGCTGAGTGTTTTCAGTCTGGCTTCTGTTTTTAGAGATCCCAACACACCTGGACTCCAAAAACCATTCTTTTCAAATCTTATGCTGCTGCTGCTGTTGGCCTGCATCCCTGAAGCATCTGTGCACATGACTGTGTTCTTGGTAGATGGGTAGGAAGGTAATATGCTGCCTAAGAACCAGGAAATGTGACAAATAGCTCGACCTCCTAAGAGTTAAACCAGAACGTCAGTGCAGTTAAGATGAAAAGCTAAGTCACCCTCCAGGCCAGCAGGATGGGAGCTGACCTCAACGAAGATATTAAAGTATCCACAAAGCCATTATTTTGGTCAGCGGAAACGGATCAGAATAAACACATAGAAAAAGAGAACAGAGGCAATAGGTGAAGTGTGATTCAAGCCACGTCCAAGGTCTCGCAGCCTATGCAATGAACTGAAATCTGTCGTGGATGTCGGTCACCTTGAAGACCAAGCCCCAGATTCCTCGTCGGATTCCTGAGACTCTACATAATGCGGCCCCGGCACATCTCCACCCCCTCACTCGGCCCACGCTCACCCTGGCCTTCTTGTTACTTATGCAATGGCTGTTCTTTTGGTCAGGGATTCCCTTTTCCCAAATTGTGCATGGCTCTCTCCCTCAATTTATTGCTTACATTTAATTCCACAGGGAAGTCCTTTCTCACCATCTTATCCAAAGTCCATTCAGTAGAGATCCAGGGCCGCACAAGACGTGTAATTTGTGAAATGGTCAGGCCTTGTCCTGAGATCTTTAAAAATAATGCAAAGCAGATAAACAGAAAAATCAAGTGTAAAACTCAACATGCCCTGCCAGGAAGAGCTGCTTTAAAACGTTTAAAGAGATACACTTTGCACAGCACAGAGCTGGTCAAGTGTCTAGTCTTGTGTCACAGAGGACAGAGCTGCAGCAATACATTCTGGACGGGAGGAAAAGTGTCTAGAACGTGCCTGCTTATGGGAGCAGGGGTTTATTGCCATGAATCTGGCTTGATAAAGCCAGTGAGTATCTTCTGGAATCTATATTCACTCTGTCATTACCATGTGTTTAGTTAAGAGTTTTAGTTTTTTTCCTCCAACCCCTCATTTTACTGAGAGCTTGATCTTCCCACGCGAGGTTTACGAAATCCTGCATCTTTAAGAAAGGGAAAGTGCTAACCCTGTCCCATTCTAATTTGGCTGAAACATTCCAGATGAAAAGTGGAGATAGCAGAGTATCCTATGATTGTCACTACACTCTCCAGTCTAATCAACTTCCTTTGGTCTAACAGCATTCTCCCTAAGCAAGTTTCTGATTATAACTTGGCTCTTCATGTAGGTCTACAAGGCAAAGAGAAACCTGGAAAGGTGCACCTGAACTTCATGGCTTCCTATGCCAATTATGTTTCTCACTGTTGATCAATGTAGAGTGCAAGCGATCCGCTGGGTATTCAGCTTGTGCTCTTGTATTTGTGTGTTTGTATCTTCAGTACTGGAGTGGAAAGCTTTCTGGTGGAGATGAGAGGCACAGGTATGAGGGTATTCACCTCAGAGAAGAATGAAAGGAGAGGAAAGGATAAGGTATTTGTGGTTACCAGCACCTGGGTTCTTCCTCATATTCACCTGGTTCTATGTGTACCATCTGGAGAAATGTGAAGAATGGAGGATGTGTATGTGTTTTACTCTTCCAGAATTTTTTTTTTTTGGGGGGGGAGGCAGAGATGGGAGGAAAATGTGGTTGAACTTTCTGATGGATACCTTGAGATGTATAAAAAGACAAGGTCATCCATGTGCCAGCATTGTGCCACTGAGAAGGTAAAGATTGGAGAAGAATAACCCTGAGAGCCCATCTTGGGAGCTAATGTCCAGAGTACCTGTGATCAAGTTTGGCGCAAGTTGAATAAGCCATCCTTCTCTAAAGAACCCCGGGAGTCTGAGTAAAGAACCAACCAAGTGGAACAATCCAGTGGGAGAATCTTGACTCAATTCTAATAATTTGAAGGTCAAAAACAAATGGTGATGCAGCATCCTGAGAAAGTGAAGAGCTTCAAACTCACTACAAACAAACTGGCATCTTGTATACCCTTCTCTGCCCTCACTCAGCATTGCAACAAATCAGGACTCTGATCTTGTGCAGGGCGAGATCAATCTAGTAGTGTTGAGCACCGCCTGGAGGTCATCCTGCCAGCTGCTGTCCAGGCTCTGGGAATAACACCCACCACCCTGGAGTCTCTTCTTGGAAACTTCAACTAAGGACCAGGCTGGTCTTAGAACTTACACCGATAGATAGAGTTTCTCAGAGTGCCCCTTTTCTTCCACCAAATTAACTCCCTATTTGTTCCGGAAATGCTCTTATAGGGAAAAAGAGATCGCTAATAAAAATAATAATAATAATAAACTATAAGGCAGGTGCTATGGACTCCACTTTATAAACCAGAAAACTCAAGCCAAGAAAGAAAGGAAAATCCTCACTGCCACTCAGCGCATAGAGGCCAAGTGTGAAACTCAACCCTGAGTCCCCAAGCCTGAGGCCGCTGCTACCAAACCAAGTCATTCTGCAGTCAGAAGAAGAGTTGAATATTCGACAAAGACATAATCCACTTAACTGTTTTAAAAGTGGCCCCAACAGTAGGTCAAACGTCATTTTAGGTGCTGGTGATTAAAGTTCCAATCCTGGAGGATGGACTCATTCTGAGGTGGAGGTAAGCACCTTCCCGGGAGCAGTATAGGTGGTGGTGGTGGCGGGGGGCAGCATGGGTGGTGAATGGGGAGCTTCTTCAAGAGACAAATCTGGGTTTCCGACAAAGACGTTCAGAGCAAACAGAGGCACATCAGTTTGAAACAGGTTGTGAGCAAGCTCAGGGAACAGCAAGCTGCCTATTCTACTGAAAGAACAAGGGGAAGTTTCAGGAGTGAAGAAGTCCAAGATTATGCACAACTCCGGGCATAAAAACAGAACGTTGAGTCCTTGGGAACCTCCCAGAAGGAAGACAGGATGTAAAGGTCAAGAAACAAGCAGTGAGAACTCTAAAATTCTAGACCCTTGGTTGCTTCCCTACTTTTGGGAGGCTCATTCTTTCAACCTCTTTCCTTGCAGAAAGTAGAATTAAAATCCTTAATTCAAAAGAAGCTCCCATGAGCTCATGCTTGGAGGTGCCGAAACAGGGAGCTAAATAGGCTTTCACCGATTCTGCAGGCAACTGGGGCGTGGTGATTGCCCCATTCTGAGGACGATCAGAAGGACACTGCCAGTCCGGAGCCACTGAGAAGACACCAATGTGAGCCCAGAAAGTGTGTCTGGCTGGAGAGGGTGCCCTGGGGATGCACAGCGGATAAGTCCCCTCCCAGGCTCTGGGCTCAGGGTTCGGGAATCCTGCCACAAACTCCTGCCTCTGAATGTCAGAGCTTTATTTTCTAATCCAACATTCCTAAAGCCTTTCATCTGGATTTCTGGACCCAGCCTAGGGCCAGCTGTAGCAGAGCCTCTGGGGTTGTTTAATGATAGTTTAATGAGGTCTCCGAGTGTCCTAAAGGGAGGCTTCTGGCCTGCAGCTTCCCCTTTAAGAAGAGGCCTTTGGATCAAGGTCTGCATTAAGTATGAAGCAAGCTGTCTGCCGGTGTCTGGTGCACACAGGAGTGAAATCTGCCGGGTTCGCTGGCTCCCTGGAGGATTGGCCTCCGCGTTACACCTGCAGAACCCCGCCCCCTTTTCTCCCGCCCCCCGGGATACCCGATGCAGACTTGAAGCCTCCCGGGTTCTGCTGTCTGTCCCTGGTTTCAAAAGTGCCTGGATGTGGGACTTTAAAAAAAATCTATTTATCTCTCCATCCAGACGGCGGGGGAGGGATTGCGAGGAGAAGGCAAGAACCACTGGGGCCGAGACAAATCCGGGCAAATCTTTAAATTGCTTCGGCAGTCGCCTGGGTTTCCTTCCATTCGCATCTCAGTGCCGCTTCCCTCCCCTGCTGACCTTCATGTTGGACAGGAAGAGAGAACAGTTCTAAGAGGGCACTGTATCTGCTTCCCAAATGTGGGCTAGCATCCAGAGCTCGGTTCACAGAGACATCTGCTCTTTGTCCCCTCCTGCCCGCGCTCCAGCCACCCTCCTCCGCACAGCGCTGGTGGGGGGGAGGGGTCCTCCAATCTTCCAGACCCCCCCCAGCTCCCTCCTTTTCTCCAGGAAGCCCGAGGGCATCCCCCCCCCCACGAGGCTTCAGGGCACACCCCCCACGAGGCTTCTGGCGTTCTCCGCAGGCACAGGCTGCAAGCACCAGGTTATCTCCCATCCACAGACTCCTGACCTGACCGGAGGGCTCCTTTGTTCACAAAGTGGAAAAGAGCCTTAGAGGCCGAGGCAGGGCCGGCTGGCTGCACTCCCCGGCATCCGGGGCCTGCGTGCTTATATGCAGACTCGGCTCTGCTACAAATTCCTAAACTGGGGCTTGTCTCCCGATCGTGTGAAGCTTCAGTGTCTCTACCTGTAAAATTAGAGAACGGTAATAGCAGTAAACACATAATCCAAGTAAACAAATAGTAAATGAGAAGACAGGCAAGACTCAGCCGTCACGAAACATGTGCAGACTATTACATGGATCTATTGTGCGGGTGGATTGCACAGGCGACTGGAGTCGGGGAGACTGCGGTCTGGAGAGATGCTTGCTAAGTTCCCTTCCGTCCCTGAATTCTGAAGTGCTGATCCATAGGATAGATAACTATTGAACGGCCATGTCTATGTAGAGTAGTAAAGAGACAAAGAAAAATGAGGAGCCATGTTTGCTTTTGTGTTGTTCACAGTCTTTTGAGTCAGACAGAGTCACCAGCAACTACGGGAGAAACTCTGGTCACTGCCTTCCACTTAGCCGAGTCACCAGGACAGCGGAAGTCCAGCTGTCGCTGGAAAGAGGTTCCTGACTCCTTCCGGGGCATGCTGAATGTTTACAACCAGCAGACGCCTCTCTATTACACCGGGTGCTTCTGCCCATCAGCTTCTGGTTAACACCACTTCCCCTGATTGCACTGAATCCAAGATGTCTACACATTGACACTGTATTACAGTTGGAAAGGTTGGAAGGGTTGGAAAGGTAAAAACAGCTGCAGGGACACCTGTCTTCAAAGAGCAGTGCCGCAGAGCAGCACAGGGACAGGACCTGAAAACGAGGACCCAGTACCAGCTGTGGTCCTCCGTGGCTCCCGGAATTTGGGCGAGGCACTTGACCTGTTTGAGTCCATGGTCCCACTTCGACCACAGAGGGAAGTCTCCCCCCCAGTCAGCAGCGTCATGAGCCGTGAATGAGGTAGTGCATGTGAAAATACTTTTTAGGTTGGCAAAAAAAAGGAGGAAGCTAAAGAAAATTAATGAAGAAATAAAGAAAAGACATGAGAGAGGGAGGGAAGGAAAAAAAAAAGATAAGACACACACAGGTGACATTTTTTAAAACTGTAAAATAGGGAAATATTGCCTGGGCCTAATGGGCTACAGGAATTCGGAGTAGAAAGAGATGACCGCAGAGGAACAGGACCAGGTTTCATTTTAGTATATATTAATTGTAAGTGGCTCCTGTAGCATTCAATAACACAGATTTGAGAGAGGCAAGAGCAGAGATTAGGAGACCAGTTAAAAACAGCTGCGATAGTCAAGAACAATAAACTGAGGCCATGTCAATGGGGACAGACAACATACTGGAGCAAGACTAAGGAGAAAGATGAGGGAGGAAGGGAGGGAGATGTTAGGAATAGTTTCCGGATCTCTCTCTGGGGCAGCGGGTTAGATGAGGGTGCCGTTGAACTAGGTCAAGGTATATCTGAAAGTAAGAAGGTTTGGAGAAGGAATGGCAAATTCGGTTATGGACATGTGGCATGGAAGCATCTACAGGACAGCCAGCTAAAGATGCCAGCAGGGAGCTGGACACCAAGACCTGAAGTTTAGAACCACAGACGCGGGGCTGGTGCGAAGGAAATGGCTGAGACCACCCCCAGGGAAACTGTGCAGGGCGAGAATAGTAAGAGTGGGCTCAAGACAGAACCCTGAGAGCTCCGATATTTTCACATGGTCCTAAACTTGTCACCAGAGTTGGAAAACTCATAGGCAATTGTCAATCTGGAGTCGGACTGACTGGTCTCCAACCCCAGCTCCACCGTTTCTTAGCCTGGGTAAGTCCGTTCCACTCTCTGACCCTCAGTTATTCCTGCTGTAAAATGGGAACAAAGAAGTGCGTGTTGGAAGGGCTACACGAGAGGATATGGGTAGTGTTGAGCCCTGACCCTCAGTCATAAACACATAAGTATGTGATAAATGTTGGGGTGTTTTTTTGTTTTTGTTTTTTGTATTTTTCCGAAGCTGGAAACGGGGAGGCAGTCAGACAGACTCCCACATGCGCCCGACCGGGATCCACCCAGCATGCCCACCAGGGGGCGATGCTCTGTCCATCCGGGGCGTCGCTCTGTTGCGACCAGAGCCACTCAAGCGCCTGGGGCAGAGGCCACGGAGCTATCCCCAGTGCCCGGGCCATCTTTGCTCCAATGGAGCCTCGGCTGCGGGAGGGGAAGAGAGAGACAGAGAGGAAGGAGAGGGGGAGGGGTGGAGAAGCAGATGGGCGCTTCTCCTGTGCGCCCTGGCCGGGAATCGAACCCGGGACTCCCGCATGCCGGGCCGACGCTCTACCACCTAGCCAACCGGCCAGGGCCAATGTTGGGGTTTCTTAAGGAGCTTTGGAGCTTAGAATTTTACTTGTATTTTAAGATTTTTCCTGGACTCTCTGAATGAGAGTTGCTGCCCAGGGCAGCAGCCCAGAGAAGGACGGCAGATCCTCTCTGTCATGCCCTGCTGGACCGGCCAGCGGGCAGCCTCCACGCCCCTCCTTCTCTCTCCCTTGTCCCTTGTCCTGCAAGCCTCCCCCCATGTTCTGTTTATTAGCGCTTCCGACGCCCTGGGCCTCTGTGCATGCTGTCCTGACGGCCCGTGGGGGTGCCGCTGGGACTCTGGGCAGGAACCCCTGCCGACCACCACCTGCTGAGTCCCCCGTCACCCCACTCCCGGTCCCAGCGAGTCGGAACGTCTGCCCCTCTTGTCCAGGCTCTTCCACCATGTCCCTCGGCCGCTGCGTCCACCACGGCCCCCAGCTGCCACTTCCTGCAGGCAGTGGCCCCATGCCCATTGTCTCTGAGATTTGGGAATTCATTCACTTGCTCAAAAAAATATCAATTGGGCTTCTGTTATGAGCCCGACACTGATCTTGGCATTGGAGATGCTGAGGTAATAAGACCTGCCCTCAAAGAGTTCATCACCTGGGGAAGATACACAATCAACCCTACACACACATCCAGCCGCATGACCATTTCCAGTCGTGACGAGAGTGATGAAGGGAATGAACGGAGAGATGTCATAGGTTAAGACAGGGTAGGATAGATAGGTCTGAGATGGACCTCTGGCACTCTGACATGTAGCTGAAACTTGAAACCCTGAAAATCTAACCCTAAAAAAGTATTGTGAGCGTGAATGTGAGTGAACGTGAGGAAGAGAGGAGACAGAGACGGGGTTTTCTTATTTGAGCAGTTATTAAAGCCAGGCACGTTGCTGGTTATCTTTTGTAGATTTGCATTTCTCATTTGCAACTCGCTTTCTCCCCCTTGAATTAAGCAGGCTTAATAAAAGACACGCTCTCCCCTTTCCAATGAGCTCCGGAGAGGAGGGTGGTTTGAATTACATGATAGATGTTTTCTGTTTCTGCTACTCCGGGTGCCTCTATATTTTAAGGTGTTTGATGAGTGAGAATATGAAGTTCAAAGAGGCTACCACATAGAACATAAACTACAGTCTCTTGTCACTGACTCAACTCCCCAGGATCACTGGCTAGCTGGAAATAATGTAACAACCTCTCGGACCTGTGCAGGGCTTGACAGTTTGCAAAGTTTTTTTGTTGACTTGATGATATTAAAGCTCCACAGGTACCATGTGGAATAGGATATTCTCTGATTCACCAATGAGGAAACTGAGGTTCAGAGAATGCTTGGGGACCCTCCAAACATGACACCTGTAAGTGACGAATCAGATTTGAAGCTGTTGCCCCATCAATCAGTCTTTGGGTACATTTTCTACCACTGTTATTCCGAGGTTTCTGAAATAGTCTCAAGTCGATGTATGACATCGAGTCTCTCCCCTCAATTGCTACCGTTGGCTTTTATTCAGCCATAAGTTTTGTGGCCCATGTGTCCTGAGGTTTTGCTGCCCTGCGGGTAAAAACAGACCCCGCTGCTTTTCCGGCTCACTCCCCAGACGGAAAGGCGGGTGCAGAGACAGGGCTCCCTGACGCCCCAGCAGTCCAGAGAGGGTGCCTCAGCCTCCCCCTATCCAACACCTCTGCGGTCCGTGGAGCTCCCATGGACACCTTCCCTTTCCTGTTTCACGTGTCTGCATTCTCCTTGTATGCATGCCTGTATCTTGAAGGTATAGGAGAATCTCCTTCTTCTCCCCGCATGAGCCTCCCTTGGCCTTTAAAATATATAGTAAGATTCATCCTCTCCATTTTCTTCTCACGACTCTCGCCAAGAGGTGAGGCTTCTCTGACTACAGAAATAAGACAGTGGGTCTCTCCCACTCTTCTCTCTTGCTCTTTCCTGATCCCTAATTCTAGCTCTCTCTCCATCTTGCTCTGGGTCGCACCTGCTCTATTTCTAAAATCCTCCACTGATTAGCTTAGTTCATTTCAACCACTTGAGTCAAGCTATGTTGTCCAATTTAAGTTTTACCTGCAATAAAGTTGACTTTTCAATCATTATCTGGCTCCTGGGGTTATTGTTCAATTGGTTCAAAATCTGAAGAGGAGGGGCTGTAATTAATTAGTACCCGCAACCTCAATCCAAAGATCTAGGTACCCTTAGATCATGTTTTTGTGTGTTGTTTCTATCTTGAACAACATAAAGCAATGATCCAAATTTGATCTCCAAATTGCATAACGTGTTCCCCTAGGTAAGGCTATATATAAATATAAGGCCCTTAGTCAACAATCCTGCATGTGGTCACTCACAGTGTTGGCGTCATTAGAAGTGAGGATCTCACTGAAAACATTGTGAGTCCCTCTTCCAGCTCTGAGGGGAGCTCTTGTCTGTTTCTTGATTGACTGATTATTGTTACAATACAAAAATAGAAATGTTCTAGACGTTGCACATCTGGGTCATTCTTGACTTGGACAGAAGTCTATCTTGCTAGTTGGCAGCATGATAAGGTTAAAAAAGTGGACAGCTGGGGATAAGAAATGCCTCCTCTAACTGATTTAGATGATACTTTCATCTAAAGAGGATGAATTTGAGCATCAAATCTCTTGGCAAATAATGTCTCACTCTTTCGAGTCTCCATATCCTTATCTATAAAATTAGGGGCTTTGCTTATTGAGGTAATCACTTTGTAAGTTCTGTAGATATCTAACCACTATGCTGTACACTTGAAACTAATATAATACTGAATGCCAACTGTAATTGAAAAATAAAAAACAATTCTCAGTAATAAAATTAGGGTCTTTGCGTTGGTGTGTAAGCACCCTTCTATTTCAAACATATATCCTCAGCACAGTACTAAGTGATGAAGGCAGGAGCCCCCCCACCCCAACCCTCCCCACTGACCTCGACCTGCAGAAGTGTCCAGCAAGCAGCTTCCTCTTCCCAAACCCTTGGAGGGTCAGCAGGCTGTTGAACCACGAGATCAGACTCCAGTCAGATGATCCCCTCCTGGCTTTTTAAATCAACATGCAATGGTTCTGACCCAGTGTGAGGGCGGCTGAAACTGATGATCCAAGGGGGTGGCTGCGGGAGGCGGCCCAGGAGCATGCCTCATCATCAGAATGAACAAAGATGCTTCTTTCATCCAGGCATCAAAAATAAATCTCAGCCACGGCTTGCTCTTGGAGGGGAGCTCTTGTCACCATCCGACCCTAATCTTATTCAATCCCACATTCCACTGTTCCTTCCTCCCTGTTTGGCAGTTTGCCACGGAGAGGAAGGGAGCTGCCTCGGGTTATAAGCTGTCAGGCTTAGCATTTAAATATTACTCACCGGGCTTAGTTCAAGGTGCAGGTCAGCCCACAGGATTAAGTTAAGTACACTGGGAAATGCATTATCTTTTGGGTCACCGGGGTACAATTCAGTGAACAGCAGCAGGATTTCCTGGTTGATAGATGGTCCCACAAGAGGTTATAGCTCGCCTGCCCCAGAAATAATAGCAATAATCCTCTGCATTCATATTCCACCCTGGAGCCTGTGAAGGATTTTCACATTCATTACCTTCGAGCACCGTCTCAGTGGAGTCAGCCCAGCATAGGAGAGGGTCAGATATAAACTCAAGTGCCTATTTGTCACTGTCCAAGCTAGGTTACCTTGGGTAAGTCACATCGCCTCACAGATCATTTTTTTTTAAACTAAATGTCAAAGAAAAGAACCTATTGTGCTCTAGAGAAGTAAAATAAAAACCATAAAATAGATTACAATTTGCCTTCTATATCCTTAAAATATATGAACACAATCTATCTAAAATAGTTTTTATGGGTTTTTTTTTTATGAATTGGCATTTACTTGGCACAATAACCATAAAGTTCAATCCCTGCCTTCCAGGAATTGGAAAAGTAAGATAGATAAAGATATAGCTCCATCTATGACTTTTGGTGGAGAATAGAAATGGAGAAGAGAAGAGGTCAGCTTGTCAAAGGCTAGATGTCAATGACGACAACTGATATGATGCCATTAAGTAAATCTCATGGAACAAGATTACACTGGATCAAAATAGTGATATAAAAGAGCATGTGACAACTGCTACACGTGTCTTCTTTCTAATCCTGACCACCACTCCAAGGTGTGATTATTCTCATCAGCATCATCCTTATTTTAGGCAAGGGACGACTGAGGCTCAGGAAGGTGAAGTACTGTGGCCACAGCTGTTCGAGCATCAGAGCGCGAGCTCCACAGTCACGTAAGTCTGAACTCAGAGCCTTTGTCTATTGCCCTGCACTACTTGGCATTTCTTCTCAGAGATGGGGGAATAAGAGACCCACGAAATCAATTATTTTTTGTTGGACCCTGAAAGACCGAGAGAGACAGAGTATGAAAAAAAAAACCATGCCACAGGGAGATAATTGCATAAATAAATTGTATAGTGATCGTGGGGCTTCCAGTATGGCTAGAAAGACATGCGGTAGTGGTCTGATCATTTCCAGGATTTTTAACACGGTCTGCGTTCGACCTTTCTAAAGGCCAAGTGGGCAGATGACTTCTTAGGATCACCTCCTCAAAGACCAGCCAGCCCTCTGCCCCTGCAGCCCTCTCTACAATCACCTCGACCCCTCGTTGCTTCCAGTTGCCCCCACCGGCTCTAGACTGAAGCCCAATGTAGGTCTCATGTTTGGATTATGCACTTGATCATTTATTAAATGGTGAATAAGAGTGTCCTATGGTATACCAGCATTGCATTGATCTGGCTTGGTTTCTATCTCTACCTGCAGGGTAGAAGTAACAAACTCAATGCCAGTGTAGGCAGACCGCCATGACCCCCTCCCACTGAAAAATGTCAAGTAGACCATTATGCATCCAGGCTTAAAACCAGCTAGGAACCAGTGGGATGTTCTTTTTCAGGGTTTTTTGTTTATGTTCACTTTGATACACTAAAGATGATTTAGTACACAATATCGTGTGTGAGGAGGTACAATTACGGCAAGTACAAGAGAGATGGACAGAAGAGGACACACACGAGAGGGAGAAGTGAAACAAAGGCTCTGACAAGGAAACACCAGCACGCCTGCCCCTGCTCTTCTTACCGAGAAGCAGTGTCCTGTCAGGAAGCGGGCCGATGACTTCGCTCATAGGACTGAGCGTACACTGGCTGTACACAGGGAAGGTTGACCCTTCCCAAGTCAATGGAAGGATTCCAGTTGCTCAGAAAGTCAAAGGAGGCTTTGAGTCATCAGGCTTCAGGTAAGATATGACTCAGGGATACTTCGAGCATCCATTCCCTTGTTCATTCTACAAACACTTTCGAATATTTACTTTATCTGAAGTTTGCTCAAGGAGCATAAAATGTAGTGTCGCCGAAGTCCGAGGTGTGGCTCTGAAAACTGACGGGCACATAATTTTCAGGACTGCACTGCGAGAGGCTCACATCCTGGTGCCCGCTTTCCATGGGAAGCTCTGCTCAGTTTGCGATCCCACCGAAGGCCTGACTGTCCTGGCTTAGATCAAGCGCCCACTTCCTCGGGCAGTGCTGGACGGAGACGGGGACAGGAGAGGGATTGTAAAGAACCCCAACGAACTACCCCACCATGAACATATCCAAAAACAATGAGGAAAAATAATTATCTCCAAAGAAAAAAAAAAAAGGTGTTTTCACCAAAGAAGGGAAAATAAATCCTGAGAAGGGAAAAAAAATTTTTGTTCATTCTTCTATCTCAGAGGATAGAATAGCATCATGCATACAAAGATAGCAACATAGGCTCAGGCAGAAGCTAAGGGCATGTTCAACAAATCAGTGACAAGGAAAATAACTTAATAATCCATCCTCTATGCAACTAGACATCAGGCCATGGAAAGTGATCAGACTGTTGTTGTTGTTTTTCACACCTACAAATGTACAGTCAACATATCAGAAGTAAGATATGAGATTTAAATTATTTATGAAATTTGAAATGGCATTACTAAAAGTATCTAAAAGGAGAAAGTGTCAGTCCTATTGTTTCCTGCACTGGTCAGCCTTCACTTCAACTGGTTGAGCATTTAATTAAGCACGTACTATAAGCCAAATGTTCGGAATGAGGAGCACAGAGTTTAAGAGAGATCTCAGCATATAATATCCTAGAGTGGAAACAAGTCAATTAGGAACAGGCTAGGAAACTACAACATAGGTAAAATAATGAAAAAGGAGGAGGGCTCTGGCCGGTTGGCTCAGCGGTAGAGCGTCGGCCTGATGTGTGGGGGACCCGGGTTCGATTCCCGGCCAGGGCACATAGGAGAAGCACCCATTTGCTTCTCCACCCCCCCCCCCATCCTTCCTCTCTGTCTCTCTCTTCCCCTCCCGCAGCCGAGGCTCCATTGGAGCAAAGATGGCCCGGGCACTGAGGATGGCTCCTTGGCCTCTGCCCCAGGCACTGGAGTGGCTCTGGTCGCGGCAGAGCGATCGCCCCGGAGGGGCAAAGCATCGCCCTCTGGTGGGCAGAGCGTCACCCCCTGGTGGGCATGCCAGGTGGATCCCGGTCGGGCGCATGCAGGAGTCTGTCTGACTGTCTCTCCCCATTTCCAACTTCAGAAAAATACAAAAAAAAAAAAAAAGAAAAGAAAAGAAAAAGGAGGAGGATCACTGGCCTAAAGTCACAGCATTCCCCACATCCAATTATATGCAACTCGATTGTCGTGCAAAGAATAGTACGTTTCAAGCCAGTATCTTGAGGCTTCTGGAAGAGAAGACTTTGAGACCAGGGAGAGCGATGTGAACCCAGCTAGTCTGGCCATGAACTAGAGAAACAACTGGACTGTGTACAGTTACAAAACAGTCTCAGTGAATCTTGTTTTTAAAATCCACCCTAGTCCAGCCTCTAGCTGCACGTGTTCACATTCTTCTCACGTGAAAATTACCTTCGCCCTCTCCGAAGACATCGTCCTCTGCCATGCAGCTGTATGTACTATTGCATCAGACTCAATCTAATCACCGCATTTCTATGACATAAAAACACTTTCCACATGAAAGAGCACATTAAGTATTTGTGCTTGCACACCTATGCACCACATATTTATGTATGCCATTAATACACACTTATAAAATCATAACACCTTTTTCAAAATAGAAACTGTTGATTATACATAAGGCACCTCTACTCATGCAAAGTTTATGTCTCCTACTATGTAATTAATTTTATGAAAATTTGCCATCCTTATTCTCCTGCCTGCACCTCTCCCAATAAACACCAAACTCTGAGGTCTCTTGGGAACGTTGGGCAAACGTTCTCATCAAAAATTATATTAAGAAGTGAAATTAACATTAGACATTGTATGACATATGCACCAAACAGGAAGTGTTGTTTTTAGACGCTGAGATTTTCTAGGCAACCTCTGAGTGCTACGATGTTTAACCTCAGCCATCGATTTCTTGTTCTGAGATGGCACTTAAGACATTGAAATGTGTCTCCTGAATTCACCCTTCCAGAACCTCCGAAACATCACTGTATCTTTCTGAGTTTGGGCAGCAGCCAGGAAAATGTCCTTTATGAGACAAAGATGGCTGATTATTTCCTCAGTATCTATTTTCCCGTTCTCCTGAATAATAAAGATTTTAGCTGGGCACAGGGCCATCTTGCTACAGAGCTTATTTCCCAGTTTTCTTTGAAGTTGAGCATAGCCATGTGACTATATTCTGATCAATAGTGAGTGGAAGTGCTGTGTTACAACTACTGGGTAAGGTTTTTAATATTCAATGAGTATACCCTTCCTTTCTCTTTTCCACTTCCTATTGGGTGGAATGTGGATGTGATAGTGGGAGCACAGCAGCCACTTTAGACCACGAGGTCTAAAGTGGAAACTACATGTTGAGGATGGCAGAGCAATAACAAAGTCCACATCAGCTTGACTTGGTTGACTGCTTTAGAGATAAAGAGCTTTTATGAAGAGACCCACTCAGAATCAGGCCCACAATCACTTCTCAGATATGCTCAGCTGTGGCCCTACCTCCATTCCTTGCACTATGATTTCTTATCTGCCTACCCTCCAGAAAGTCATGGGAAACCCAGTGGTTATTGCCTACACTCTATTTGGCACACAGTTGCCACCAAACTTCCCTCAGATTCCCCAGAGGAAAGGAACTTAATGACTCTGTTGATCAACATTTTCTCCTAGTCTCCTTGTGTATTAAATGGATCCCCCAAAGTCTTGTTGCTAGGACAACAGTGAAAATACAACTGGAAAGGTCCGGGCACAGAGCCATCAGAATGAACAGCACTCATAACCGACCACCCAAGCCACCATCCTCGGCAGCAACATGGCCATCGGCGCACACCTGCGGGTCCCTGTGGAAGGTCCCTCTGGCCTCCTGGCCTGCTCATCTCTCTCCACAGTGCAACACTGTGGCTGAGACTTGCTATAAACCGAAAAGCGTGACATTACAATTAGAATTCAGATGTCATCCTTCATTAAAAGTCCAAAGGTGTGTGACATTAAAATGGACAAAAGCTGGACTCTCTCCTCCAGGGTTTTGTTCCTACCCATGGAGTCCCCAGAGATGTTTCTGCATGTGTGTGTGTGTGTGTGTGTGCGCGCGCGCACTCAGACGAACTGTAGCCCTTGAGCACTTAGATTTTAGTTGTGACTAAACGTAAAGAAACTGCACGCTGTGGCCCCAAGCAATCTGCAATTATCAAAGTACTCCAGCACTCCGGCGGGAATACTGTGTTTGCACAAACGAGGCACGTTGGCATGCCAAGCAGCCGCAGAACAGCATGATTAGGAGGCCAGCGACAGAAGGAATGGACACTTCAGCCTCGACGACCTGAGAGCCATTTGAATGCCTCAGTTCAATCCAACTCCATGTCCACTGAGTGCACCACGCTCTGACTCCACCAGGTGTCAGGGAGACAGGTGACATAGACGAGGTCCCGACTCGCAAGGGAACAAATTGACACACAGAAAGCCTCTAATTCCTTGTAAGTACAATAACAGGAAGTGCCCAGAAAGTGCCATGGGAACACAGACAGAGCTGGAATCCCCTCTGCCTGGCACCTATGAACTCAGGAAGGTCACACATGAGTCAGGTCACAAAGGGTGAACGGGTGCCCACCAGACAGACGAAGAAGGGAGAGCATACCGGGGTCCTAGTCTGCAGACAGGCAAGGGAATGGTGTCTGGGGGAGGGTGCTGGTTAAACACTGGCGCAGGTCACAAACCCCAACGGGCGTGAAGGAGCCAGCACGCCAGCGCCCACCAAGAATACAAAATCAGAACAGAGGACGGAGGCCCGAGCACCCAGACCTTGTAACAACTGCCCTGAGCATGCTGGTGAGCGGCCGCAGCTGAAACCGCTGCCCTGACGCAGCCGGGAAGGGCCCCAAACATCATCCTGGAGGACCACACTTTCCTCGCGGCCAGGGGAGTGTTAGGCAGTCCTGCCTTTAGCACCTGCAGCTTTGAGATGGCAAAGACTTATGCAAGGCTGTGTCATGTCACACTGCCATGGGGCGTGGCAGGGGAAAGAGATGGGTCACCAAAAATTTCCTTTCCCGGAGAACTCAAGCATCTCAGTTATGGAGAGAGCCCAGCTGCCCTGGGAGGGACGGAGGCCCCACCCCAGTCCTGTGTTGGAATGACCCTGCCGGCGTTGGCCAAAGCACCATCCCGTAGTCTGAGCTCAGACACACAGAAGCGTCAGAAAGAACAGCAGGCCCGCGGCTGGTGCTCACTCTGTGCGGGAAGGGGCTGAGCGTGAGGGATGAGAGGACTGCAGCTCTCAGAGCCTCAGAAGGAGGCTGCTGAACCGCAAGCCCCACCCCTGCCAAGCTGGGCCCAGAATGTCTCCCTGGCATCACCGTACCCTGGCCATGCCTGGGAAAGGACCGAGGGTGTGAAGTGAGGAGACACCAGAGCCAAAGCCAGGGAATTGAACTCAAAACTAACCACCCACCGCGTTGCCTCTGCTGTGCTTTTTGCCTCTGAGGAACCTGGCACCAGGCCAGACGCAGAGCAGGGAAAGGTGGAAGGGAGAGCAGTGGAAAAGAGAAAGCAAGCAAATAAAGGGATGGGGGGAGGCCGGCTACCGCTACAGGAGGGAGATGCCGCCAAGATTGTGCGCTTGGCGGAAAACGTGCTTCCCTCTTCCAGGGCGCTCCAGAACAAAAGCGTCCTGCGTCTGCCGTGCGAGGAGTGATTCTCAGGGACACACGCACGAAAGGTCTCTCTGCAGGTGCCCTGTACCAGTGAGACAAGGGAAAGGAGCTGGGTGTGCTGGTCCCTGGACCCAAGCTCCCTTTCCTCTTAGAGAGTCATCTCTCCTGATCACCGCCTGAAGCCGCTCAGCCTTGTCTACTGTGATCTTTGGTCAGCACTGCCCGCCCCCCATCATTCATCCTTCTTTTTTTTTTTTTTTTTTTTGTATTTTTCTGAAGCTGGAAACGGGAGGCAGTCAGACAGACTCCCACATGCGCCCGACCGGGATCCACCTGGCACGCCCACCAGGGGGCGATGCTCTGCCCATCCGGGGCGTCGCTCTGTTGCGACCAGAGCCACTCTAGTGCCTGGGGCAGAGGCCACGGAGCCATCCCCAGCGCCCGGGCCATCTTTTGCTCCAATGGAGCCTCGGCTGCGGGAGGGGAAGAGAGAGACAGAGAGGAAGGAGAGGGGAGGGGTGGAGAAGCAGATGGGCGCCTCTCCTGTGTGCCCTGGCCGGGAATCGAACCCGGGACTTCCGCATGCCAGGCCGAGGCTCTACCACTGAGCCAACCGGCCAGAGCCATTCATCCTTCTTGTTGACCACCCCAGGGCTGCAGAGAGAAACTGCAGGAACCTGAGCGTTCAGAAGGTCCCAAGGCCACCCTCAGGTTCAATAACTCATTAAAACATGCAGAACCGAGCACACCGGTTGTACTCACTGTTATGGGACATATAGCAGCGAGATAGAGGTCAAAGTCAGAAACAAGAAGAGGCCCATGTGGGAGGGTCCAGGAGAGAGCCAAGTGCAAGCCTCCCGTTGTGCACAGAGACAGAGCTTTCTTCTCAAGGCAGCGAGCGATACGGGGCAACACGCCTGGAGCATGCCAACCAGGGAAGGTCACCTGAGCCTTCGTGTTTAGGATTTTTACTGGGAGCTGGTCACGTAGCCATGGCTGGCTGCCCACGTGGATGACCTTAGTCTTCAGCTCCTCCAAAAGGTCAAGCTCATGTTGCGTGGCCAGAGACTCTCATTGTTAGTGTGGACTGTCCAGTGTGGCCCACAGCCTCCAGGTAAGCAGAGAGAAGCTTCCAAGGGCTTAGAGGCCAACTCCCAGGATCCAGCCAAGGGCCAGACGTTTCTCAGGGCAAAGTTAGTCCCTTCTTGCACAGAACCAGTCCCATTTGAAGCTCGGTAGAGTTTACATCCTAATGTCACAACATCCTGGTTGAGAAGTCTCAGAGAGATTCCTAGAGCTTCTGAGCCTTTATTATTATTATTATTATTATTATTATTCACTTGTAACCTGGATATAACATCTCAGATGACTGTTGGGAAAATGATCTGAGGCGAAGGGTCAACAGGATGTTATCAACTATAGAAGTAGTAAAAAGTAGTTACATCATGGCTTCGTCTAAAATGAACCATAGGTTTTTCTTGAGGGGAAGGTCACAAAAATTGCAATACCCGGGATTCATGCCTCAACCAAGAGAAACATGATTTCTACAGAAACACAATCATCCTTTCACTTAGCAAGCGTTCACTGTGTGCCCGGATGGGCCAGGTCCTGGGGACGCCAGGAGGAGAAGGCTCTATCTCTGAGCGAGCTGCTGTGATTTGGGAAGCAGCGGATGGAAGGGCGTTGGTTGTAACATGCAGTTTAACTCAGGTCCAAGCAGCTGAGAAGCAGTGCCTCCCCCCACTTCCCCAGCGGTCACAGCCAGCTCCTCTCCTTCGGGGACACCTCAAAGTTGGGTGCAGTGTGTTGATATTCATGCTTTTCCCTCCTCGGCAACAGCTTTTGTTTAAAGACACTGTAACAAATGTAGCAGCTGCACACACACAGCACTCTCTCTCCACTTTGATACACTGAGGACTCCGCTGTCACCCGGTGCGCTGGGGCACTGGGCATCAGACAGCGCGGAGGGGGTGTTTAGATACCCTGCCCCCTTGCAGATGTTCTGAAAGCTGCTGGATTCCCAAACTTAAAAGAAGCAGATTTCTCTTTGATGTTTTCTACTTCATTGAACTCAAACATCCCCTAGTCTTCAAGTCGCAAGTCCTCGACAGTTCAGTGGCATTAATCCACGGATGTGACCCATTTTTACCGAGTACCTACTAGGCGCTCGCGGTGCGGCAGGCACTTAGGAAAAACAATCAATGAGCAAGTGTATTTTGACAACCCCTGCCTCTGTGGAACTTACATTTTTTGTCAACACGGAATATCAGCTTTGGAAAGTTATGGACTGAACCAAAATCACTTATCCAGTGTGAGATCCCTGGGCACCTGACCAAAGCCCATCGGAACTTATTTCATCTTTTTGAAACAGCGCTAATAATACCAACCTCCTGGGGTTATTGTGAAAATAAATTAAGCAAGCACAGCAAATCTCCTAGAAGAATTCTGGTTTAGGGAAGCTGCAGGATGCATGGCAGGCTCCCTTTCCCTTCCGCCGATTGCTCCCAGGACCCTGTGTCATCTCAGCTATAAAACCAAGGGCAGCGAAGGCACTGTTGGCTGTGAGATTAGTTAGAGGCACAACACGCTCATCACTGGGCAAACTCAGAAATATATATAAGTCAAGCCTGGTGTTTGGCTCACGTTGCCTGCTACACTGTTCTCCACACGAACTTTAAGAAGACAGTCGCAGGTAAAGGGAAACACTCAAGGCCATGGTCAAGAGACAGCTCTAGCTTCTCCAGCAATGGTTGTGTGGCTTTGGGCAAGTCGCTCTCCCTCTCGGAGTATCTGTTGCTTAAGCTGCGAAATAAGGGGCTCCACTAGATCCATGATCGCAGTCTAGGCTGCACACAAGAATCCCTGCCCGATTTGACCTCCCAGCTCAGTTCCCGGTGCCCGTGGACTAGGGTTTCTTACCTTCCGCACCATGGACGTTTAGAACCAGGTTCCTCTCTATTTCATTGGGGGAGAGGGGTGCTGTCTTGTGCATTGCAGGGTGTTTAGCAATATCCCCAGCTTCTAGCCACGAGATTCCAGTAGCACCCTCACCCTTACCCCTTGCCCTTGCCTCACAATCAAAAATGTCTCCGGAAACTTCCCAAAGTAAAACTGCCCCAGGTGGAGAACCACGAGTTTAGGGCCCCCCGAACTTCCCCCTTATCTGACTGCACATTTCCCCTCACTCTGGCCCAGGTTTGACCTCAGTCTGCTGACCCAGCCCCACCCCGCGATGCACTGCCTCTTGTGAGAGTGTCCCTCTCAGCGTCCTCGGCAGGAGGCTGGCTTCCTGACAGCCCAGAAACGAGCCATGCTGAGCTAAGGGGCTCATGGCTCCTGGTGGAAGGGCGTGTGACCCTGCCCAGGCCAGCACTGCTCTGTGACCGGTGCCCCGATCCAGTGTGGGTGGGGTAGCCCGCGACGCTCACTCTCCCAGAAACCCCGGTGACAGCGTGGAGCCCAACACACTCCGTTTTCCCTCCTTACTTAGTGTTTCTCGGTGCCAAACCCACTACTTAATTTTTTTTTATTTGAGTATTTGTTAAACTTTATAGAATGTATTGAGATAGCACTGCTTAATAAAATGGTACAATTCTCTCAGACATCATCTGTGTGTGGGACTGTGAATAAATCCAAGGCTTTTTGACTATGAACTTTCTCAGACCGACTTTCTGTTTTCAAGAAGGCGCCCAGCATGTGGACACTCATTATTTGATTCCTACTGGGTCTGTCAAGCACTTTTATGCAAGCCAGGAGAAGGGTTAAACAACAGGGTCATGTAAATGGCTCATTGACACGTCGCCCAGGCCTGGCAAAGCCGGACGCGCCGCTCCTACTGCGCCTGAAAAGGAACGCCCCCGCACGCCTGTCCCCTGTCCCCGGGCTCTGAGCCGCTGCTCTCTCCCTTGGCAACCAGGCTGCGCTCTGAGCCCAGCCCCCTGCTTTCTCTATAACTCCCGCGTCTAGAGCGGCCGTGCTCAGCCGTGCGCCGTGGCAGGGACACCACAGCGTGGCAGGAGTTTTACAACATGCAGCCCTCGACTATTCGGTCAGGGGCACTGACCTCTTTTCCTTAGGGCGTCAAATAAAGGAAATGGCAACAGCCAACATGGCAATAACTGTCTGGTGTGGATGACTCAACATTTTACCTATTTTTTTTATCATATCAGCAAAAATATATATACATTTTTTGATGTGCCACAGACTTTTAGTAATTAGTGTGCCATGAGATGAAAACGGTTAACAGCCTCTGATCTAGAGGATGAGGAAAGACAAGTAAAACGTCAGCCCTGGGCTTTCTCAAGGTGTGGCTGCTGCTATGAGTGTCATTTTGCATTTAATAGCTCAGGCCACCTGCTTTCCCTTGGCCCGCATTACACACCCAATCCTGCAGGGGGCAGTGATGGGAAGGGGGAGAATCACTCTGCCATCAATCACTCTGCCCTCGTTTTCACTCTTGCTATGTGTCCTCAGAGCATTTCTTAACTGCTCATGATTTTCATTTCTCTTCTATATGTTGGAATATTAATACCATGTGGGGTTTTTATGTGTCATTGAAAAGATTAAATAAGTTAATGCAAAGCATCTAGAAGCTTCTCATTGACTGAGAGATGCTGGGTGTGGAGGTGATGGTGTTGGTATGAAAACAACAATGGAAATAAGGATGTGTGTGAGCACCTGTCCCCTGGACAGCAGGTTGGCCCTAAGTCTCTGAATCGTTTCTGACCCTGGGGAACCAGCCATCCTGGTTTCCTGGACCTCTATCCTGAGCTCCGTGTGCTGGTCTCTGCTCCGCCTCCCAGAGAAGCAGGCATGCTGTGCTGGGCGACCACATCAGGGAGGCCCACGGGCTACCACACTGAGCCAATATGCTTAGAGTTTGGTTAGCTCCACTGCCATACTGAGTTGTTCAACTACCAAACAACTCTTCAAACGGTGTGAAGCCTCTTTGCTTCAGTTCCACTCCGTCTTTCAAAGATGGGTTGCATCTGGGTGATGAGGCTGAACTCATGTGTTTTCTGGAACATGGGTTTTATGTGACTAATACTGGAGGCTCCAAGACAGCTCCAAAATTAGTGCTGATGGGAGGTCAAAGGAATGACTCTGGACACTGTGCCGGTTGCACGCTTATTAGCATACTAATGCTGCCCCCATGGAAGCCTCGGTGACATCCTCCCCTATATGCAAATACGCATTGGGAAAAGTGGAAATGTATGTAAATGACACAGAGATTATACTGGCCTATTAACATCACAAATCCCCATTTACAGCCCACTTTTAATTTAAGTGATCTTTCTATTAAAAGGACCACTTATGAAGTTAATCTGGAACGAAATCACAGCATGTCAATTAGAATGGTGTGACGGTGAGACCGCCATCAATCGGTAACTCTTAGCAGATGTCTTAATTAGGCTACTCTGTGGCAGGTTGGCCGATGACACTCTGTGAAAGTCATTTTCAAGTTAGCTTCTAAGGGCTCTCCTCTCCTTCAAACTTTTTCTGTTTCTTTTTTCAGTTTAAATCTTAGCTATTATGAAATTTCCTTTTGTGCATTTTCCCCTAAAGACTTATTTCTTCTCCTCGTCTCTTCTTACTGTGAGGAAGAGTATTCCAGAGACAATATTTCATCCTTAGGGGCTAGAACATGGCTAGCCTTAATTTATTGGAAGTCTTTTATCTTACATATTCATTTGAAATTTGCATTCCCTTTCCGGAAAGAGCGAGGCTCATTTTAATATAAAACTGTGTTTAAAACTCTATACTGTCATGAACATAGGGGCGCATCTATTCTTCTGAATTAGTGTTTCAGGTTTCTTTGGATCTAGTCCCAGAAGTGGAATTACTGGAACAAAATCAACTAACCAAATAAAAACAGGCTCATAGATACAGAACAGACAGACAGCTGTCAGACAGGAGGGGACCTGGGGGGACTGGGTGAGAAATGTGAAGGGATTAAGCAAAGAAAAAAAAAACTTAGAGACAGAACAATAGCATAGGGGCTGCAGGAGAGAGTGGGGAGAGGAGGCGGTGGAGGAAGGGAGCGGGGCACAGGTGGGGACGGAAGGAGACTTGACTTGGGTGGTGAGCACACAAGGCCGCGTGCAGATGCTGTGTTGTAGAACGGTGCACCGCCTGACACCTGTATAAGGGTATTATTACCCAGTGCATTAACGTAGTGAGGAAACTGCAGGCTTGTAAGGCGTGGTGGAAAGCATGCTTTAGCAGTATCTATCTGTAGTCTTTCTTTTCTATTTAATTGAATTTATTGGGGTGACAGTGGCTTGTAAAACCATACCTGTTTCAAGTATACAACTCAATATAACAACATCTGCACACCGCATCATGCACTTTCTGTCCCAAGCAAGGTCTCTTTCTGTCTACATGTTCCCATCCTTTGCCCCTCCACCTACCCCCACCACACCTTTCCTTCTGGATGTTGCCCCCCCATTGTCTGTGTCAGTGTGTTCTATATATTAGCTAATCCCTTCAATTCCAATTGCTGACAGAGACAGAGACAGAGACAGAGAGAGGGACAGATAGGGAAAGACAGGCAGGAAGGGAGAGAGATGAGAAGCATCAATTCTTCATTGCGGCTCCGTAGTTGTTCATTGATTGCTTTCTCATGTGTGCCTTGACTGGGAGGCTATAGCAGAGTGAGTGACCTTTGCTCAAACCAGAGACCATGAGGTCATGTCTATGATCTCACGCTCGAGCCAGTGACCCCGCGCTCAAGCTGGTGTGTCTGTGCTCAAGCTGAATGAGCCTGCACTCAAGCCAGCGAACTCGGGGTTTCAAACCAGGGTCTTCCGTGTCCCAGTCCGATGCTCCATCCACTGCACCATCACCTGGTCGGCCAAATTGCTTCTTTTATATATATATTTGTTAAAGCAAGTCAAATATGACTTGTTTTTAGCAAGTTCTGACTTTTCCACTTCCTTTGTAACATAAGTCTAAGGATTTCATCTCAAGGTTGATATCGTATAAGAGCATGAATGTGAACTCACTGGATGGAAGGTTCGATGTGTGAAAAGAAATCGCTCAGCCAGAATATGAGATTAGTTGACTAAACACTTAATTTTAAATAGTTGGCAACTCACACAGGTCCTCAGAAATATCTAGAGTATGTGTCAAGAGCCCTCTGAATTCTTAGAAAAGAGGATTATTCCAAGAAGGACTAAAAAAGTTTGGAGGAGAGCCAACATCAACAAAATGGTTCTCTCTACAAAAAACAATATCAGTCAGCTTCTCTCCTTTCCACACTACAACTGAATGCGATGAGGGACAGTCTAGAAAGAGGGTTCTTGTCTAAGGGCCAGGTCTGAAGTGGACAGCTTGGGAAAGAGTCCTAGTCTCAAATTGCTTAAACGCAAAAAAAAAAGAAAGAAAAGAAATAAAGAAAAGAAAAAAGAAATAAAAATAAATTAAAGAAAAGGGTATGTTCAGTAATACCTTTTTTTTTTTTTTTTTTTTTTACCCCTGGAAATGTCAGCTTAGAAAATAGGAGACACAGATGACGTCAGAGTAATGGCGGGGTAGGAAGCGATACCGATAAATCTCCCCCGAAACTCAACAAGATCTTCAACCAGAAACAGAAAAACCTATACTTGGAGCTTCCAGATGCTTCGCAATACACCCAAAGGTATGATTGAGTGAAAAATTGGCTAAATATATAACCAAACCCTGAAGGAAATAGGGAGTAAGAAATGCTCCGCCTTCCTCACTAACCTAAACAGGGCGGCTTTCTCTGGTAACTGTGAATATAGAAACTGAGGCGGGCAAAGGGGGTGAATAGATCCAGGCCGCCGCGGCACAAACGGCCGAACCAGGCTGTGGCACACAGATCCAAGCCGAGGAAAATCTGATCCTGTGGCAACCCGGGCAATACAAGCTAACACTCGCGCCAAACCCAAACAAAGAAAGACAAGCGGAGCGGCCATTTTACCCGGTCTCCTGGTCGGTGCGCAGTTAGTGGGCGAGAATTTCTTCCTAGGCCCCGAGAGTGGGTGCCTGTGTTGCCCCACGGAGAGGCAGGGTCAGAGGCCTTTCTGTGGGCCGAGGACAGAGTCTCTGGGCAGCCCCAGCGTCCTGGGAAAGCCACGCACGGGAGGGAGTGAGAACTAATTCCAACGGTGGAGATTTTCCGTGCTGGTGAGGGTTTCACTCAGAGGGAACCGCGGCCGGCCTCATATCCTGGTTTGCGCGCAGATAAGGAGTGAGTGATTCCTCCGAGTGCCTCGGCAGTGCGCGCCCGTGTTATCGCAGAGAGGGGCAGAGTCAGGGGCCTTTGTGTGGGCCAAAGCGGAATCTCGAGCCGCCCCAGCGCCTTGCAAAAGCCGCGCACGGGGACGGACCGAGACTCAATTCCAACGCTGCAACTTTTCCCTGCGGTTGGGGGTTTCACTCAGAGCGTGAGACTGCTGGCTGGATATCCTGGTCGCAGACAGTGAGTGAGAGTTTCCTCTAAGCGCCCCCCAGAAGTGGGCGCCCGCTTGTGTTACCGGACAGAGTGGCAGAGCCAGTGGTCTTTGAGTGGGCGGAAAGCCCGCCTGATTATGCTAGCAGCTCTGACTGACTGAGCCTTACCCAGAGCCCTGTGCTGAGTGGAAATAGAGTGGGGAGTTGCCAGCTCTTTGAGCCTCTTACTATCCAGGCAGAGGCAGCAGCAACCCCATAACTGGATTATCAGGCTACTAATTGAGGAAGGAAAGACTAGGAGAAAGGCTCCAGGAACACGGACTCTCTCACTGTCGGAGCCTATAAATGCTAATGAGCCTCGACTCCCACGAGACTAAAGCACAATACATGACATTGCCATAGAGACTTATCAACTGCAAGCCTCTACCTGAGCGTGCCAAAGGAGCAGAACCCGGGGTACAGAGTCACCGACCAGGAAGAGGGAGAGAAAAGAAAAAGCAAGAAGATAACCTCTCAAAATCAAGAATAATCTGCAGACTTTATAACCTATCCCATTTTATTATATTTGTTCGTTTGTTTCTCTTATCTTCATTCTTGATACTTTTTTTTCCTCCTCCAATTTGGCCGATTAACTCTCTACTGGTCTTACTCTCTCCTCTCCTTGAACTACACTACCCATAAGTGTTACATCTCCCATTATCTTTTCTCTTCTCTTCCTTTCTCTCTATGAGGGTTGCACTCCAAAACCCTTAACTCTCTCTCTCTCTCCTTTCTTTTTTCTTCTTTTAGTGGTTCCCTCTTTTTTTTCTCTCTCTCTCTTTCTTTTCTCCCTCTATATTAGTTTCTTCCTTTCTCCTTTACATCTCCTCTCATTCAAACCTCAATAACAAACAATTTATCTTATCTGGGACTCAAACCTATGTTTGTGGCATTTTGGGGGGTTTTTACTTCACCTTTTTAACTCACTAGCAGTGCTCCCATCCCTGGCTCTCCATATTATCTAGTTCTTGTTCCACTAAATACAATAGTAAGTTTTTAATTTGTCCCCCCATTTTTCCATTTTCCTCTTATTCCTCTCATCATAACTCTTAGACAACCAACACCTAAAAGCAAATCATTTTATTCTTGACCCAAATTTTTTCCTTATTTGCTTTTTGTGGGTCCATACGATCTTTTTTTTTTTCTTTTTTCTTTTTTTTTTTTTCCTTTTTTTTTTTTTCTTTTTTTCTTTTTTTCTTTTTTGCCCCTTTATTACTTTTCCCCAATTCAGGCCCTCCATCACAGGCATTGTTTGTTATAACTCACAGTCCACCACAAGATTTTCTCAAGAAAGAGGGGAGAGGAGAGGAGAGGAAAAAAGAAGGGGGGGAATAATTTCCTTTTTTTAAAAATTTTTATTTTATTTTATTTTTCTTTATTTCATTATTAATTTTTTTTAAAAAACCAACTCTTTTTGATTTTTTATTTTTTTTTAATTTTTTTTAACTTTTTATTCTTTATTAAATCTCATTAATACTATCAACAAAACCACCCTCAGATGCCATTAAGGAAGAGAAAATTGAATATCATGGATACAAAAGAAAGAGAGGTAACACAGCTAGATGAGGAAAAATCTATGGAGAAAAAATTTAATATATTGGAAACCTTGGATCTAAATGACAGAGAATTCAAGATAGAAATACTAAAAATCCTCCGAGATATACAAGAAAACACAGAAAGGCAATTTAGGGAGCTCAGAAAACAACTCAATGAACACAAAGAATATATGTCCAAGGAAATTGAAACTATAAAAACAAATCAAACAGAGATGAAAAACTCAATTCACGAGCTGAAAAACGAAGTAACAAGCTTAGCTAATAGAACAGGTCAGATAGAAGAGAGGATTAGTGAAATAGAAGACAAGCAACTTGAGGCACAACAGAGAGAAGAAGAAAGAGACTCAAAAATTAAAAAAAATGAGATAGCCCTACAAGAATTATCTGACTCCATCAAAAAGAATAACATAAGAATAATAGGTATATCAGAGGGAGAAGAGAGAGAAAATGGAATGAAGAACATACTCAAACAAATAATAGATGAGAACTTCCCAAGCCTGTGGAAAGAACTAAAGCCTCAAGTTCAAGAAGCAAACAGAACTCCAAGTTTTCTTAACCCCAACAAACCTATTCCAAGGCATATCATAATGAAATTGACACAAACCAACAGCAAAGAAAAAATTCTCAAGGCAGCCAGGGAAAAGAAGAATACAACATATAAAGGAAGGCCCATTAGATTATCATTAGATTTCTCAGCAGAAACTCTACAAGCTAGAAGAGAGTGGACCCCAATATTTAAAGTCCTGAAAGAGAGGAACTTTCAGCCACGAATACTATACCCATCAAAGCTATCCTTCAAATACGAAGGAGAAATAAAAACATTCACAGATACAGAAAAGATGAGGGAATTTATCATCAGAAAACCCCCACTCCAGGAATTACTAAAGGGGGTTCTCCAATCAGATACAAAGAACAAAAAAAAAACAGAGCCACAAGTAAAAGCTCCAAGAAGAACACAATAAAACCAAATTTAAACTGTGACAACAACAAAAAGAAAGAGGGGGAGAAGATGGAGATTAACAGTAGCAAAGGACGATGGAGTGCAAAAGTACTCACAAAATAGTTCACTACAATGAACAGGGTAAGGACCCTTTTCATTACTCAAAGGTAACCACCATTGAAAAAACCACCACAGAAGCACATGAGATAAAAAAGATAGCAACAGAGGAAAGATGTATGGAATACAACCAAATAAAAACAAAAGATAGAAAAACGAAAGAGAAGGATCAAACAAGACACAAAACTAACAGAAAGCAAGATATAAAATGGCAATATGGAACTCACAAGTATCAATAATTACACTAAATGTAAACGGATTAAACTCACCAATAAAAAGGCACAGAGTAGCAGAATGGATTAAAAAAGAAAATCCAACTGTATGCTGCCTACAGGAAACTCATCTACGTAACAAGGATAAAAACAAATTCAAAGTGAAAGGCTGGAAAACAATACTCCAAGCAAATAACATCCAAAAAAAAGCAGGTGTAGTAATACTCATATCGGATAATGCTGACTACAAGACAGGAAAAGTACTCAGAGACAAAAATGGCCATTTCATAATGGCTAAGGGGACACTGAATCAAGAAGACATAACAATTCTTAATATATATGCACCAAACCAAGGAGCACCAAAATATATAAGACAGCTACTTATTGATCTTAAAACAAAAACTGACAAAAATACAATCATACTTGGAGACCTCAATACACCGCTGACGGCTCTAGATCGGTCATCCAAACAGAGAATCAACAAAGACATAGTGGCCTTAAACAAAACACTAGAGCACCTGGATATGATAGACATCTACAGGACATTTCATCCCAAAGTGACTGAGTACACATTTTTCTCCAGTGTACATGGATCATTCTCAAGAATTGACCATATGTTGGGCCACAAAAACAATATCAGCAAATTCAGAAAAATTGAAGTTGTACCAAGCATATTTTCTGATCATAAAGCCTTGAAACTAGAATTCAACTGCAAAAAAGAGGAAAAAAATCCCACAAAAATGTGGAAACTAAACAACATACTTTTAAAAAATGAATGGGTCAAAGAAGAAATAAGTGCAGAGATCAAAAGATATATACAGACTAATGAAAATGACAATACGACATATCAGAATCTATGGGATGCAGCAAAAGCAGTGATAAGAGGGAAGTTCATATCGCTTCAGGCATATATGAACAAACAAGAGAGAGCCCAAGTGAACCACTTAACTTCCCACCTTAAGGAACTAGAAAAAGAAGAACAAAGAAAACCCAAAACCAGCCGAAGAAAGGAGATAATAAAAATCAGAGCAGAAATAAATGAATTAGAGAACAGAAAAACTATAGAAAAAATTAATAGAACAAGGAGCTGGTTCTTTGAAAAGATCAACAAAATTGACAAACCCTTGGCAAGACTTACCAAGGAAAAAAGAGAAAGAACTCATATAAACAAAATCCAAAATGAAAGAGGAGAAATCACCACGGACACCGTAGATATACAAAGAATTATTGTAGAATACTATGAAAAACTTTATGCCACTAAATTCAACAACCTAGAAGAAATGGATAAATTCCTAGAACAATACAACCTTCCTAGACTGAGTCAAGAAGAAGCAGAAAGCCTAAACAGACCTATCAGTAGAGAAGAAATAGAAAAAACCATTAAAAACCTCCCCAAAAATAAAAGTCCAGGCCCTGACGGCTATACCAGCGAATTTTATCAAACATTCAAAGAAGACTTGGTTCCTATTCTACTCAAAGTCTTCCAAAAAATTGAAGAAGAAGCAATACTTCCAAACACATTTTATGAGGCCAACATAACCCTCATACCAAAACCAGGCAAGGATGGCACAAAAAAAGAAAACTACAGACCAATATCTCTAATGAATACAGATGCTAAAATACTAAACAAAATACTAGCAAATCGAATACAACAACATATTAAAAAAATAATACATCATGATCAAGTGGGATTCATTCCAGAATCTCAAGGATGGTTCAACATACGTAAAACGGTTAATGTAATACACCATATCAACAAAACAAAGAACAAAAACCACATGATCTTATCAATAGACGCAGAAAAGGCTTTCGATAAAATACAACACAATTTTATGTTTAAGACTCTCAACAAAATGGGTATAGAAGGAAAATATCTCAACATGATAAAGGCCATATATGATAAACCATCAGCTAACATCATATTAAATGGCACTAAACTGAAGGCTTTCCCCCTTAAATTAGGAACAAGACAGGGTTGCCCACTCTCTCCACTCTTATTTAATGTGGTGCTAGAGGTTCTAGTCAGAGCAATCAGACAAGACAAAGAAATAAAAGGCATCCATATCGGAAAAGAAGAAGTAAAGGTATCACTTTTTGCAGATGATATGATCCTATACATCGAAAACCCCAAAGAATCCACAAAAAGACTACTAGAAACAATAAGCCAATACAGTAAGGTCGCAGGATACAAAATTAACATACAGAAGTCAATAGCCTTTCTATATGCCAACAATGAAACAACTGAGAAGGAACTCAAAAGAATAATCCCCTTCACGATTGCAACAAAAAAAAATAAAATACTTAGGAATAAACATAACAAAGAATGTAAAGGACTTATATAATGAAAACTATAAACCATTGTTAAGGGAAATCGAAAAAGATATAATGAGATGGAAGAATATACCTTGTTCTTGGCTAGGAAGAATAAATATAATCAAGATGGCTATATTACCCAAAGCAATATACAAATTTAATGCAATTCCCATCAAACTTCCAATGACGTTTTTTAAAGAAATAGAGCAAAAAATCATCAGATTTATATGGAACTATAAAAAACCCCGAATAGCCAAAGCAATCCTAAAGAAAAAGAATGAAGCTGGGGGCATAACAATACCTGACTTCAAACTCTATTATAGGGCCACGACAATCAAAACAGCATGGTATTGGCAGAAAAATAGACACTCAGACCAATGGAACAGAATAGAAAGTCCAGAAATAAAGCCACATATATATAGTCAAATAATTTTTGATAAAGGGGCCAACAACACACAATGGAGAAAAGAAAGCCTCTTCAATAAATGGTGCTGGGAAAACTGGAAAGCCACATGCAAAAGAATGAAACTGGACTACAGTCTCTCTCCCTGTACAAAAATTAACTCAAAATGGATC
Source organism: Saccopteryx bilineata (assembly GCF_036850765.1). NCBI lineage: Eukaryota > Metazoa > Chordata > Mammalia > Chiroptera > Emballonuridae > Saccopteryx > Saccopteryx bilineata. The sequence continues at coordinate 258,014,225 of NC_089494.1, forward strand.
AAAGATCTAAACATAAGACCTGAAACAATTAAGTACATAGAAGAAGACATAGGTACTCAACTCATGGACCTGGGTTTTAAAGAGCATTTTATGAATTTGACTCCAATGGCAAGAGAAGTGAAGGCAAAAATTAATGAATGGGACTACATCAGACTAAGAAGTTTTTGCTCAGCAAGAGAAACTGATAACAAAATAAACAGAAAGCCAACTAAATGGGAAATGATATTTTCAAACAACAGCTCAGATAAGGGCCTAATATCCAAAATATACAAAGAACTCATAAAACTCAACAACAAACAAACAAACAATCCAATAAAAAAATGGGAAGAGGATATGAATAGACACTTCTCCCAGGAAGAAATACAAATGGCCAACAGATATATGAAAAGATGCTCATCTTCTTTAGCTATTAGAGAAATGCAAATCAAAACGGCAATGAGATACCACCTCACACCTGTTCGATTAGCTGTTATTAGCAAGTCAGGTAATAGCAAATGTTGGAGAGGCTGTGGAGAAAAAGGAACCCTCATACACTGTTGGTGGGAATGTAAAGTAGTACAACCATTATGGAAGAAAGTATGGTGGTTCCTCAAAAAACTGCAAATAGAACTACCTTATGACCCAGCAATCCCTCTACTGGGTATATATCCCCAAAACACAGAAACATTGATACGTAAAGACACATGCAGCCCCATGTTTATTGCAGCATTGTTCACAGTGGCCAGGACATGGAAACAACCAAAAAGCCCATCAATAGATGACTGGATAAAGAAGATGTGGCACATATACACTATGGAATACTACTCAGCCATAAGAAATGATGACATCGGAACATTTACAGCAAAATGGTGGGATCTTGATAACATGATACGAAGCAAAATAAGTAAATCAGAAAAAAACAGGAACTGTATTATTCCATACGTAGGTGGGACATAATACTGAAACTAAGAGACATTGACAAGAGTGTGGTGGTTACGGGGGGGAGGGGGGAATGGGAGAGGGATAGGGGGTGGGGAGGGGCACAAAGAAAACAAGATAGAAGGTGACAGAGGACAATCTGACTTTGGGTGGTGGGTATGCAACATAATTGAACGACAAGATAACCTGGACTTGTTATCTTTGAATATATGTATCCTGATTTATTGATGTCACCCCATTAAAAAAATAAAATTATAAAAAAAAAAAAAAAAAAGAAAAGAAAATAGGAGACTTATTCACTGGATCATTCAAACCTGAAATTGGGCAGGATGCCTTCTGAAGCCCTCCTTCTGTCTCACCTCCCACATTCAATCTCTCTCAGTCTTTGCCAAGCGATGAGGTGAATGCGGTCTGCCCACCCCACCACTGCTGGCTAACTCAGGTGCTCATCTGGTCCTGCTGCCGCTGGGCCTGTGCTTCTGCCGTACAGGCCTCTATGCCAGCCAGAATCAGTGTCGCCGATCTCAAATCTGACCTTGCTGTTTCCTTGAGTAACATCCTCCAGTGACTCCCTGTTACAGACAGCGAGACACTCAAACTCCTTAAGGTGGTTGATAAAACTTTATTATCCTTGCCTATATAGCTAACCTCATTTCCTAACATTTCTTACCTTTAGGCTTGCTGGATTTAGCAAACATTAAAAAAAAAAAAATGACACCCACTTAGTCATACAATAATACTAAAAGAAATTCTTTGTTTATTTGAAATTTCTATTAAACTAAATGTTCTGCATTTTATCTGGAAACCTCACCGTACATAGATAGCAACATCCAGTACTTTTGCATTATTCTGTTTCTTCTATCTGGCCCAGAGACAAGCTTTGTGAGGGCAGGACCCTGTCTTGAACCCCGAACGCTCTCCATATTATTCCCGCAGAAGCTCGCGGAGGACTTGCTGGGGGACGGGGGACTTCCGGCACCTCCGTGCACAGCGCCGGGGACGCCACACATCCTACGGGAGCGGCTGCCAGACCCATACTTTTAAACGTGGGAGCCCCGTATCACTCGTTCGCTCCACACCCGCTTGTGGATCTCCATCTCGCCCAGAATATGACCCGAATCCCCAGAATGGACCTTGAGGACGCACACGATCTGGTACCCTGCTACCTCCCCATATCCTGGCCCCACGATTCAACCACAGCGGCCTTCCACTGCTCCTGAAGCAGCTCTCGCTCCTGCCTCGGGGCTCCTGACCTGATGGGTCCCCAACCTGGGACATTCCTCCCCGACACCGCGTGGCTGGCCGCCCTGCTCTGTCAGGACGTTCCTCGCATGTCACCTTTGCAGGGAGGCCTCCCCCTCCCCTTCTCGTCTCCAGAGGCATTCTCGTTTCCTCTCAGGCTACACCCTACTCTCTGTGGTCTGTGTCCTCTTCCTCCTTCACCACGGCAGCTTCGTGAGAGTAAAATTTTTGTCAGCCACACTGACTTCGGAATCCCCGGAGCTTCAAAAACAACTTGGCAACAAAGTCCCTGCACATTTGTTGAATGAAAAGCATGGCTTTCGTTGTGCCTGCTGGTCTGACTCATCCACAACAAAAGCAAGAAGGAGACAAAAGATGGTAGTTGTCAGAGTTCAAACAAAGACCAGGTAGGTCTGCGTGCCTCTGCTTCTCGAGTCGGGACTCCGGAGCCTTGGTGAGTCTCAGTGTCCTCCGCAGTGACATGGAAGTCCTCCCTGCTCCACCTGCCTTGGTCACAGCTCTGCTTGTCCCAGCCCCCAAGCTGGAGGGAATGACAATTCTCCACACTGGATTCTGAAACAGCTCTGAATCTCAGAACACGGTCTTCCCAACAGGTAGAACCTCTATGCGTTGCTGGGAGCCACTAGGCTGAAAACGTCCTCAGTGGCCCCTGCACACATGCCCCGTTTGTAGGATCTGGCGTCGGTCACCATGAATAGACCTAAGGTTTACGCCAGCTCCAGTCTCCAAATCCCACTTACCTGTGTCAAGCTGCTCTCTCCACAGGCTAACCCCTGCTCCTACAAATCCAGTCGCATGCCAGTGTCAATCCTAAAGGCACCCCAGGATGCTGCTCTACTCCTGGGAAGAGCCGGGTATGCGATGGAGTCAGATGCCCTTCAGTTCAAGTTGTAGACTCGTCTCTTCTTATCGGGATGATCCTGAACTTGTCTTCCCTCTAGGTCATCGTTTCCTCCGTTGTTAATGGAAGAACTGCCCAGATCTCAGGCAGATTGTGAGGGTTAGGTAAAACGCCACAAGAAAAAATGTCTCCCTGCAGTGCTAGCTCAGGGAAGACATTCAGCAGATGTGAGGTTGCTTTTTAGTTTTAGGAAAGGCAAGCTTCTCTTCTTGGACCTCTTTCTCTACTACCTCCTGACGAACCCTTGGTCATTGATCCCAACCTGGCTCTGTGCACAGTTCAACATGCCCCTATTGAACCCCGAGATTGAGCTTGCTGGTCACCCCTCTTGCGAGCCCACTCTGAATCCTACTGGGCTGTCTTATGATCCCATCAAACCTCCTGATATGTGCCTGACACCTGAGGAATGTTGCGCGACAGAAGGACAGAGCATGTGGGGTCAGGTTGCAGGCTCTTTGGTCCTGCACCAGAGGTGAGGGACTTCATTGTCAGTGTAAACGTATGATCCTGCAGATAAAGGCAAACAGAGAAATAATCCTCACTTAGCAAGGACCCCTACACAATTGTTATAATATGCCCTTTGTCATACTATACTTGACTTAGCCAGTTCAATATATTGTGGAGATTAATATTGGGGAAACTGAGGCCCAGGTAATGTAATGACTGGTTTACATGGCTAACCTGGAATGAAGGAGGATTCAAGTCCAGGTGGGACTGACTTTATAGATCACATGCTCTTTATCAAGATAAGTTTAAGAGATTGACTATTATTCTAAGCCAATTCAGAATGACCATAAAACTCACCACACAGACATTCTCCCTCAGTCAGAAGTGATTCCTCTCTTTCTTTATTTTTTATGGGGACAGTTAAGGAGACAATAGTTTACGAGATGGGAACTCTTGGGATAAGATGCCATTCATGTGCGTAATTCCAATAATCCTGTCCTACAGTAAGTTACAAAACTATTGTTGAAGGCACTCTTTAACTTTTTTAATTCTTTTTCACAATTAAAAATAGTAAGTTTCTTTATAACATATGAAAAAAAGAGCCTATTTTCACTATCTAGCCACTCTAACTGCTGTTAATATTTTAGGGTATTTTATTTTAGTTTGAATGATGTGCATTTTTCTATTATGATATTATAATTAAACATAGTTATCTGTAATACTGTCTATTTTCTTTTCATTTTAAGGGAGGAAATTTAATTCTGTGGAAAATTTAAAAAGTACAAGGAAAGAATAAGACATACAATGTGACTTTTTAAATATATATAATAACCAAGTATGTAACTACTGATAACCAGAAATAGCTACCTTTGTGTATGTCTCTCACTTTCTCTATGTATTTTAAGGTGCTTGAAATAATGGCATCCATACTGCTTTTAAGCATAAAGGACTCAGACACGTTCATCATTCCTAAATGAAAGGTAAAATAAAGACTGGCTTAGTGACAGATAGTATCCATCAGTGGGTGGTACATTTCTTTCCAAAAACTCAGGCTCTTCGAGGAAGTTTTAAAGATGTGGAAAACCACGACTCGGGTTCTACGGTTTTGAAAATGGCCGAATGTCACTCTTTGCAGCTCTGCATTTATAGAGGGGAAGTAGATTTTTTTTTGTTACTAATCCTCTCAGAGGTATTTAAATATTTCAGTATTTTAGCAAGAATTACCCAGTGCCTCCACAAAATGGTAGGGATGATTGTTTAAAATGGGCATCAGTCATGAACAGAGTCACGCTCAGAGAATTACCTGCTCTTACCATGTTCCTTGGTGTTCAGAAGTAGCTGGCCGGACACAGTAGTGGAAAGAAATGGCCTTTTGAAGGCTGAGTTCGTTGCAATGCCAGCAGGGTGGCAGCCCTTGGCAGAGTGTGGGCAGGGCTCGCCGGGTGTCTGTGGGTGCTCTGAATTAGCACCCAGCGTGGGCTGCTGTTTCTCCCCTATCCAAGGTTCACAGGCCCAGGAATCAAAGGATGAAAATGGCAGGGGCACCACCACCATCACTTCTAGTGACCCACCAGCAACATGCGTGCTTCTTGCTCCTGAGACCTGAAGCTCTGCTGGCCCAGACTCTTGGTTCTAGAGGGGGGATGCATCCACCGGAAGACACAGAGGTGACTCCACTGATACGGAGGCTGAGACTTCCCCTGGCTACTTCGGGCTCCTCGCCAGTACTTAACTATTGCTAATTTTACAGCAGAGTATTGAAGTCTCAGGATATCAAGGGGAAGAGGAAATGCCACTCAAGCACTTTACTTTCTTCTCCGGAGAAAAAAAGTAGTGTAATTTTTGGTGTACTCAATACAGTTGTTTCATGTTAGGCAGAATGATGACCCTGTTCTTGTCTTTATTTGGAAAATAAATATGTTTGAAACAGATGCATGTGAGTGCCAAGTTGACAAGGGATGGATGTGCGATGCGTCCCCAATCTACTGAGGACCTGAAGAGAACAAAGAAGACAGAGAAAGAAGAATTGCCTCTCTCTCTCTCTCTCTCTCTCTCTCTTTCTCTGACTCCTTGAGCTGGGACCTGGGTCTTCTCCTGAGCTGGAATGGTACCTACACTATGGGTCTTTCCGTTTTTAGAACTACAGCACAGGCTTCCCTGGGACTCCAGCTTGCAGATGAGACATCGTAGGGCTGCTCAGTCTCCCTAACAATACGGCACAATTTCTTATCATAAATCATACAGATATGCACATGCACATACATACATCTTATTGGCTCTACGGAGAACCCTATTAACAGTGCACAGTATATTTCTCTCCATAAAATCTACAGATGCAATTCTAGCAAAAGACACTTTCGTGTTCAATACTCCAGGAGTCCTATGATTTGTCTCTTATAACACAACTTAATGTTCTGTGATCTCAGTTAGGTTCTTAACTGCTTCTCTGTGCTAACTCCAGTCCTCCTGATGAACTCTTCGTTTCCTAGAAATTCTTTCTCATCTCACTTGGCTCCTTTTCCGTGTCATTCTATTGTTCTTTCTTTATAACACGTGACTTATTTTTAAGAGGCTATCATTTCTTGCATCTCATCTGAGGATGCCAAATATTTTTCTAAAAAGAAAATTTGTTTCCCGAGGCAGATCTTTGTCAGTGTTTGTTTCTTCTTGGAGTTTTCATGATAATTATTAATAATTATGGCTCAAAGTTTCTGAACAGTTACTGTCATTGTTGAAGCTCGTATTTTTCGTGTTGAATAGTTTTCTCATCCTTAAATAAAGGAGGTATCCAAGCTCAGTGCTTTCTGAAGACCTTGAGGATAAATATTCCATGACCTCACTTCTTCTGGTCAGTTACTGTTTTCCAAAGTGGTCAAACCCACCAGCTGAATGGTCACACCTAGGTAAGATCCACATTCTAACAGACTGTATTAACTGTGGCTTGAAGAGACTGAAATGAAATTTTATGCAAGTTCTTTCTGGATTTGTAATGACACAAACAGTTAGTGGGTATAAAAATACTCATCAGCCTTCCCCCACGTGCACTGCACCAGGATCTTCTTGTCCTCCCCTCCAACCAAAAGTATAAGGATTTTATTTTCCACCTCAGGAGGCTGAGCATCATTGCAATTAGAGCCCACCTCCTGCCCTCCGATTCCCTTCATCTTTAGAAAAAAGCCATATTTGTAGCAGTAAAATAAATGACAAGAAGAAAGAGAGCCCAGAACTTGGAGAGCTTATAAATTGGAAGAGCCTCATGGGACAAGGACCGTCACAAAGAACAGACAGGAGGTGGCAAACTGGCTACCACAGGAGAAATATGGCTCTCTCAGACACAATTGAAATGGTCAACACCATTTAAAAATGAAATTGGTCCAATTATAATAAGTAAATGAATACATAAAGAAATAAACAAACGCATACAAATAACATCTCTATCTCCAGCTTCATTTGAACTCTGGAAAGATTTGGCAAATCTGTGTCTGTGCTCTTACAAGACCAACAGTTGGTTGTCTTTATGTAAGACATGCCTTCTCCCAGTTGCCTCAGTCTCCTCCCTGGTCCACCCATCATTTTTGTTACCTTAGTCTGTTGAATTTAAACCCTTATATAAACTTGAGTTTCTTACTGTAGTTAGTTTCCTGTTGTTGCTCTAACAGATCACCAAAAATTTGATGGCTTAAAACAGCAGTAATTTATCCTCTTACAGTTGTAGAGATCCGAAGTCCAAAATCAAGCAGGACCACACGGCCTCTGAGGGCTGCAGGGGATAAATCCTTGTTGCTTCTCTTAGCTTCTGGTGGCCCTTGGCCCTTGGGCTCACAGTCACAGAACTCCAAACTCTAACTCACTCTTCATACGGCCGTCTTTTCTCTGGGCGTCTCTCCTTGTCCTTTTCTGTTCCTCATAAGAACACTCTCATTGGATTTAAAACCTACCTGTATTGAGTATGATCTTATCTGGATTCTCAGCTTAATTATGTCTGCAGAGACCCTATTGTGAAATGAGGTCTCATTCTGAATTTTTGTGTAGATGTGAATGTCTACCAGGGGACCCATTCAGAGATACACAATCCGAGGGACACACAACTGAACAACCATGGCCCTTCCTACCTCTCCTATAGAACAGCCCTCCAATAGCACACCTTGCTTGGCTCATGGAATGCGTTCTTCTTTCCAGTTCCATTGATCTTAAAGTTGGGGAAAAAATCCTCCAGGACCCTGTCTTTAGTAGATTGTCAATCCAAGTTTATGGCCGTGCTTTGAGATTACACTTCCGTCTAAGCCAGGGGTAGTCAACCTTTTTACCTACTGCCCACTTTTGTATCTCTGTTAGTAGTAAAATTTTCTAACTGCCCACCAGTTCCACAGTCATGATTATTTATAAAGTAGGGAAGTAACTTTATAAAATTTATAAAGCAGAGTTACAGCAAGTTAAAGCATATAATAATAATTACTTACCAAGTACTTTATGTTGGATTTTCGCTGTTTGGCAGAATAAATCTTTATAAAACAACTTACTCTAGTTAAATCTATCTTTTTATTTATACTTTGGTTGCTCCGCTACTGCCCACCATGAAAGCTGGAACGCCCCCTCGTGGGCGGTAGGGACCAGGTTGACAATCACTGGTCTAAGCTTTCATAGGTACTTTACTGCCCACTGCAGAGACTGTACCAGGTGCTGTTAGCAGACTCCATTTTAAAATGGAGCAGTCAGTGAACCAACTTCATAAGCTGCAATTCAGAAAGTAAGGAAAAGACAAAGCTTTTTTTGGCCCAGCACACCTTTCATTTCCTCCATACTCCCCCCACGTCCAGCCCCTCTTCCCAAACCCGTCTTTCCCCGCGGTGACTTCAGAGCAATCTGGGAAGAAGGCTACAGTGGCCATGTGTGTACTGAGCCAAAGACTGGATGAGACCGAGCCAGACGCCCTAACACAGCTGCCTGCCGGGATCTTCAAATTCTGAGCTCTGAAGCTTTCGTTTGTTAATGCTGATTAAATAATGCAAACTATTCCAGGTTAGGAAAATGTTAGTAATCAGCTCCATACAATAGCTATTGTCGTTGATTTGCATATCTGATGAAAAGCTAATTACCACATATGTATTATTTTATGATGGTTAATATTTTATGATGGTTAATATACTATACCAAATGTGGAAGAATGAAATACTTTAAGAACAAGAAAAATGCCTTATGCTTAGGAAGACTGGGATAAAAAAAAAAAAAAAACATAGGAAAAATCATAAGTACCTTAACATTTCCAAAGCTCAGCTCTGGAAACTGAGGTCACAGCAATAACATGACTGGTCCGAAGTCACCCAGCTAACTGGCACTAAGAGTGGAGCTATACTCCAGGCCTCCTGCTTTCCAGATGATTGTTCTCTGCAAAAATAACACAGTTAAATCATTCAAGCAAGTTGAGAAGGTACCATCTCCTGTGTGAATTTCATTCACTATATAGTACTTTGCAGTGTCCAAAGGCTTTTAAAAAGGACTTCATGTCATCTGCTTCCCACAATAACCCTCCGATAGAATAAGAGTATGTATTCCGACTTCACTTTGTAGGTGGGGAGATGGGAGATCAAACTTCTCACCCTGGCACATTCATTCATTGCACACGACTCACCTGTCCTCCATCAGACCCCCCCCCCCCCCCAGGCAAAGAAGACTCCGAACACGGAGGGCCGCACCATCTGGAGGAGGAGACAGAACTGACTGGACAATACCGGGGAGGGTTGTCATGGAGCTGTACCCAAGGTGCTCAGGAAGGAGAGAAGAAGCCGGTAATAAAGTGCTAAGAAAACAGAGATGATGTTAGAAGAGAATTAATGTTTGAATTGAAGATAATGAATAGATGTTCGTCAAGCGGATAAGAGAAGAAGTAGCCTCCCATCTGAAAGAAGGAAATTCATGAGCAAAAGACACCAGCGTACGACAGGGCACAGCTTTTCGGCATGGCTCCCAGGAAGGGCGTACGTTAGGAAGAAGAGCCACTGAGGCCCCGAGATAGGAGATAAATGTCGTCTGTGGTAGGGTGAAGGGATTGAATTCAATCTTCCAGATGAGCAGGCTGGTGAAGGTTTTTAAAGCAAGAGTGGAACATGATCAGATTTGTATTCCAGAACAATATGTTGATCAAGTAATGCCTTTGAATTCAAATATCACCCCAAGTTCAGGCATATAACAAAAAAGAAGGGTATAAAACAACAGTAAAGGGAAAAATTATGATACACTGAAGAGAAATCCAATGCCCAAGCTAAAAAGAATGACCACTGTTGAACTTCTCCCCGATGGTGCTCGAGGTGGGTCAGTGAAGGCAGATGGTTCAAATTGTTAAGAGAAGCTGGAGATTGTGCATTTTTATAAAACATTATTTGATCTTTCAATTTGTACACCTTATTCCAATAGGTGTTTTAGATTTAAAAAGAAAAATGTAATGCATCAGTGGCCTGCTTTTAACCAGTAAGGCATCCTCTTGTTGGTGGACCTGTGTGCAGTAAGTAGGAGAGTCAGGGAGCAGGGAAAACAGTTAGGACTCTATGTCAAAAGTGTGAACATAAGGCAGGACCCGTGAGGACAAAAAAGAAGGGAGATGACTGACTATCAGAACAGAGAATCCAGAAGAGAGCCACCAGTGTAGACAGGGGCAATCTGACCAGACAGACTCCGGTCTGTGATTCAGTCTTGGGGTCACTGTTATGATTACAGCTTTAGCTTTTATCCTTTTCTGCTGTTGTTCTTAACATAGAAAGAAGAAATAAGCGTGGGTTCTGAAAAGCAAGCTTTCAATCCCACCCCAAATCGACTTCCCCTGAGTCCTCCAAATTCAAAATGGCGCACGTCAGCTCCTGTTTGAACTGAGGGCGAAGTTGAGAAGGAAGGCTGCTGCTCTCTTTGTTTCTCCGCTCCAGCCTCTGAGGTATTCTGTTAACGTCCTCAGCCATAAAAAGGAAATGGTCGGTCTCGTTTCCCTGACTGTGCTGTCTCTCTGATTTAAGTACTTCTCACCTGTGAATGTCCTTGGTTACTCCCGAACCGTATTCTGTCCCATAAAAGGCACTAAATTAAAGATGGCTTTGGCTCTATTTTAGTGAAGTGATTTTTTAAAAATGCTATAAGATTTCTCCTCCCTGCAGTGAGCCAGTGAAGTTCACCTTAAATGTCACCTCCTTTCTGCAACTGGCAGCCCTAAAAATCCACCCCTTTAAGACTCAGCTCAGAGGACCTCTCCCCTGAAGACTCTTCTCACCACACCAGCAACCCTGGATTTATTAGGTCAGAGCACCGTAAGTGTGTAAATCATTATGATCTGTCACCAGGTATTATTTCTTCTCTTGAAAACTTGTAAGTCATGCCCCATGTAGCAACCAGAGGGATCTTCTTAAAATATAAGTGAGATCATACCACTGGCCAATTTCAATTGTCCAATCTCTTTCCTTTGCTGTTAGAATAAAATCTAAATTTCTTAAAGTGATTTACAAAACCCTGGATTATCTGATCCTGTCTTCAACTTCTGCCACTCTGATCTTTTTCTGACTGCATTTCCAGTCACACTGGCCTTCCTTGGGATCCTCAGATACCACCACAGTGCCTTTGCATATGCTGTCCCCACAGTCACTTTATACAGCTGGATCTTTCTCATCCTTCTGCTCTTAGATAAAATGTCATTTCTCCAGAGAGATCATCTCTCCCTGATCATCTACCTGCTCACTTTTCTAGGTTACTCTCTCTCTTGGTATCTGGATATTTACTTCATAGTTGTGGTCACTATAATTATCTTCGTACAGACCTCCAAATGCTAGAGTACAATTGATTAAGAGCTTCAGCTGTTGGAGTCTAAAATCTACCCATAGCATGCTCTGAGGCCACACTTCCTCTGGGGTGCTTTCGGCCAATGGTTGAGAAGGGCAAGGACTCAGAATCAGTGTGTTCCTGGAAGACATAGCATCACCAACCAGTGCTTTGGCTTGGGGACCCACCATTGGCTCTGCTTAAACTTTCCTGGACTGTACAGCAAGTTGAGACTGTTTTTACCCAACCTTCCTTCCTTCCTTCCTCCTTGCCCTCTTCCTCCACGGAGTCAGATGAGCATAGTAGTCTAATGGCTCCTCAGGCTCCTCCAGCACATTCCCTGTGTTCCCTCTCAGGTCCATGTCTTACTTCTGCTTCTCCCAGAACCTGAGCTAATGTCTATTTTAGTTAGTCACTTAGTTATTTTGTCAGTTAGTTGACTAGTTACTTTTAATAAAACATTGTCTCCTTGAAGGGAAGACATTTTTTATTAATTTTTTTATTTTTGTTGATTTTTAGAAAAAGAGGAAGGGAAGGGGGAGAGAGAGAGAGATAAACATAAATTTGTTGTTCTTCTTATTTATGCATTCATTGGTTGATTATTGGATGTGCCCTGATCGGGGATCCAACCCGCAACCTTGATGTATCAGAACAAAACTCTAACCAACTAAGCTAACTGGCCAGGGATGAAGGAAAGACTTGTTAGACTCACTTGTTGCCATGTCCACAGCACTAGCACCATCCTGGCACAAGAAGGTGTTCATTAACATCTGCCTAATTTTGTGCAGAAGTCTGTCAACACACTGACACGTTACATAGGAATGAGCCCACCACCATCTCTTACAAGACCGTAGACTTTCTTGAGAGTACAGCTTTTACGGCGTTTGCGCTCAGCGTACCCCGAGAGCCGTAGGCACAGCAGCAGTGCAATCAGTGTTTGTCAGACTGAGCTAGCCCTTCCTCCTTCCTCACACACCCCTCCGACCCAGTACCCTGCCACACCCAAGGAAAAGCAGGCCAAATTCTCATCTGTCTCCCTTAGCACAGTCTGCTTTACCCCCGAGCAGTTTATCCTCCGTGTCCGTATCTTGGTGAGTGTCCCAACCATTGTCCCAGTTTGCCACTTCTCTCTCACCGGGCTTCTGCGTCTCCTCCGTACCTCAGGCCGTCAAACAATCACCAGGCCCCTCCCTGCCATCTCCCGAGTACCTGTTCCTTTAATGAACTTTCCTCCATTTCTACTGACACCACCTGGGTATAGGCCCCCATGATTTCTTCCCTTGATCAATTTAAAACAGCAATGTAATAGGCCCCTCTTCCTCCATAATTTCATCTCTCCCATGCAGTCTCTACCCAACAGTCAGGAAGTTCTCCGGAGAAGGCGAATCAGATCAGGCCACACTCTGCTTAAAGCCCTCTAAGTGTCAATAGTGGTTGAGAAGGCCTTTCAGGTCCAACTGTACACCCACCCCTCTCAAACCTCTCCCATCTGTCTACACATACCTCCCCCGGTCCTCTATCTACACAGAGCAGTTTGTTGTGCCCCAAACTACCTCCCTTTTTCTTGGAGAACTGTTTCTCTAAATCACCCCCAACCTGCAGTCTGCTAATTTCTGCAAAGTTCACTTCTTTCCAGAAGTCTTCTGCAAAGAAGTCCAGTCTGCATAAGGTGATTTTCCTCTGATATCCTAACTACTCCCATCACGACACTGTTTTAGTCAGCTTTGGCTGCTACAACAAAAACACTGGGTGACTTAAACAACCAACACTTATTTCTCACGTTTCCAGAGGCTGGAAAGTCCAAGGTCAAGGCCCAGGCAGATTTGGTGTCTGGTGAGATCTGCGTCCTGATTCAAAGGCAGCGGTCTTCTTGCTGTGTCCTGGAAAGTCCAAGGTCAAGGCCCAGGCAGATTTGGTGTCTGGTGAGATCTGCGTCCTGATTCAAAGGCAGCGGTCTTCTTGCTGTGTCCTGGAAAGTCCAAGGTCAAGGCCCAGGCAGATTTGGTGTCTGGTGAGATCTGCGTCCTGATTCAAAGGCAGCGGTCTTCTTGCTGTGTCCTGGAAAGTCCAAGGTCAAGGCCCAGGCAGATTTGGTGTCTGGTGAGATCTGCGTCCTGATTCAAAGGCAGCAGTCTTCTTGCTGTGTCCTTACATAGCAAACAAACAGAGCAAGAGAGCACCCTGGGGTCTCTTTCCTAAGTGCTCCACTCCTATGACCAAATTACCATCCAAAGGTCTCACCTCTTCCACCGTCACATTAAGGGGTAGGATTTCAACAGGTGAATTTTAGGGGGGACACAAACATTCAGTCCATTTTAGTATTTATTACACTGGTTTGCTTAATTGTCTATGCCCTAACAAAACTGGGTGATCCTTGTTTCTAAAATAAAGATTTGACCAAGTTCCCCTATTATATTAACTCTTTTAGAGATTTCTTTATTGCCTCAAGATACCAGCATACCCAGCTACTCTCTTGTTTTATCTCGTCACACCCCCTCCCCTAAAGGGCTTAACCATTCCCGGCTCCAAACACAGCTCCACTCAAAAATCTTTGCATAGGTTGATTGCTTTTCTTGTCTGGACTGCCTTTTCTCATCTTCCTTCTGGTCAGTGAGTTCCCATCTTGAGTATTTTCTCTCCCATAGAGTCTTTCTGATCCCTCTCTTCTCTAGGTAAAGTTGACCATGGCCTCATGTCACTCGTATAAATTTCTATTACTGATTTCCTGGCCTTTATTGGCTCATAATTCTAACTCTGTGTCTGCCACTGGACTATACAAACTTCTCAAGGGTTGAGGTCTGATTCAGCTTTCTTTTCCCAGTGCCTGCTATGTTCAAAGAAGGTACTTGACATATATTTATTGAAGGAACAAATGAATGAAAGACTCCATCTATTCTTTGGGGCTCGACCATTTTTGCCTCTACAGATGTTGTCTCCAGTGAACCACAAGAGATCAGATTTCCTTACATCCTGAGCCCCACTCATTTATAACTCTACAATCTTTCTCAATATGGCCTAAACATCTTAAGAGTCGGGACGAAGTCTTATAGTCTCTTTACCGCTATGCCTTGGACATGGGAGAGCTCAGTATACTTTTACTGATTAATCGTTATTCCTCTATCAACTATTCTTCTTTGATTCAGCAACTCACTAAAAAAATTACATAAAAAACCTTCGCAGCAATCAAACAACTAAAATCACAAAATGTTCCTTGCTAAAAATAGCACGTCTCCAAGACACTCGAGGCAGAAGCCATGTGTTTTCTCCTTTTCCATTAATGAGAGAAAAGATGTGACAACCCCTCCCTTCCCTCCCCCCGTGCTCATTTTGTCTGCGTCATGTCTGCATTGCCTGGAGATTTGTGGCTGTTGTTTCAAGAAAGATCAAATGCCAACGGGAGATGGATGGGCTCCTTGATTAAAAAGTGGCACTCAGATATATCAGCTTCCTCAGATTCAAAGAAGAGAGCCTTGTGTCCCAGCTAGTGCCTACTTCAGAGGCACGAGTCTCCCGGAGCGGCTGCGGCCGGCATCCCCGCCCAGGGCCGCTCACACAGGCCCTCCAACGCACTCACATACAGAGCAGAATCACAAGGGCTTCGAATGTGCCCTCGACTGACTCGAGATTCTCTTCTGAGAGACGGTTGAAGCACTAGCATGCCATGTCAGACCAACCTGCATTCAAATCCCAGCTCTGACTGCGACAAGCTGTGTGACCCTGGGCAGCTTACTGAGCCTCTCTAAGCTTCAGTTTCATTGTTTGGAGAATGGGGGTGGGGTGGGTAATAATAACATACCTGGTGGGTGGATGGGATTGAACAAGGTAACAGAATGTGTTTAGGTTTGCCTGTTGCTTGGTGGTCATTAACGGTCATCATTCCGTAGCCAGAACTATGTCTGTCATAATGGCTATCAGTTGTCAAATACTACGTGCTGTATACTATGCTATGTGTTTTTATATCGTATTCTTTACTTATAAATCTGATAAAAGCTCGTTGAGCAGGCATTATCTTCACTTTATAGTTGGAGAAACTAGATCTGAGAAGCTGAGTCCCTTGTCCAATGTCACCCAAGGGCTGCCCTTGCAGCAGGATGAGCTGGTCCCTTTGCAGCGGTCCCACACCTCTGTGTTTCCAAAGGAGTGGGAGGCGCTCAGGACCTGGAAACCCTCCGACTCCCGCAATGCTGAGAATTCATGACAGAGGGGCAGGCTGGCCCGGTGGGTTCTCGTTAGCACTCCTAATTTAAACTTCAGACCCACGTTTGAGCTTCGGTGGGCCCTTGAACCTTCCCCTTCCAAGGGAGACCAGAGCAGAAACCCCTCCCCGACTACCATCCCAACTTAGGAGAGAACCGGCCTCAGCTGTTCTCTCTCTACCCCTTTCCCCACGGACAACGTCCTGCCTAGAGGTTCCGGGAACAAAAGTGCTGGCCAAGCAAGATAGACCTCTAAGCCCTGCCTTGTCTCCTCTGAATCATAGGTAAAGAGGGAACCACGACTTCCTCTCCCGTCCTAAAATGTAACCCTTCCTTTCCCCCTCCCGTTACATATAATATATTCCCATCCACCTAGCGCTGGGGCTTGCTTGCGTTTCAATCCCGCAGAGCCTCTTGGGCAGTTACTGAGGGAGATGGAAGCAGGTCTGGAGCTCCCTCTAGAGGTGGCAATGCTGTGACCGACCCACAGGACTTGGGCCTTGACTTGGTACAGCCGCAGGTGAAATGGTCAGTTGGTCGGGGCTGAAGCCACAATCATCCAGCTCTAAGGGACTGAGGTACGCAAACCAGCATGCTTTCCGACGAACAAGGGTACAGGGCCCAAAGTGGCTCTCCTCACAACCCCCTCCAAGTGGGTAGACTCAGAGACAGCTGGTCCTCTCCAAAGAGAAGACAGGTGTCTTCGGCCCCCGGGGCCTGCCGCACCTCAGCAGAAAGACAGGAGGCCACAGAGGGGTCAGCCAGCCCCCAGATTCTGACCTCTGAGGCCCAGCCGGCCCCCAGGGACAGAAGAGAAGAGCGACAGGTGTTTTCTCCTGGCACCAAACCCTGACCAGTGAAAAGCACCCAAGGTGATAGCCTGCCCCGTGCAAGCCTGCGAGGTCGGCAGAGACCGCCTGCCCACACACGCAGAACGCCGGCCGCAGGGCCGAGGAGGCTGCCGTCTGGAGGCCCACCGGGTGCATCTTCCACCCTGGTGCCCAGCCCACCCGTGAGAAATATTCGGTACTTGGTACGTGCGTTTTTGGAACGATGCTGAATGACTCCATACCTAACAGCTGTCTGGGGCCTGCCGAAGAAGGCTCCTTCCTCATCTGGTACTGAGCACACCTGTTCCGGGTAGATTTGTGCCCCCTAAATGAGATATAGCCCATTCTTAACTCCCAACACCTGTGACTGTAAGCCTCACTTGGAAGCAGGGTCTTTGTCAACGTTAAGAGGAGGTCGTACTGGGTTAAGGTGAGCTCTCAGGCAATGACAGGTGTCCTTATAAGAAGAGCAAAGCTTAGACACAAACACACAGAGACACGAAGAGAGAACACTGGGTGGTAACGGCGGCTGAGGTCGGAGCGCTGTGTATGCAAGCCCAGGGACGCCCAGGGCTGCTGACACCTGGGAGGAACCGGGAAGGAGGCACGGAAGGCTGCTTCCCTGGAGCCTTCGGAGGGAGCCTGGCCCTGCTGGCGTCTGGACTCCGGCTTCCAGCCTCTGTTACTGCGAGAGAATGGATTTCTATCGCTTTAAGCCATCCAGCTGATGGTAATATGACACGGCAGCCCGAGCAGACTGAGAGAGCACTGGGCTCTCTCCGCAGCGCAGGGAAATAAAAGAGCAGGGTGCCCCCAGACAGGGCTGGACACCTTTCATTTCCTTACAGAGGAGCCGAACGACACCCTGGTATTATCTGCACTGTTCCCAGTCCTCTGTCTGAAGAGAAGGCTTTTCAATCGTGCAAACGCTTCTAGGCCTTGGAAGTCAAGGACATGCAGGGAGGGACGGCTGGGCAGGCCCCACTGCCCCCCCCCCCCGGGGCTCCCTGAACTGAGCACCGAGGAAGATCAAACAAGACGGGCACCCCGCAATTCCCTCCCGCGGAGCACTGCACGGGGGCGTGCTCCCTCATCTCTTCGTAAAAGCGTATTTTGAAAAAGTAGGCGTACTTTCCAACAACACAGGGCATTTGGGGCATCCCATGCTCACCCTCCTAGTTGCCAACGCAGCACATTCTCTGCTCAAGGACAATGAAGCTTTGCCATGGTCTGATAAGCTCATCGGCTTCTCCGGAGAGAGGAAAATCAGCACAGGGAATGACAGGCTCTCAACACCTTTCCCCCCAAAAGGGGGGCACTGTTCTCAGAGTGCTCCCTGCCACGGACCCTGTCCCACCAGACTGGAAGCTTCACACAAGAGCAATAGTCCCTTGTTTTGTTTTTAAACACATGATACTCAGCAGCAGGCCGGGCACCCGTGAGACCCAGCAGCAGGCCGGGCACCCGAGATACCCAGCAGCAGTCTGGGCACCCGAGATACCCAGCAGCAGGCCGGGCACCCATAGTACCCAGCAGCAGGCTGGGCACCCATGATACCCAGCACCAGGCCGGGCACCCGAGATACCCAGCAGCAGGCCGGGCACCCGAGATACCCAGCAACAGGCCGGGCACCCGTGATACCCAGCAGCAGGCCGGGCACCCGTGATACCCAGCAGCAGGCCGGGCACCCGAGATACCCAGCAGCAGGCCGGGCACCCATAGTACCCAGCAGCAGGCCGGGCACCCGAGATACCCAGCAGCAGGCCGGGCACCCGTGATACCCAGCAGCAGGCCGGGCACCCGAGATACCCAGCAGCAGGCCAGGCACCCATAGTACCCAGCAGCAGGCCAGGCACCCGAGATACCCAGCAACAGGCCGGGCACCCGTGATACCCAGCAGCAGGCCGGGCGCCCGAGATACCCAGCAGCAGGTCGGGCGCCCGAGATACCCAGCAGCAGGCCGGGCGCCCGTGATACCCAGCAGCAGGCCGGGCACCCGTGATACCCAGCAGCAGGCCGGGCACCCGTGATACCCAGCAGCAGGCCGGGCACCCGTGATACCCAGCAGCAGGCCGGGCACCCGAGATACCCAGCAACAGGCCGGGCACCCGTGATACCCAGCAGCAGGCCGGGCGCCCGAGATACCCAGCAGCAGGTCGGGCGCCCGAGATACCCAGCAGCAGGCCGGGCGCCCGTGATACCCAGCAGCAGGCCGGGCACCCGTGATACCCAGCAGCAGGCCGGGCACCCGAGATACCCAGCAGCAGGCCGGGCACCCATCGTACCCAGCAGCAGGCCGGGGACCCATAGTACCCAACACTAATCAGACATCTTGCAGGTTTGCTAGAAAAGTCTGGGGTGGGAAGGATGGAGATGGAAGGGTCTGGCAATAAGTGGATCTGCAACCTCACAGGTGTCTTACTTCATCCTCTTCCTACCAAGGTCTGCAAAGACAGGAGAACTTTGTGTCGGAAGTTTCTTTATCAGTCAACATTACTTCCGAGTTACATCCCCCACAGCGCCCCCTCCGTACAGTGAATGGCTGGGCTTCCATCAAACTGGCTGTGTCACCCAAGACCACATACATAAACGTTTTTCCATTTAAGAAGGCCAGGTCAGGGGAACACAGAGCATTGTTTAAACCTACCTAGTTCAGGACCAGGGTGGCCAGTCAGCTGAGTTAGTGCCATCTCTCCGTAGGCACTGACCTTGGCTGGCTCTCTAGACAGCCCGATATGTCCTCTTCCAAGCAGGGCTCCTGGGAAGCCCGCATGCGGCCCAAACCCCACAACGCCCTCTGATCAGCTCTAGGACACTTGTCCTGCTGGATGTGCTAACCGCTGAGTGGGATGGCTTCCCCTGCCCCCATCCTGCTTCTGCAAACCAGAGTCTCAGCCTGACTGGGCGGAGAGTGAATCCTGAGGAACCAGCTTTCTCTTCCCTTGGATGAGGTCCCCTGGGATGCAGTCTGCAAACCGCCATGCAAGCAGTGAAGCTCAGAGAACCGTTCCAGAACGAGGTCGCTGTCCATGGCGCCATCGAGGTTCCCAGAGGCCTGAGCCTTCGTGAGAACTGGCAGGGGCAGACTTCAGAGAAATGCTTGCTTTATCTTGGCTGCATTTGGCAATGGCTAGAAAAGAAAGAAAATCAAAATAAAAAGAAGGGAGAAAGGAGGAAAACTGGGTGGGGATCTAGGGGCAGCTGCTTTTGCAAACTAGCCTTAGGAAAGAGCTAGGAAGTACATTTCTACCTGTTGAGAAGAGCGGAGTCCAGACAGCAGTAGGAATGGACAGGGGCTTCTGGCAGGTTCAAACGTCCTGAAACAGTCTCGCGGAGTCCGTAAATCTCTCTCTCTCTCTCTCTCTCTCTCTCTCTCTCTCTCTCTCTCTCTCACACACACACACACACACACACACACACACACACACACACAGCTTTTTCTTGCTCCAGCATCCAGCTTATTTGCATCTCTGGGATCTGGAAGGTGACAGCCAGCCTCATGGCTTGTATCTGAGGTTAGTGGTAGGAAGACAGTTGGGGGAAAAATGCAGATAGAACTGGCGAAGACAGTCCAGGGGTGCGAGTGCAAGGGCTGCTGGAGTTCCCCAGCCGCATGCAGGGCTCCGTCACGGAGGTCCCAGGAGGACCCCGGCTGGGGCGGGCCACTCCCGAATAGAAACGAGCTGATGGTGATGACTTTTCTAAAAACGGACAGGACACGCACGGCAGGACTTCAGGAGAGGACGCCTGCTCAGAAGCTCTGAAAAGTACAAATTCTGAAGACGTGAGGAGGGCTGTAATCCTCTCATGACTAACTCGCCCCCACGTAGCAGAGGCACAGAGCGTGCTCTGGGAAGATGTCAGGGGAGGGCTGGCTTTGCTGAGGTGCCTGCAGGGTGAGTCACCTCAGAATCGGGTGACCTTGTAATGCAATTTCAAGTGAAACAGTATTTGATGGCTGAATCGTCCTTGGACCGCGGGGCTGCAGGAGGAGCAGGCAGGGAAGTCGGGGGAAGTGGGTTCTCCTATCAGGTACGGCAAAGCCCGGGCCCGTGCCCTCCGCCGCCACTGTGCCTACGCATGCAGTTTTACGTAAGAGCTCCGTCCCGTAATCTTTTCCTCCTATCATGCCGTGTAAGCGTGTGCACCTGTGTGTGCCCGTGCTGTCGCGCTTCTGAAAGCGTCAGGGCCTCGCGCTAGCCAAGCCTGGCATTTCCCCTTTACTCTATCCCATCAGCAACATTTTCATGAGGTGCTTTAGGCCGTGTCGTCTTCTTTTTGGAGTTCCCAAGAGCAGCTCAAGTGTAATGAACACCGGCTCTGCGGGCCTCCTTGTGCAGTCCTTAGACACACTCTGAGCGATTACCCCGCTCACCTTACCCAGACCCCCTGGTGTCTCAGTCGGGCATGGTCTGACCCACCAGGAATGAGGGTGCGCTCGAGGCCTAGGGTGCTGCATTGGGGGAGGACCAAGGGCCTCCGTTTGGTTTCCAGTGACCCCCAAATGCCTTGTGAGAGATCAATGCTGGGAACTTTAGGGTTGGTCTGGGGGGGGGGAGCAGGGTTGGCCCTGTGGAAGGAAGGCAGTGAGGACACCAGAGTCATTAAGAAAGCATTTACGTGTAGGGTCTTTAGTGGTTCATGAAGCCCATAGAGCAGTGGTTCTCAACCTTTCTAATGCCGTGACCCCACAATACAGTCCTTCATGTTGCAGTGACCCCAAACCAAAAAATAATTTTGGTGGCTACTTCATAACTGTAATTTTGCTACAGTTATGATTCGTTATGTAAATACCTGATATGCGTTATGTATTTTCCGATGGCTTTAGGCGACCCCACCGGGGTCACGACCCACAGGTTGAGAACCGCTGCCGTAGTGGATTGGGAGGGAAATGGGGTCCAGTAGACACTACACGAAACTCCTTTAGATCTACAACTTGTTTATTTCTCCCCGGAAAATCATATAGCCCAATTCACAGCAAAGGCAGCTGAAAACAAGATAAACCACAGGGCGTACATGTGTGTATGTGTGTGCGCAAGGTCCTACCTATGCTTGTGCAATGCCTTGGAGAACATTAACTTTCCTCCCACAACACAGACTTCAATACTTGCTCAGTTCTGTGCCTTAAAGTCTGTTGATAAGAATGTGAAGCCTGAGGACAACCAGATTCCCCAAGGCCAAGGGGCGTACCCGTGCCCCCGTACCCCACCAGGG
The DNA here is from genome assembly GCF_036850765.1 of Saccopteryx bilineata. Lineage (NCBI taxonomy): Eukaryota > Metazoa > Chordata > Mammalia > Chiroptera > Emballonuridae > Saccopteryx > Saccopteryx bilineata. The sequence continues at coordinate 258,035,788 of NC_089494.1, forward strand.
GGCGCCGTGCAGCCTTGGGCACTTGGCTTACCCTCTGGCCTCAGTTTCCTCATCAGTAAAACAAAGATAGTCATTGTACCTGTCTACAGAGTTGCGATGAGAATTCAGTAAGATACTTCATGTAAGTCATTTACTACACGGCTTGAGTTTTAAAAAAGGTGAGAGCCATGTTATCCAAGCAATAAATTATATTGTTATTATTATTACTCCTGTTCATATTGTCATAGCATTCTTTTTTATTTATTGATTTTAGAGAGAGAAGAAGAAAGAAGGAGAGACAGGCAGGCAGGGACACCTACCTGTTCCTGTAAGTGCCCTGACCAGGGACCGAACCAGCAACCTCTGCACTTTGGGATGATGCTCTAACCAACCGAACCAACCGGTCAGGGCATGTCATGGTATTTTATACACGCACCTTCTTGTAAAACGCAGTTTTGTGTTTACTACCACTGTGCCCAGTCCCTTGCTGAGCACCTGGCTTACAACAGGCTCTTGGTACACGCTCTTTTGGATGAATGAAGTTCTCAGAACAGTGGCTGCTCATCAGAGTCACTCAAAAAGCTTTAAAAATCTCGACGTCCAGCCTCATCTCCAGAAAGTCTGATTTAATTGATCAAAAATAAGTCCCCGGCATAAATTTTTTTTACTACATTTATTGGGGTGACTTTGGCTAATAAGATGATATAGGTTTCAAGTGTACAATTCTATAATAATCATTTGTAGATTGCATGATGTCCTCTTCCGCAATCATATATTTGACCCCATTTACCCTCTTCGCCCTCCTCCCTCACCTCCCTTTCCCTCTGGTAACCACCTCACTCGACTGGGTCTATGTGTTTTTGTGAAATACCGCCATCTGTAACAACATGGATGGGTCTTGAGGATGTCATGAGAAACAAGATAACTCAAATGGAAAAAAGATAAGAACCAAAGGGTCCCACTCTTAGATGGGACATAAAGCAGAAAGCAACAAATAAAGAGGAGAAACAAACAGAGCGTCATGAATAGTTTCTTAACACTCCCCAGGGACTCTGGAGGGCAGCAGAAGTGGAGGACCCCTGCAGAGCCTCAACGAACCACCAGGCCAGTGATTTTCAAACTTCGTCTTTTGCAGGAAGACCGTTTTCCAAGCACCACCACCTGGTGGGTTGACACCTACTAACATGAAAGAGAATGAAGCGGTCTCCCTGGTGGAGACGGAGAAGGCAGACCCCGCGGCTCTCCCTGCAGCCGCTTAGCTCCCAGATGGTTCTCAAAGCCTTCCAGCCCCTGGGGACACACCTGGATAGAATTAGAAGTGCCCTGTCCTGAATTCTAAGCAAGATCTCCCCCGGCACCAGCCAAGTGCTGAGGCCCTCTCTGCTCCCCTTGGAACACAAGGCAGTCCTCACCCCGAAACGTGGCGGCCGAGACAAACTGCACTGGTTTTTCTTTCATCGCCCAAATCCAGCCCCCTCAGCTCTCCGGAAAAATCAGTCGCGCGGGCCATGCAAGATAGAAGAGAGAAAAATAACGCCTAACGGAGATAAATAATTCAAGGCGGGTGTATTCACGATGCCGCATGCTCCCCAGACAACGGCTCCTCTAATCTCTCTGCCGCCACCAGTCGGGCTGCCTCCATGGCGTTTATTGGGGAAGACAACCCGTGAGAAGCTATTCTGATTTACGGATCCACATTCTATTATGCAGGTGAGTTTATAGCATGCTGCGGGTCCTGCTGCTGAGATTGGAGGACGAACAAAGAAAGAAAAAAAAGACTAGAGAAAAGAAGGGGTGGGTAGTCCTTCTGCCTGTCTAAGGAGGGCAAGAGAAATGGGCCGATGGTATAATACTTCTATGGAAAATTGAGTTGGTTCTCTGGTGCACACATCCACTCGTATAGCTGTTGTACATAAGACAAAAGAATGTTTAACCAGCATCTGCTCAGAGCTAGCTCACTCTTCCAGGGGATGGGGACTCCCCTGAATCCACGGATCCCTGCTGTCATCATGGATTCCTGTTCTGACCAGCATGCTCCTGATGAAGGTGACGCTCCCACCATCTTTGTCCCCTGCCTCCAACGACGCTCCTTGCAGAACTGACACGCGGTAGACTTCCCATAGCTGTTGACTGAATGAGTAAGTCCAAGGTGAGACATAAATCATGTTACCAGCCAAGGTCACTTTCCAATCCTCTCCCCTCACAGTAATGCTGCATACGGAACACCGCCTAAGGCGTGGTTCCACTCTAAACATGTACGGCCCGTGTCTCAAGGATGTTAGCGCGATGGCTCTGTCCGCCTCGGCCTGGCTCACTCACGTAGCTGGGAGACGGCTGGCTGTCCACCGACCGGGTCAGCCTCTGCAGGGACAAACAACAAGGTGACTCACCTTGCCTTCCAGCCAGGGACAGCATGTCCTTGCGGCCATTGCAGAAAAAAGGAGAGTCAGGACAAATACTCAGGCCTTTTGAGGTCAAGGGTTGGAACTGAGGAACCATCCCCTCCGGGGGATATCACTGGAAAAACTCAAGGGCCAGTCAGACCCAAGAAGTGGAAGATCCCACCTTCGGTGCAAGGGTCTCTGCAGTCACAGAGCCAAGGACAAGGCGACAAGAGGTGAAGAACTGAAGCCACCATGCACTACCTCACCAGTAACCAGCATCTTGAGCGAAGCGAGCAGTCCTTCCCCGGGGCCACGGGGCCCATTCCCACCCAGGCTCCGACCAGCCTCCCTGGCAAGTTTAGGAGGAAAGTATGTGTGTGTCTGAAGTGTCCCTTGAGTGTCCTCCTGCCCTTGTCCCTGATCCTCTACAGGGCTCCACCCAGGGTTGGCGCCGGCCTCTGATCCCTCTCTTACCTCTTGCTTGTTCTTTTTGCTCCCTTCTTCACTCCCTTCTTCACTCATTATTTAACTAAGCAGGATGTGCTCCTAGTTAAATAATGAGACGACTTGAGCTATCATGTATTGCAGGCTTAACACACCCCAGGCCTTGTTCTGAAGGCCCTGTGCACACATTACCTCATTCAATCCTCACCATGATCCTATGAGTTAGTTATATAAGTATTCCTCATTTTACCACTGTGCTCACCTACTGAAAAAAAAAATAGGAATACTAAGACAAATTAAGTCACTTGTCCAAGGTTTTACAACTAGCAAGTAATCAAGTCAGATTTCAAATCTAGTTAGTCTGAATCAAGCCCATGTTCCTAACCACCATGCTACAGTCCCCTTTCCTCAAACCCAGAGGGTCTCTTTCACTAAAACCATGATGCCTACCTTGGTAATGAATCACCACATTCTTGCCTGGCCAGGCAGTGGCACAGTGGATAGAGCATTGGCCTGGGATGCTGAAGACCCAGGTTCAAAACCCCGAAGTCGCAGGCTTGAGTGCGGGCTTACCAGCTTGAGCATGAGGTCACCAGCTTGAGCATGGGATCATAGACACGACCCCATGGTCCCTGGCTTGAGCCCAAAGGTCACTGTTCTAAAACCCAAGGTCACTGGCTTGAGCCCAAGGTCACTGGCTTGAGTAGGGGTCACTCGGTCTGCTGTAGTCCCCCGGTCAAGGTACATATGAGAAAGCAATGAACAACTAAGATGCCGCAATGAAGAATTGATGCTTCTCATCTCTGTCTCTCCTGTCTGTCTGTCCCTGTCTGTCCCTCTCACTAACAAACAACAACAATAAGCATTACCACATTCTTAAAGCAGAAAGACCACTGTCTTCTGACAGCCCCTTCTTACAGACAGTGAGAAGGAAGGAACCAAGTTCACAGAACGTCTTGGATTACTTTCCCCTGGGGACGAGGGGTTGGGGGACTTGCGGGGCAGGTTATTAAACTTTGCACCCTATACAATTCCCCCCAGCTCCCCCCAGAATGTCCCAGGCTGGGTTAGTCAGAGTGACTGTCCTCATCAGTGGCGACCTTCTCTGGGCCGGCTGGAATGAACAGAATGCACAGAGTAATGTGCTCTCCCACACAAGCACCAGTAATTCTCTGTGTAACTTCCTGTCATTGGTCGGGAAGAAGACTGAGCCTGTTCCAGAAGGAACGTGCGAGAACCCCATCGCATTATCTTACAAGCATTGACTTTTTACAGAGGCACCTTGCTGTGAACAAGTGGGAGCCTGTGACCAGGGGCATTCGTGGCAGCGCCCTCCAGTGCCGAGTTGTGGGAATGGCACTGAGTTCTCCACAGGTGAACTCTCCAACCCCCCCGCAGGAGTCGTCAAACTTTTTATAAAAACCGCCCATTTTTGCAGTGCTGGTAGACCTGGTCCCTACCGCCCACTAGTGGACAGTCCAGCTTTCATGATGGGCCAATCGCGGCACTGTTTGGTTGCACGGTAGGGACCAGGTTGACCAGCACTGCAAAAGTGGGCGGTTTTTATAAAAAGTTTGACGACCCCTTATGGGATGTGTTCAGCTGCCCTTCTCTTCTCCATTTGACATTTGAACCCAAAGAATAATGGGAAAATGGAAACTGACCACTTGATCCAGGGGTTTCCAGGCTTGTGAGAGTTCCAAGGTAGAAAGAACCCTGGTGAAAGCTGGGTTCAAGATGGCGTTCTAGGAGTGAAGCCCTGCAAGGAGCATGCTCAAGGATGCTGGAGGGGAAAGAGAGATGCACTGCTGGTCACCAGGACGCATGGTCCACTTAGCCAGCCAGCTGCACAGGGCAGAGCGACAGGCCTGCTCACTCCACTGCTCAAAGGCGAGTCCAGTGAGCACCAGCTCACACTTGGGAGAGAAGATAGAATTCTCTGCGGGGGGCATGCACTCTATGAAGGAAGGCGGGAGAGAGCTGACTCTGCCCAAACACAAGGACGGGTGAGGTGGGAACCCGGTCTTGCAAGCTCAGTGACCTCTTCGACTAGTAGACATGTCCCTGGGTGTCAAGCTGGGACTCACCACACAGGTCACTCTTCTTTCCTTGGGACAGAGTGACTGAGGGATTAGGGACTCTCACTCCTTAGCACTCCCCACATGGGGAAAATGGACAGAAGTCACCTGACCTTTGAAGAGACACGATAATGCAAAGCAATGGACTTCACCTTGCCTTCTCTCAGCAAAGCCAAGCGCAGGCTGGCTAACTTCAAAGACTAGTCAGATAAACAGCAGGGCACACGAGAAACGCAGGAGGAGAGAAGCTGAAAGGACTGAGGGCGGCCCGTTTGTTGTCGCCTTTGCCTCCTGGGAAACCGGCCGGTCTCTGAGGCACAGCTGTGACATGTGGGCAGAGTCGGGGCCATGAGAGAATGCAGAGGGACCGTTGCAGGAGCAGATGCTAGAAGCTTCTGAGTAAGAGCGGAGCTGAGATGTGAGCCAAGCGGGAGGTTGGGAACCAGAGAGAGGAGGGAGGGGACCACCGGAGAGAGGACAAAAGGGAGGTGGCAGGAACTCACTCTGGACACGGCTGTCTCCCCTCGCAGGTGGACGGTGATCTGCCCCCCGAGGGCTCAGGCTGGGGTAGGATGGACATTGTCCAAGGGAGGCTTAATGACCTCCTCGTTTCGGTCCCTTTGTTCTAGAAAGGCACGTAGGGCCGCATTAGTATGCTCAGCCAAGGGCCTCCTTTTGTTGTGGCAGGTGCTGGAGGAATTCAGAACAGCTGATGCTTCATAAAAATCAGAAGCCCGCCGAGGGAGCGCCCGGGAGGTCGGAGTGCCGGCCCCGCCCCTCACATCTGGCCCTTCTGTGGGAAGATGTGGCAGCTTAGAAATATTCTTTTCAATTATGTTCATTGTATTTCATCTTCTTTCAAGACTGATACACTGTCATCGGAGGACATGTGGAGCACGCAGTAAAGAGCAGAAAAGAAAACAAAAATAATGTCTTATCTTAATCACGGCCTAAGGAGAACTGCTGTTAGCATTTCCGGGGAGAGTCTACTCACCTGTGCAGTGTGGGCGTGTGTGTGTGTGTGTGTGTGTGTGTGTGTGTTGTAAATATACAGAAAGTGGACTTTTCCTATTACTTTTCCTATTATTCCATAATTATTCAATTTCATGATTTCATTATTCCAAATGAAAGCGTGAACACAGGCACGTGAAAAGTGGCACACACGCTAACCAGAGCTGAAGACCTTTCTCAAACCTTGCCAAGAAGTGGACAGACCGGCACCGCCACCTTCCGCCAGTGCCGGGGACCACCAGCACCTCCCTCACTATCTATAGGGTCTGAGGGGCGGGGCGGGGGCCATCTACGATGTCCGCACGGGACTGCGGCGCTGCAGTGCGGCCCAGGGCCACACGGGTTCTGGGACAGACGGAAGGGGCGCTCCCGGGGAATAACGCCGAAGTATCGGGAACCCTTTACGAGAAGGAAAAACTGACACCGCGTCCCCTGGATGGCCGCCTGATGAGACGGCAGCCTTGCTGACCTGCTCCGCCCTTCCCCGTGGGGCACGACAGGGCTTCAGAGAGAGCGTGGCCGGGCGAGGGCCTCTGTGGCGAAGCCTGCGCCTTCCGTGGTCAAGGCAAAGGCGCGTCCACTTCGGGACATCAAGAGGACACTATCGCAGATGGCCCGGACCTGTCTTTCTCTCCCTCTGCATAGGAGGGTGGGTTGCCGAAGAGGAGAACTGAAAACAGGGCTGCGGTGGGCGGACCCCCAGAAGGTCATCTGAAGGGGGCAGGAAGCTGTCAACCAGAGTTAGGTTTTCAACCTAAGGACACTGACCATGCTGCCACCAGGAGAGGGCCCTGGGGTCCCCGTAGTGCAAACCAAACACACGAGACCACCAGCAGAGGGAACTGCAACAGTAGCCGCCAGCATAATGAGCCAAGCCTGTCCTTGCCCTTTCTGTCCTCCTCTCCCTGTCACCCATATGAGGGAGCCAAGAGGACTGTCACCAGACAAAAGAAGGGGATGGCAGGGCAATGAGCAGACCAGGTCCCTCCACTCCCCCGGAAACCCCATCTTGCTGTCAGAGAGAATGAAAGCACCGTTGGTTGTCAATCATGGCGCCCGCTGACGATGCCCCGCCTTGCTGGGTGCTTGGAACATCGCATGCAATGTGAATGAATGTGTTCTGCACCAGCATACGAGGATGTCAGCCCATTGTATTTCCTAAATCAAGGTCTACCTGGGGGCCCCGATAGGCAGAGTGGCAGGAAGCTCAGCGGCGGTCGTTGCAGTGGGGCCCTCTCCTCTCCGGTAGTGCCAGCGCCATGCTTCCTGGTCAAAAACCTTTAGAGGCCGGCCCTCCCTTCTTTATTCTGTCTGTGTCATCCCTGAACTACGCCACTCCGTGTCCAGCCTCCCTGGTTTTGACACTGGTCACACTCTTCCTGGGATCATACATTAAACAGTGCTCAGGCCTCTGCAGTACCCAAACATCCCAGCCACTCTTTTCGTCTCCAAGTCAGAGACACACAGCAGCCGTGTGTAAGCCTGGGTGTGGGCACCACTCTTCCTGGGTGCTACCTAGAACTAGTCCCTGCCACCCTGTTTCAATAGGTTGAACACACCAAGGCGCTTCGGTCAGCCTGGGTGGAGAAAGGACACGATGGTGACAGGTAGGAGCCGTGCCGAAGGCTCTCTCACACTGTGTTCTGTTCCCCCCATCACACTGCAAGGTAGAAATTGTCCTTGGTTTTTAAGATGAATAAACAGAAACACAGAAATATTTTCAGAAGATCCCAGATCACACAGCTCTTTGTCCTTTCAGAGATGGCCTGGTGACAACTTTCGCAGCGAATCTTAATAATCATCACCATTTCTCAAGCCCTCGCTCTGTACGGAGGCATTGGCAATAAGAACTTCACGTCCCTTAGGGCCCGTGACAATTCTGTAACCTATTCCTCTATCTCTGCCTCAGACATGAGAACCCCTGGAGCTCAGAGAGCCCGACTTGTTTGCCCGAGGTCACACATCTGAATGTGAAGCTGCCTTTTTCAATCCCACGGCTGAATCTCAGCCAGCAGAGCACAGCCCGGCCTCTCCTCAAGCCTGCGACATGCAGCCCCAGCGGGCCGGGGGCATGGGGGGAGAGGGAGCGGATGGAGGGAGGAGGGAGAGGAGTGAGGAGGGCTGGCTGGTATTTCTGGGGTTCCCGTGGCCTGACCACTGAGTCGTACAGGAGTGAATCACAGCACCGAAGGGCAGAGGCTCTCGGTCCTTTGTTTGACAAACCACACACTGCAGGAGGAGAATAATCATTATTAGTCATCGTTGAGCCTTGGGATGCTGGTAGCTTAGTCATTCTATAAGTATTATAGATCACGCATTCCTTAACCTCTAGGTAGAGCCTCAAGCCACCAACAGAATCTTTAAACAACCCCCCACGTCTCAGATTCCATGGGGTAGGGGGTCGTTCCAGACACACGCTGCAGGAACTATGCATTGTTCTTATCAAGAGAGAAAAAGCTTTCAGTTAATAGGGTTAAGAAGTCATTCAGCAGAATAAGCAGGAGTCCCTCTCCTGCTTCCAAAAAATTACCTCCCTAGCAAGACAAGCTACTCCAAGCAGTGGCAAGTCTCCCTCAGGGCCCAGGAGTTTCATCTCGATTATGTTTACTTGGCATTATTGCAAGAGGCTATGCATGTGAGAAAGAGATATGAGAGGGCAAAACAACAGGCACAGAAATAGGATAGGACACCCACAAAAGCACTGAGCGTGGCATTGTGTAGAAAAGCTGAAAAGACATGTGACTTTCAATTTTGCACAACTCCTGGAAATTCATCCTCTAGAAACCACTTAACTCTCATAAAAAAAGGACAAAGCCCTGGCCGGTTGGCTCAGCGGTAGAGCGTCGGCCTAGCGTGCGGAGGACCCGGGTTCGATTCCCGGCCAGGGCACACAGGAGAAGCGCCCATTTGCTTCTCCACCCCTCCGCCGCACTTTCCTCTCTGTCTCTCTCTTCCCCTCCCGCAGCCAAGGCTCCATTGGAGCATGGATGGCCCGGGCGCTGGGGATGGCTCTGTGGCCTCTGCCTCAGGCGCTAGAGTGGCTCTGGTCGCAACATGGCGACGCCCAGGATGGGCAGAGCATCGCCCCCTGGTGGGCAGAGTGTCGCCCCATGGTGGGCGTGCCGGGTGGATCCCGGTCGGGCGCATGCGGGAGTCTGTCTGACTGTCTCTCCCTGTTTCCAGCTTCAGAAAAATGAAAAAAAAAAAAAAAAAAAAGGACAAAGATGCTCATCAAAGTGTTAACCTAGCCGTGTCAAAGCACAAAACACCTAGCTCTCCGATGCCACGGCCTTGTCTATGTACAGTGTGTGATATTCAACAGTGGGTTATAATCATTACACTGCATGGATCTTAAAGGCTTTATAACAGGGGTCGGGAACCTATGGCTCATGAGCCAGATGTGGCTCTTTCAATGGCTGCATCTGGCTCGCAGACAAATCTTTAATTAAAAAAATAATAACGTTAAAAATATAAAACATTCTCATGTATTACAATCCATTCATTTCCTACCACTCATGTTCATGGTTGCAGGTGGCTGGAGCCAATCACAGCTGTCCTCCGGGACAACATCAAATTTTTATTGGATAATGCGTAATGTACATGGGTCGTTGTGAGGTCAGGAAGTTAACTTCCCTCCTTCTAATAAAGTAGTCAGTTCGCTAATTGCAGAAATCCTTTTGATGAAGAAGATGGCTAAAAGAAAAACAGATGAAGACTATCATACTTTTCAGCAGGAATGGACAGAGGAATTTGCCTTGGTGGAGAGAGCAGGTTCTGCAGTGTGTCTAATATGCAATGATAAAGTCGTGTCGATGAAATGGTCAAATATAAAGCGGCACTTCAACACATGCCATACTACATTTGCATTGAAATATCCAGCAGGGGACAGCAGGAAGAAAGCATGTCAAGAGCTACTGTGCAACTCCGTGATAGGACCCAGCAAGGTGACTGGAATTCAGCTAGCTTTGCTGGTGCATTAGCAATTGTGAGAAACGGAAAGCCATTCACAGATGGGGAGTATGACAAAACATTCATGCTTGATGTTGCCAATGAACTTTTTGACAACTTTTCGGATAAAGACAAGATAATCAAACGAATAAAAGACATGCCTCTGTCGGCAAGAACTGTTCACGATCGTACCATCATGACGGCAAATCAAATTGAGGCAACACAAGTGAAGGACATAAATGCAGCAGCATTCTTTTCTCTCGCTTTGGATGAGTCAACAGATGTAAGCCATTTATCTCAGTTCAGCGTGATTGCAAGGTATGCTGTCAATGACACACTACGTGAGGAAAGTCTTGCTGTTTTGCCTATGAAAGAGACAACAAGGGGAGGATTTATTCAAGTCTTTCACTGAGTTTGCTAAAGAAAAAAATCTACCGATGGATAAACTTATTTTGGTGTATACTGATGGTGCTCCGTGCATGGTGGGGAAAAACAGGATTCGCAGCGCTTTTTCATGAACATGAAAAGAGACCCATCCTAAGTTTTCACTGCATCCTACATCAGGAGGCGCTTTATGCTCAGATGTGTGTGAGCAGCTTGGTGAGGTGATATCGCTAGTCATTTAGTGGTCAACTTTATTGTTGCCCGAGCTTTAAATGACCACCAGTTTAAAACACTGCTGGGTAAAGTTGGGAATAATTATCCTGGTCTGCTTCTGCACAGCAACGTGCGTTGGTTGTCAAGAGGGAAGGTGCTCAGCCGTTTCACGGCTTGTCTGAGCAAAATCTGGACATTTCTTGAAATGAAAAACATCAAGCATCCTGAGTTAGCTAACACTGAGTGGCTCCTAAAGTTCAAATATCTCGTGGACATGACTGATCATCTGAACCAGCTCAATGTGAAAATGCAAGGCGTTGAAAATAGTCTTATCCCTTCAACAAGCAGTGTTTGCATTTGAAAACAAGCTGGAACTCTTCATTGCTGACATTGAAACAGGCCGTTTACTACACTTTGAAAAACTGAGAGAGTTTAAAGATGCATGCACAGCAAGTGACCCTGCTCAACACCTTGACCTCCAGCAGCTAGTGGGCTTCACATCTAATCTCCTGCAGTCATTCAAAGCGCGCTTTGGAGAATTTCGTGAGCACACTCGTCTTTTTAAGTTCATCACCCATCTACACGAGTGTGCAGTGGACAGCGCCGACCTGAGTTACATCCCCGGTGTCTCCGTCAGAGATTTTGAGCTACAAGCTGCTGACCTGAAGGCCTCAGACATGTGGGTGAATAAGTTCAAGTCACTGAATGAAGATCTGGAAAGACTTGCATGACAGCAAGCAGAGTTGGCGAGCAAACACAAGTGGGGAGAAATGAAAAAACTTCAACCCGCGGACCAGCTGATTGTCAAAACCTGGGACATGCTTCCCGTCACATACCACACACAGCAGCATGTGAGTATTGATGTACTGACAATGTTTGGCTCTATGTATGCATGTGAGCAGTCTCTCTCACATCTAAAGAACGTTAAGACCAACCTACAATCACGTTTAACGGATGAAAGTCTCAACGCCTGCATGAAGCTTAACCTCACCACGTATCAACCAGACTACAAAGCCATCAGCAAAACCATGCAGCACCAGAAGTCGCATTAATAGTAAGAAGTACTTTATTCATCATTGGTTAGCAATAGCATAACAACGTTATTAAAAAGAATTCAGAGACTTATTGTACTTTAAAAGTGTTGGTCTTACATAAAATGCACACATTTACTTGTATTTAGTGTTAAACATATTGTATGGCTCTCAAGGAATGACATTTTAAAATATGTGGTGTTCATGGCTCTCTCAGCCAAAATGGTTCCCAACCCCTGCTTTATAACATATCACAGTTACCTGATGATATTAAGTGGAAAATAACACTACCAAATGTTATGTACAGTATAATGACCATTGTATAAACCAAGCAACCCAATTTTGTGAAAGAAAGAAAAAAAGACTAAAAGGAAGTAAATCCAACTGTGCATAGTAGTTGCTTTGGGAAGTAACTTAAATTAATTCTTCTCTCTCTCTCTCTCTCTCCCCCCCTTCTCTCTCTCTCACCCCCTTCTCTCTCTCTCTCATTCTCCCCTTCTCTCTCTCTCTCTCTCTCTCTCTCTCCCCCTTCTCTCTCTCTCTCTCTCTCTCTCTCTCCTCTCTTTCTCTGCATTTCCAACATGTTCATAAGGAGCACATATTGTTCTTATAATGGAGGAAAACAGTAAAATTCCTGATGGATTATTTGGTCATTCTTATTAACTCATTCTACCTATCAATGAGTCCGATGCTCAGCACGCACAGAGAAGCCAAAAGTCTTAGACAACATGTCTTTGCTGAGAAAAGGAGCTCTATCCCTCCCGTCAGGCAAACGAGGAGACCAGGGATGAAACTAGTCTCCCCAAGCCAAGGCTTGGGACCAGTTTTACAAGGTGAGGGTAAAGAGAGCTTATACGTATTTTTCATTCTAATTCCCGGGGTCTGACCGGGGTAGTGTGGGAAGTTAGCCTTCGAAGGTTAGGGACGATAGAAGGGGCAGGAGCAAACAATGAACTTCCGACCTGGCAGAGTCTGCTTTAGCGGTCCTCTGTGTGGCCAAATTTGGTCCCGCATGGATCTTCTTTATCGACGGAACCCTGTCTTTTAATGGGCTCTGGGTGTAAAAAGTCTGGGTGCTTGAGTTCTGTGGATCTTAGTTCTACTGTGCACTCAAGATCAGCTTAGGGGTATTTGGCTGTTAACTGTGCCTGTTCAAGTTTCTAGAACTGTCTGATCCGGATGCTGTGCTATGAGGAGGTTTGCTGTCATCTCCAGAGAGAAACCTAAAACTAAAAACAAACAAACAAACGAAACCTATTAGGATCTGTTTTCAGTTTTAAGGATTCATCTACAGTTGGTGATGGCAATAATTTAGTCGCTTTGTCAATTATATGATTGTCTAACCACTGTGCTGTACATCTGATACTAATATAAAATAATACTGAATGTCAACTGAAATTGAAACATAAAATGTAAAAACAAATAAAGAACCCCACGGGCACAGCTTGGTGTTCCAAGCCTTGCTTCTCCTTGCCAAATCCTACCTCCCAATCCCAACTTCTCTCTCATTCTGGGCCAGAAGACAACGATGTACGACTGTGCAGAGCCTGACCTGGCCCTCCTGTCCCCCTGCCTTTGTCACACCAATTCCTCACCCCAAGATGCCTTTTCTCTTTGGCACCAAGACGCTCTGGCAGCCCACGTCAGAGAGCTTAGCCCAGACACCTCCTACCTTCCTCAGTGATCTAAGGCAGATTACTTCACCCCTGGGAGTGTTCGTTTCCACACCTCTATAAAATGGAAATAACCATTTCTACCTTGGTTATGCTTATTACCATTGCACAAAAGTATCTATGGCATGTGCCTGGCACACAGTGGGCACACAGGGAAAAATATATATTTTTTATTGTTGTTATTGGGCAAACAAGTGTTTGATCACTTGTACTTTGCCTGTACAAGTCAGCTTGATCACTTGTACCTTGCCTGATTGGCAGCATCACCTGTATGTAGTCTGTGGAAGGCTGCAGGTGCTTGCCCTCAGGGCGGCAGATTGTAGATGGTGTATGCCAAAACATTCCTGCTTGATTGTAGATTGTGGATTGCCTCCCACCATTGGGAGGGGCAGCTGTTTGCTATTGTTTGCTGGGGAAGGGGTTTCTCCCTCCTGCCAGTTTTGCTTGTCAGCTCGGAGAGAGGGAAGGGTCTTCCTGCCTGTTTGCTCCATCCACCATTGAGAGACTCTATAAAACGAGAGTGGCCCACCATTTCAGCTCCGCAGTTCCTTTACCGTCTGCCCGGATCTAATGTGGACCTGCCTGGCCACAGCCACCAGCCTTACATATATGTAAATGGTAATTGTTATTTTTGTTTGTTTTTCCTATGCATCCTGGCATGTAGAAATCACTTGAGTCCTGTTTGTTGGATTAATAGATACTTCTGGCGAGGACAGTAGACCCTGGAAAATAAGGACCTGTGGTTGTTTGATTTTAGATGGCTTGTCTCCAGGAGAAAGCATAAACTAAGACGCTGCTCAAAAAAGAAAAAAAAGAGAGAGAGAACATTCTTTCTACCTAGGGGAGAAGCTTAATCATCTTTGGTCAGAACGAAGCTTTGGAAAACTGCCCACAGGCATCACTGGAAGTGTTTGCACACAAAGCAAAGAATGTCAGGACAGAAGATGGTGCGTTCCTCCTCTTCTCTCTCCACACCCCCACCTCAAGCCCCTAGCTCAAAAGGAGAATTTGGTTGGTTTTTAAGAGGGCTTGTACACTTCCTCAGAAATCAGACAGATAGAACCGCAGCGCCACAGCTGAATAAGCACAAGGAGATGAAAGACGTGTGTGTCCTGCGGGCAGCGTCAACTGTGACCCAGCTGCCCCTCCCGCGTGTGTAACTTTTCTTGTTTGGTGAGAACGGAAGAGAGAGTGGAGTGTCCCGTCCAGTTCAGGGTGGGCCGTGCCAGGGTTCTTTGAGGAAGAAGAACCCCGATGTCTGGGGACCGTTCTGAGCTCCAAAGACCCTTGGTGACCATGGTGGCAAAGCTTCTTCAGCTCAGCTCGTAGCGAGAAACCAGGCTCCTCCATGGGCGAGCAAAGGGGTCCTCCTCTTTCAATCTGCAAAACTTGGGAGCAGCTCTTTAGCATAAAGGCATCGCTCCTAAACACTAAAAGTACTGTGCACATCGTGCCGTCTTATTGGTAGATGGCTCTAAGGGAGATGTGCTTCAGGGCACAGTGAGTGGACTGTGTTCCAGAAGTATGAGCATATAACATTTGTACAACAGCTTTCGGTTCAGTGAAAAGCAGTCCACTTGACAAATTTTCTTCCAAAACCATTAAATTATTCATTCCTTCAACAAGTGTGCAACAACAAACTACTTTTCATTTGCTTTTTTATTTATTCATTCAATAAATATTTACAGAGCACAGAATGGACACCATGCACCACCCTGGGTGTTGTGAGGAATATAAGTAGCAAATGCTGACATTTGTTGAGTGACTACAATACGCCAGGAATAGTTCTAGAGCCCACTGTGCGTCCAGGAGCCTGCCCTAGAACCCATGCCTTTGACTTCTTGTTATAGTGCCTCTCAAAGGTAAGATGCAAACCTGGGCCTCAAGGAGCTTAGGTCTGGGGAGAGTTAAGACATGTAAGTGCTTTAGGAGAGGTCAGAAGAAAGCATTAGGGACATTTGGAGAAAATCGCAGCATGCTACAAGTCTTTCTTTGCAGGTGTCCCTTGTCAGCCACACTGGGTCTTCTCCCCGCACTTCCCCTCGTCCCCATTCCCGTGACCACACTCTCCTGGCCCCTCTCTCTACCCGCCTCTCTTCCTGCAGAGCAATAAATTCTATCCATCATCTACCCCCAAGTGGGCTTAGCCCCTTCTTCTTAATACTATTCTCAAGGGTCAAAAGCGACTATATTAAGAATAAAAGTTCTGTTTAGCAAAAAAAAAAAAAGTCTAATTTTTATAACATATTTAATTCAAAATAAGTCTTTCATTATGTATACCAAATAAGAGGGAGTTCCATTCCTCCAAATGTAATAGGAACCACACGTAGAAACTAAGTCAACCGGCACCTTATTCCAACTCATGCTAGAGATAGTTTGTGCCCCTCATAGAGTCGGGTACCGTTCGCTGTCCTGTGTCTTTGTCCAGATCTATGCTTAACAAACTCCTGCTCTGTAAAGGCCGGGTGCCGCCGTGGCCACACAGACGCGCACTGAACTCGGGCAGACGGTAAAGGATCTGTGGAGCCGGAGGATGGTGGGCCATTCCAGTTTATGGGAGGCTCACAAAGGCAGGCAAGCCAAAAGAAGAAAGAAAAGGGAAAAAAAACGAAGGGAGAGGAAAACCTGCTTTCCTCAGCAGAGGGCAAGGGATCAGGGAGCCAACCTCACCTCCTCTCAGTGGCGGGGCTCGATCTGATCTCATCGCCCCCCAGGGGAAGCACGTATATCCTTACACTGGTGCTGCCCCGTGCTCCTGCACTAACGGCACAGAGGGCTTGCAGCCGCTCAACCCGCGAGCAAGCCTAACACGGCTGATTTCCCCCACGTGCTCAAACTACAAAATCCAGCTGAATGAAGATTTGGCTGAATGAAGACTGTCCTGAGTCTACCCATCCCTAGCCACCCTCCCGTCTCCCTTCCGGGTTCTCCAAATTTTATGCAGACTTCAGTGCTACAATTATTTTATGGTATCGACAAATATTGAGCCCTTCATTAATGTTATCTGCCAGTCTGCCTCCACTAAACTGTGAGCTACTAAGACAAAGGTTTTTTTTTTTTTGTCTAATTCATCTGTGATTCTGCATAGTCCCAGAATAGAGACCAAACCAGAATCTGCTTAAAAACAAAACAAAACCAAAAAATACTGTTTTTTATATAAAATTGAACATTGAAGTCTCTTCCAACAGCTATTTAGGTAGATGCATACATACATGAATATATACATATGTATGTCTACGTGCACACACACAAGATCTTGATTCTAGGCCGAGTTGACAGCAAACAGACTTTGACGGTCAAGTCTGTCTGGTAGACCCCACTTTTAATCCAGTGACAACAAAGCTGGTCTCGACCCTTTCCCAACCACAGAGCTGTCTGCAGGTGGGGAAATACGAAGGCAAGGAAACAGGAGGTCATCTGCAGAGGGAAAATGAAGTGCAGGCGAGTCAGCTTCCCCAAGGTTTCCAAACTGGTAGTCAGTTGAACCCAGTGTTCCAAGACCTCAATTTCAAACAAGGTCTTTGGGAGAAACAGTCAGCTGCTCTCCCTCAGGCAAAATGAAAATGCTTTTCCTTAACTCGGAGACCTAACAGAGCTCCCAACTTCTGCTCTAGTCCTTGGGCACACCGTGTATGGCCGCACCCAAGCACCCAAGGGGACTTTGGGAGGCCAGTTCTGAGCCTCACTCCTCCTGCCCCTCCTGCACCCAGTTTATCTTCAAAGCCCGCTAGATATTCTCTCATTCAAAGCTCTCTGCATAAAAACACCAGGCTTCCCAGAGGCAAGCCAGCCTGACCCGGGCCATAGGTGGCCATCAGGTCTTGGTTTGGAGCCAAGATTCAATCAATCCCTCCATCTCTTCTAGCTATCATTCCCTGTCCTTCTTGTATTTAGAGTAACCTCATTCATTCATTCATGCATTCAAAAGTAGATCATTATTGAATGTAACTACATGTTAGGGCTGAAGATATACAGAAAAATAATGGAGGAAGAGGAGAAATAGTAGTAGTAGTAGCCGACATGTATTGAAAATAGTCTTCACTCTTAAAAATTAAACAAAGAGAAAACACAATCTGAATCATTCTCTATCTCATTTAATTTTCACAAGAAATCCTATGAAGTGGGCATTTTAGAAGTGGGCATTTTAGAAATGCCACTTTAGACATGAGAGGTAGAGAATGTGAATGACTTGCTGAATCAGTTTAGTATAGTTTCATTGCAAATTACATAAAAATCAACTCCAAACAATGAGTGAAACATACTATCTAATGCAAAACAGGGAAAACAGAGGGAGGCAGCCCCAGGGTTGGTGACTTCAGAAACTTCATATTGATACTTGGGTTGCTACCAGCCCCACAGGCCTCAGGTGGGGTCTCCTTGGAGCTGCAACAAGGTGGCAGAAGTTTCAACAGATTCACCCAGTCCCAATAATCCACAGGAAGAGACTGAGAACACTTTTTTGTGTGTCTGTTGGTTTCTTGGGGATGCTTAACTAAGTGCCACAAATGGGGTGACTTCAAACAACAGATACAAAGATATCCTCTCATTGTGCTGGAGCCAAATATCTGAACAAGTTATCAGCAAGGTCAAGCTCCCTCTGAAGGCTCTGGGAAAAGGTGTTTTCCTCGCCCCTCCCTGGCTGCGGGTGGTCGTCTGCAGTCCTTGGCATTCCTTGACTTGTAGCTGACTCCTTTAGCCTCTGCCTCTGAGAGGTAGTTTCCCTGTGTCTGTCTCTCTTCTCTTCTTCTCTTCTTTTAAGGACACAAGTCATGTAGGATTTATAGCCTCTGCTGCTCAATAGGACCTCATGACCACATCTGCAAAGTCCCTATTTCCAATTAAAGTCACAGTCATAGGTATGAGAGGATTAGGATTTTGATGGATAAAATTCAAGATGCAGCAGGTTCTTATTTTGAAAGCTACAGAACTTTTTCTGACGGACCACTGGATAAGGTCTTATAGCTCATTGTTCAGAATTGCCTCGCATGCCCAAGCCTATAGCATTCACGGCCTTGGGAAATAATCAGATTAGACCAGGCAGGATCCACCTTAGAGCCTGGAACATAATCTCCCCCAAAGTGCCATGTGGCTGGAAGAAGAGAGTAGATACATTCACTTCATTAAGGAAGAAGGAAGGGAAAATGAATAAAATTGATACCCTCAGGAAGAACAGCAGCCAACAGTGCCTGTTAGGCCTGCCCGTGGTCCCACATGGTCTCTGACCCCAGAACCTGAGGTCCAGGAGCTCGCCGACCTTACTCTCAACACCTGCTGTGATGCCATTCCTTATATTCTGCAAGGTTCTGTGCTGTGGGCCGTAGAGATGTCATCACATTAACCCCATACCACAGAGATGATGAACTGAGTCATCAAGCCCAAGTTTGCACAGCTCTGGGCAGCATCGACCCCCAGACGGTAAGCAACTCAAGTTCAAAAACCACATCAAACTCATTTTTGTGAACCCCTTACCCAGTATCAGCGATAGGAAAAAAATGTTGGGTGAATGCTTGCTACGTGAATATACCGGCCCCTCCTTCCTGGAAAAGCCTTTGTCAATCCTCAAGAGGAGATGTAATGTTTAATTTTTACAAAGCATGTATTTCTCTTTCTCGGGTCCACCATTATGACTGAGAAAAGTTTCTTTGCACACTTGGTTCTTCTGTGGAACTTGGTTCTTTTGATCAGTAGAGATTAACACTTAAATCACAGTCTGTGCTCCTCTTGGCTTGCTTGAGCCCAAAGAATGGCCCCTGCCTCTGGAGGAGCAGCCTGCTGTTTCCCTTGGAGAAGAAGTGCCCAGCACGTAACCCATGCCCCCGAATCCCTTGTCAGCCAAGAGCTCTGAGATGTGGAGAGAGGCAGGAGAGAGGGGCGAGGATGGAGTCCAGAGGGCAAGTGTCAGATGCGTCTTTGTCAGTAAGTTGGGAGAAAGAGCACGGTCTTTCAGACAGCGTCTTACTTCAGCCACTAAAGGGCCTGACCCATCAACGTAGACGGGCCAGTTCCTTCTTTCGGACAGCGGCTCAGTCTCCTCCCCTCTGCAGTGAACACATAAAACTAGGTTACATTTCCAATTCCTCCAGCCATGACCTTCGAAGCTTGAAAATCCTGTCTCCTTAAAGGGATCTACTGCGAGCCTTCCAGCTCAGCTCCTCTCTGCTTTTCCTTCTGTTCCCTTTGTTACTTTATGGGTCTGGTCTGGTCGGCAACCGTGATGTGAAAGGTAATAAGTTAAAGTAATGTTTCCACTGAACAGTTAGGTTTTAAACGGCTTTCATGTGCATTATCTTGGGTTTGTTTGTTTGTTTGTTTGTTTTCTCACGACAGCCCTGCAAGGGTACTCATTTTCCTATTTTTTAAAAAATCAAGAATTTAGAAAAGGATGGGGCTCACCCAGAGTTGGTACTTGACTAACAGGAGCCAAATCCTGACTGCAAGTCCGGGGTTTAGTTTCCAATTAGCACTCAAGGGGCTGACTGGTCAGCACGCAGACTCTCACAGCATGCGGGACACCCTATGGCTTCAGCTCTGCGGGGAGAACCCTGACTTCCTGCTTATCCTAAGGAGATAAAAGAGCGCCGATAAAATACTTAACTCGGATCACACAGGCTTTTTTTTATTTTAGAATTAAACAATAACTCCTCCACAGGGAATACAGCGCAAGGGAAGTCTATCTAAAGTCAAAGCTGTTTAGCAGACAATGAGTTGCTTTGAGAGATAGTGAGCTACTCAGAATAGACCATATTCGAGCACAGGGTCAAGGACACCCAAAGGCACTGTCGGAACCAGGCTCTGGGCGAGAGGTTGCATTCCGTCTCCTCTGAGAAGTGATTTTGCCCCTGAGACAATTTGGAAACTTGTTTTGAGCTTGTTTAGACTTTTTTTCTATAAAAAATAATCTATAAATCAGTAAAACTCAATAGGAATTTAAAGTTAAAAACATAATACCACTTATATTAACATCAAAAATATATACAATTCTTACATACCAATGTAACAAAGTATGTATAAGATTCACATGAGAAAAACTACAAAACTCATTAAAATATCTAAATAAATGCAGAGATGTTTTATGTTCACGGGTAGAAAGCCTCGATGTTTTTAAAGTGTCAATTCTTCCAACTTGATTTATAGATTCAACACAATCTCAATCAAAATCCCAGCAAATAATCTTGTGGCTATCAAAAAACTGATTCATTATTCTTTCTTTCTTTTTTTTTTTTTTTTTTTTTATGGAGACAGAGAGAGTCAGAGAGAGGGATAGATAGGGACAGACAGACAGGAATGGAGAGAGATGAGAAGCATCAATCATCAGTTTTTCGTGGCGACTCCTTAGTTGTTCATTGATTGCTTTCTCATATGTGCCTTGACCACAGGCCTTCAGCAGACCAAGTAACCCCTTGCTTGAGCCAGTGACCCTGGGTCCAAGTTGGTGAGCTTTTGCTCAAACCAGGTGAACCCGCACTCAAGCTGGCAACCTCGGGGTCTCAAACCTGGGTCCTTCCACATCCCAGTCCGATGCTCCATCCACTGTGCCACCACCTGGTCAGGCATTCTTTCTTCTTTTTTTAGATTTTATTTACTCATTTTTAGAGAAAGGAGAGAGAGAGAGAGAGAGAGAGAGAGAGAAAGAAAGAGAGAGAGAGAGAGAGAGAAGAGGGGGAAGAGCAGGAAGCATCAACCCCCATATGTGCCTTGATCGGGCAAGCCCAGGGTTTCAAACCAGTGGCCTCAGCATTCTAGGTCAATGCTTTATCCATTGCGCCATCATAGGTCAGGCCTAAACTTATTCTTGTTTGTCTTTTTTTTTTAACCCCTCTTTTTTACGAATTCTATTGCAACACCTTAGTTGTTCATTGCTTTCTCATATGTGCCTTGACTGCAGGCCTTCAGCAGACCGAGTAACCCCTTGCTCAAGCCAGCAACCTTGGGTCCAAGCTGGTGAGCTTTGCTCAAACCAGATGAGCCTGCGCTCAAGCTGGCGACCTCGGGGTCTCGAACCTGGGTCTTCCGCATCCCAGTCCAATGCTCTATCCACTGCGCCACCACCTGGTCAAGGCCTAAACTTATTCTAAATGTCATGTGGAAAGCCAGAAAACCAAAACCCATAATAGCCAATAAAATATTGAAGAATAACAAATTTGGCCTGATCAGGCAGTGGTACAGTGGATAGAGCAGTCTGGGATGCACAGTTGATATAGCATCAGACTGGCATGCAGAGGTCCAGGTTCAAAAACCACAAGGTTGCCAGCTTGAGCGTGGCTCACCAGCTTAAGCACAGGGTCACTGGCTTGAGCATGGGATCATAGACATGGCCTCATGGTTGCTGGTTTGAGCCCAAGGTCACTGGCTTGAGCAAGGGGTTACTCACTCTGCTATAGCCCTCTGGTCAAGGCATATATGAGAAAGCAGTCAATGAACTTCTAAGGAGCCACAATGAAGAATTGATGTTTTGCATCTCTCTCCCTTACTGCCTGTCTGTTTCTGTCTGTCCCTCTCTCTGTTTCTCTCTCTGTCTCTGTCACTAAGTAAATAAATAAATAACAAATATGGAAGAATGACACAAGTTGACTTCAAGACTTAGTATGAAGTTGCAGTAACGAAGAGAGTGTGATTTTAGAAAAATAATTGACAAAAAGATTTATAGAACAGAATTGACAGGACAGCCCAGAAACAGACCCAAGCAAATATATTCAACTAACCTTTGACAAAAAAACAAAGGCAATGCAGAGGAGAAAAGACAGTCTTTTCAACAAATAATGCTAGAACAAAAAACAGATAAATATAAATACAGAACTTACAGGTTTTAAAAAAAATTAATTCAGACGGGTTGTAGATATAAGTATAAATGTAAAATTATAGAAGATAAAAGAATATTTGGTGATGTTGGGCTTGGTGAAGAAATTTAAAAATTAATACCAACAGAACAATCCACAAACAGCACACAACACAATCAACAGTTCAAATGCTATAGAGATGTTTATCTAAAACCTGTGTTTTTATGGACCAATGTCACCCCATTAAATTGAAAAACAAAAACAAAACAGAACAAAACAAAAAATCGTTTGCTTTGTGAAAGACACTGTAAAGAGAATTTTTTTGTTTATTATATATATTTTTTATTTATTTATTTATTTATTTATTTTAATGGGGTGACATTGATAAGTCAGGGTACATATGTTCAGAGAAAACATCTCCAGATGTAAAGAGAATTAAAAGGAAAAAAAACTAGCTACACACGAAGAGAAAACGTTTACAAAATGCATATCTGATGCAAGACTTATAACCAAAATATATGAAGAACACGAGACTCCAAAGTGAGGCTCTGAGCTACCCAATTTAAAAATGAACAGAAGATCTGAAGAGAAACCTCACCATAAAAGACAGACATGCCACAGAATAAGCATGTTCAAATAAGCAACTGTCTTTAGAGATTCACAAATTGAAATGCACGGAGCAACCATACAAGACACTGATACGCATGTCCTGGATTGGCTAACATTGGCAACACCGACAACGCCAAGTGTTGACAAGAATGTGGAGCAACGGAAACTCTCACTCACTGTTGGTGGGAATGAAGAACAACACAGCCACTTTGGAAGACAGTTTGGAAGATTTTTAAATGCTAATCATGGGCTTACCATACAGTCCAGCAATAGTGCTCTTGGGTATTTACACAGATAAGTTGAAAACTTCTGTCCACAAAAAAAATAATAATAATAAAATTAAAAAACCCCTGCATACAAATGTTCATAGCAGCTTTATTCATAATTGCCAAAAATGAAAGTCCCCAAGATAAACAAACTAGTACATTCATACAGTAAAATATCATTTAGCACTAAAAACACATGAACAACATATGCAGAAAAAAAGATATGGAGGAAATTTAAATGTATATTAGTAAGTATTAGAAGCCAGTTGGGAATGGCTACCAATCATATAATTCCAACTCTGTGACATTCTGGAGAAGGAAAAACTGTGGGGACGGTGAAAAGATCAGTGGTGGCCAGAGACTCAGGCTGAGGGAGAGAGGGATGAACAGGTGGACCTCAGGGAATTTTTACCGTGTGGATATATAATTGTGGATATGATAGCATATATGATACAATATAAATGATAGAACATATAGGATACTGTAATGGTGGATACAGGAAAACACGCATTTGTCAAAGCCCATAAAGTACACAATGTGAGTTAATCCGAATATGAACCTATAAGCTCAAGTTATTAAAAATGGATCGCTGTGGGTTCATCAGCTTTAGCAAACGTGCTGCACTAAATGCAGAAGCTCACTACAGGAGACTGTGGAGAAGGAGCAGGAGAAGGTGGTGTCTGTGTTCTGGGTGCTCTGGCTCCGGCTGCACGCCCGCGTGGTGGGGCTCCCGCTACACACTCATGTGGTTGGACATACCGACAGCTGGACTCCCGGCCCTGACATGAAAAGCTGCCTGCTGTCCGGCAGTCTGCCTTCTTCTCCAGCACGGAGGACCCCATGCTTCTGGGGGAAGACAGCGCCTGGGTTGGTCTTAAGGGCATTTTAAGTAAATAAAAAGGTAAAGAAGATCCTTGTCTGAAATGAAGGGACTCAAACCAACAAGAAGCGCTCTCTCCTGTGGAATGTGTTACTGGGCTAACGGAGGGGGAGCCTCGGCGACCCTCCCCCGAGGCCTCCAGAGGGCTGAAAGAGGGACAGAGATCAGAGGGCAGAGATCAGCCCGGACCCAGGAGAAGACAGTGCAGTAGTGTGCCGCCCTCTATGGAGGGGCTTGGGCTAAGGCCTCGGCTGGGAGCAGCCCCACGCTGTGACTCCTTTCTCATTTCCAGGGGCTTGTGTTTTAGACACAGCACGATAGAAGATGGAAGGACATGTGGTTTGTGCTTAAGAAAGAGCAGAATGAAGGGCAGAACAGCACCAGGGAAGGCAGATTTGAGCAAGCCCAAGGCAATCTGCGCATGCTCAGAATCCCTGGAAGGTGGGGCAGACTGCCTTTGATGAAATGGCACAGACAATGCGGGCTGGGGGCCTTCTGAAAGGGGAGCAAAAGCTGTGTGATGGAGGGGTCAGGGAGGACGTCCTGGCTGCACCCTGCACGTGCCGGAGTGGGGCCTTCCTGGCATGGGCGGGCGCACGTGAGCAAATGTGTCACGGGAGCCCCATTTCCTAAAAAGTAAGCTCCACATGGAAATGTCATTTTCCAGCCGATATACTAGCAAAAAAAAAAATGCCTCCTTGTACAAATTTTGGAACCTGTTCGTGAGCCAGAAGCGCATGCACACACACACACGTACACACATACACATGCACGTGTGCACACATACTGATTGGTTGCTGAGGGAATCTCAGAGTATGTCTGGCTCACTTTGCAGTTATTTTTCCTTCCCAGGGTTGAATGCAAAATTCTGTTTGCACATTTCTTTCCGTCCGTGTCCTGTGGATCTGCTTAATAAGATTCAGACTTGCATTCCCTCCATCCGAGGACCTGAGGAAGAAGCAGGCTCCCAGTTGGCCCCGCTGGAATTCTCAGCAGACTTGCCGATGGAAAAGTTCAAACCTTATGGCCTCCAGTCATTTCTTAAAACAAACAAAACCAAAGCAAGCCTCACAGGCATTTCCATCGCTTACAGACTGCAGTTCTCTCTCTCTCTCTCTCTCTCTCTCTCTCTCTCCTTTTTTTTTTACATGGTTTATTTTTTATTCTCCCTCCTCTACATATTTTTCAAAAACATGTGAGTCATTAAACAAGACTGATGATTCCCCACACATCAGTGGGAAATGTCAGTAAGCAAATGAAGCGGAAGTCCTGGCTGGGGAGATAACTCCAGCGGACTGCGGCAGAAGCGGCCTACTTAGATCTGGTGTCCCCAGGGGAGAGAGGACAGGCAGAAGGCCAGGGCCCGAGGGCTGAGGTAGTCGTTGTCAAGGACAAAGCTCAGGGCCAAAGCTGGGAGAGATCTGAGAAGGTGTCGCAAGTTGGGACGAAGCCAAAGCAGTTAGCCCTCCCAGGAAGCACGCTGGGACCTGGGTGCCGGCGGAAGGAGAGGACACGAGACGACACAGGCCGCCGTCCTGGGGACCGATCCAGCTACGGTGCAGCTGCAGCGTTTGCAGTGTGGTTAACCAACCACCACACACCCACGCGTCCTCCCCCGCGCTGAGAATGGCCGGCCCCCGGGCTTCTCAGATGGACTGTGCCCACGCTCAGCACGTCCCTCGCAGTCCTCAGAGTCGTGGTCAGCATGCTGGCTTTGTCCCGCCCTCTGCTGCCTGCGCTTTCACGTTGAAGTCCTCTCCTCCTGAGGCTACCGGAATCCTCAGTTACTCCAGGCCGCGCCTCGCCATGCTGTCCCTGACTACCACGTCGCCGGTACTCCTTCTGCCAGGGACCCTAAATAATGGCTTCATGGTGAGGGCAGTATCTGGCCCAGAGCCTCCCTTCCACCCTACATCCCCCCAGGCGACCTCAGTATTTACAACGGCCAGCCGCTACCATCGCCACCCTGCCCGAGGGGGGGCTGCTCACCTCACAGGTGGGCTCCCCACTCCACGCGACACTCACTGCCATTCGCCGCTCAGCCAAGAGCAGCCAGCCTGCCATCCCTCTCACTGGTGTGCCGCTGGGGACACCGAAGTCTACCCGGACTGGCCCACGAGGAGCTGAGAGTCTAACGGGAGAGAGTCACAGAAGAAGGATGCCTGGGGTCTCGGCCCAGCAGGAAGCACTTGCCAGCAGGGCCGCTCTCGGCAGAAAGGCGGGATAGACAGCTGTGGCAGGACACCAACCCCGGACCCCCTCAGAGGCCCAACTCCAGGAGAAGATGGGGGGGGGAGATTGTCAGTTGCTACCTAGAGTCCCACAAACCCTGTTGAAGTCCAGGTGAAGTTCCAAGTGAGGAAAAGAAAACAGGTTGTCACCCAGAAATCCAGGCAGAAGAGCAGTGAGGAACAGGGGATCTGATTCGTCCTTATAACCTGGCCTCTAACAGCTCGTGGAAGGTGCTCAGAAAATGACTCAGACAGCACTGATCTGCGATGCGTACAGTATGCATGTTAAGGGCTGGAGGGGACGGGAAAAGCTGCAGAACAACCTACAGGCAACCAAGCAAGCAGGCTGGACGCCGGAGCAAGAACTGTTCTAGATCCCCTTACCCTGTAGCTAGGGCTCCTAAACTACCCACAATCAGTTTTCAAGGACCACCTGGACCAGGTGGAGGAGCTAACATCAGGAGCTGGGTGGGCACAGGGACATCAGGAGCATCCCAGCGTCGGCCAAGAGGTATGTCTTACCAAGAGAAACCTGAAGCAAATCCATCTTCCAACAAAGCTGCTTCTATACCTGTATTCGTGGTGGGACCCAACCAGCTCGCTGGGGCATGAGCCACCACCAGCCTCAAGGAGAGGGCCTCCAGGCACCAGCAGAGTCCCCGACCCCCAGGGGTCTTCAACGGTGACCAGGGGATCCACAGGACATTTATTATCTTTAACATCATAACAGAATTTAAGACTCTACAGGCTAAATAAAGTGTGTGTGTGTGTGTGTGTGTGTGTGTGTGTGTTACTGAGATTAGAACTGACTCAGTGTGTTAACACCGGTCGTGTAGATCAGAAACCGTGATCAGAGGAGATATGTGCATTTGATTACATTTAAACGGGGAAGCGAAGAAAATATTTATTATTAAGTGCAGTTTTCTTGACAGAATCTTTCAAAATATGTTGTAGTTTGAAGAGAGTTAATAAAGGAGGCCTGTGGTACAGAAAGGTAGGAAATAATTTGACAAGAAGCACGAAAAAACCTGTCTGTTTCATCAGCTCATTACACAAGGGCACAAGCAGCTGACTCCCCGTCTGTGGAGATGCTGAACCTCTGTTCTCCTTCAGAGAGCCGCGTGCCCTTAAGCAGGAAAAAGCTGGTTAAGAGTTCAGCTCTCTTCCTTGTTCATGGTTCCTCATATATAATAGGAAACCACAGGCTTTCACTATCAACGAACCTGAATGTGAAACCCAGCTCTCCCACATAGCATGTACATGACTTGGGGCAAATGTATCACAGAAGACGTACAGTGGTGAACACCAAAAGTGCCAGGGAAATAGTGGCTTTATACAACTGAGGTTGTTTTCCTTATTTTACAGTCTTCTCAGAATGGAGCCGTTATATCGATATAAGGGCATCACCAAGGAGCTGAGTTCCAATTCCATTTCTGCTCCTCTCCAAGAACGTACATTAGAGTTCTTCCCCTTTGTGACACAATCACTGCCACCCATCCAGCCATTGCATCCACATCCCAGGTAGGAAGAAGAGGGCAGAAAGCATGCACCAACTGAATCTGTTTTTAGGAAAACATTAGCTTATTTGGAAGCCTCATTCAGTAGATTTCTCTATTCGTGTATCTTCAGTGGCATTTGCAGCGAGACTCTGGATAATAATCAATTGCCAAAAAAATTGACATTTAGAGGAAGGATATAGTAGATATAAAGATTGTCTTCAAATAGAAATGCTATAAAATTAAAAAGAAACAAATTGTATTGAAGCCTTTCAAATATGTTAAAATTCGTTGAGATGTTTTAGTTATAAACATAGTTAACAATATGTTCAAATTAGTTAATCATGGGAACAGAAGGGAGGAAAGAAGGAAGGTTAGGAAAGAAAAAGTGAGGGGAAAGAAGGAGAGGGGAGGGTGGGGGAGGGAGGGGAGGAAAAGAGAGAATACAAGGAGAAAGATAATAAGAAAATCTCATTCATCATTTTTGCTGTTTTGAAAATTGGAATGTAAAAGTAATCAAGCATGTACCTCGCCCTTTCTGTACAAAGTGTATCTGAGGGTATTCAAAGGCTTAATGAAGGGATTCTCTTTCATGCACTATTCCAGTTTAAAAGAAAAAATGAAGAATGATAAAATAAGAGATTCATATTCTGTTAACCCTAATGAAACAGTGAACCTAGGCAATGACCACAAACAACTGCTAACATCGCAGAGAGAGAGAGTCCCTCTGTATGCAAAGATATACCATCATCTGGAAATTGTGATATTCTTGCCAAAAACTCCATGCTGACTCTATCAAAGCTTTAAAATCAAACTACTGATTTATAGGGAATAGAGGAGCAGAGGAATATATTAAACGATGCCAAGGGGATTCAATCAGTAAAATCCAGAACACAGGAAAGGTTACAGAGCAAACAAATAGTTTTGCAACAAATAAATCACAAGAGGAAAAAATGGCCAGGGGAGGACAGAGAAGAGATTTTAAAAGACTTGAAGCTTAGCCAGCAATGGATGGCAAGGTGTGAAACTGACTTGACTACTGATGGAAAACATCTTTGAAAAGAATATAAAATAATTGGAAAACTTTGAAAACTGACTGTTTCACTGTTATAAGTATTTATCTGGAGTGATACAAATGTAAAAATATCACTGTCATTGCGTTTTCCTTAAAAAGTATTTACTTATTAAATACAGGCTGAAATCCATGTGGATTAAATTATATAACGTCTGGGATTCACTCCAAAATAATTCAAGGGTCAGGGGGAAGTGGATGAAAGCACAGATAAAATAATATTGGCCAGGAGTTGATAATTGTTGAAATTGCATCATGGGTACATGGAGTAATTTATTATACTATGCTTTCTGCTTTTATATATGGTTTAAATTTTCCATAATAATTACTTAAATACTAACCAACCTCAGAATGAATAGCATTAGACTAAAGTACCATTGAACTTAGCCCAACGTG
Organism: Saccopteryx bilineata; assembly: GCF_036850765.1. Classification (NCBI taxonomy): domain Eukaryota; kingdom Metazoa; phylum Chordata; class Mammalia; order Chiroptera; family Emballonuridae; genus Saccopteryx; species Saccopteryx bilineata. Next base: position 258,064,660 of record NC_089494.1, read on the forward strand.
AAGAAGAAGCCAGTACAACAAATTTGAGTTTAAAAATAAATCTCAGATTTGATTACAACTACCTGAACTTTATGGCCCTACTTTACCATAAAAATCAATGGGTGAGTGCCTCAAATGAACGAAAGCAAGTAAATAAGCTTTTGATAGAGTATTTTAAAATAGCAAAGCTTTTTTTCTTTTCTCACTAAGTATGTTCCCAGTTATACATTCATATGTATTTTACATAATGATGAGGTTTTAAAGAAAAGAAAATGTCACCATGGAGAACTAAGATAATTGTCAAGCTGTCCCAAATTAAATCTGTCCACGTGTTTAGTCAGCAATTATTTGAATACCTATTCTCCACTGGATGTTGTCGCGGGTTCTACTGAGATAGCACCGAGCGAGCTCCCAGCATGGGGGAGCCCTGGGCAGACTGAGCATACGCCCATGATGCCCGGGAATGACTGTTTATGACAACCTCACTTTCTGTCAGCATCGTTCTCAACAGCCACACGGTGAAAGCAGCGCGAGTGTTCATCAGTAAATGAATGGATCAAACGTGGTAAATGCAGTCAATGAAATATTATTCAGCCTTTAAAAAAGGAGGACAAGGACATTCTGGCACATGCTGCAATATGAATGAACCTAGAGAACATTATACTAAGTGAACTAAAGCCAGTCAGAAAAGTGCAAATCCTCCATGAGTCCACTGATGTGAGGGAGCCAGAAGAGCCAAGCACGTAGGACAGGAAGTTCAGTGGTGCCAGAGTCTGCGGGGAGGGGGAGCAGGGGGTGCGGACATATTGTTTACTAGATCCGGAGAGTTCCAGTTTTGTAAGCTGCAAAGAGTCCGATGGAGGGATGCTGGTGGAGATGACAGCACAGCGATGTGAATGTACTCAATGCCGCTGACACGGACACTTACAAGAGATAAGATGGAAACTGTATGTTATGTGTATTTCACCCAATTTAAAAAAAAAAGTTTTTATTACAACTTAAGGTAAATGCCAACAAGAGTCATACACCTGTTCAAGTGAGCACCACTGGCTGCCTCCCGGGGTCTACTCCCCGCTCTCTCTCACGTTACCCATATTTGTTTAGGGGTCTGTTTCTTCCTCACATAATCAGGTGACTCAAGAGATACTTATATCTTTTCTGCCTCTCTTGGTGGCCCCTAACTAACCCAAGCCAATGGCATCATGATACTACCCTGACAACTATTGTTGGTCTGAGGAGTGCTTTGGCGCATGACCTATGTTGGTCCAATCATATTGCTGTGAAGCATTCACATTCCGTCGTCGGAGCAGATGGAAACAAGGAGGCAGGCTATCTCCACGGATATTGGCAGCCATTTTGTGAACATCCTGTAGGCCGAAGGGAATGCAGGGAACAAATCATGGAAAATCTCAAATAAGCTGGTCACACAGAGAAGTCACTGACATTGCTGGGCCAACAAAACAACCAGCTCTGTCGCCCTTTCTACCTCCCGATTTCCTGTTGTACAAGGTAGTGCATGTCTTTATCATATAAGCCAACCGAAGTTGGGTTTCCAATAATTCAACCCAAGTCATCTTATCTGAAGTAATAATACCAAACAAGCAATGAGTAAGAGGAACTGTCCTTGTAGAGTTCAGAACAAATAGCATTCAGACTGAGACAACAGCACATGCAAAGGCCCCGTGGCACTCTCAGTGGAACTTGGTGCTATACCAAATATATGTTGTGGAGAACAGGGAGGTGCCAGCGATGATTTTAAGTGTCTGGATGCAACAGGATGAACTCTTGGCCTTTTGGTACAGAAAAGGATGCTGGAAGAGAAACAGATTCAGGGAGGAAGACCTTGATCTGCAAGGACAGAACCAACTTCCCATGGGCAGCACCAAATCCCAGGGACGAGCAATCCAAACCACTGCCATTTCCTCGGCACTTAGTATGCGACAGAATCCATACGATGCACTGCCCTTCATATTTATCATGGCCGCAGAACGTGTGCTCCCGAGCGCACCGCAACACCGTCCCCTGTTCCTCTTCAACGTCACCTTGCCCCCACTGCCACCAGGAGGGGGTGTCTCTGTGCCCTCCCTGAATCCAGGGAGTACAAACTGCTTCAACCAATGGAAAATGTCTGTTTGACATCTTGGCCATATTCAATTTCTGAGATTAAGTCATAAAAAGCCACTTCTCTTGGGACACCCCTTCTGGGGGAAGCCAGACTGTTTAAGTCATCCTACTCTTTCAAGCCCCCTAAGCTGGGAGGCCACACATATACACTCTAGTCATCGGAGCTCCTGGACAACAGTCGATGACAACTTACCAGTCAGGTAAACGGGTCACCTTGGAAATCCTTCTCCAATCCTTGTCTGGTCACTGTGGCTATTGCTATAGATGCAGGAAAAAGGCACCCCCTTTGGTCCCTGTCCCAAAGAAAAAATAACTGATTGAGTGAAATAACTGAAAGTTGTTGACCTTTGATGGCACTAAGTTTTAGGAATGGCTTGTTACAACCCCCACCTCTGGATGGATGAATGGAGACTGGCAGAGATTAATGGCACCGGCCCAGGATCACGGAGCTAGTGAGCACAAGAGCCAAAATCCACGCAAAAACTCTCCGGGCCAGAACCTGTGCTATTTCTTAAATCTCAATGTTGTCACCCTTCTGGTCACATTCCAAAATTAAATTGTTGTTTCTATTCAAAATCTTGCACATTATCTCAAAACTTGTCTTCGAACCCTAACCTCAAACACATACCCTCCGTAAGTCATCTATTCTGCTTGAAAATGGCAAAACCACCAGGAAAACACGGACTGTCTCAAGCGCTGGGAAAGTTTTTGTGTGTGTGTGTGTCTCCCGTCCCTCTTCCCAGGCAGTGGGGGATTGATACGAAATTGAAACAGACAGCTTCCATTTTCTTTCAGGAGAGATTTATGGCCACTGTCTACAGAATTTCAAGCTGTGAAGTGAACTGTAAAACAAAATGTTTTAAAATAATATGCTTAAAGCAAAGCCGTGTTATGCACAATTAATGTAAAAATGATCAGAAGTGATAGTCGCTGAGTGAAAGGAAATGTGGAGGAATATGAGCTATGAGGGGAATAGCGTCTCCTCACACATTAATCTATCAGCCAGGAGCACAAATCAGGGACTAATCAGGTATATTAATGATTTCAGAATAACCTTCTCTTACTAATGACACGTCTTAGAGTAGATAGAACTCAATCCCCTCGACATTGCCTTAGTCCGGGCTCCAAACATTCTGCACTTATGCCCCTTCAGCCTCTCTTGGCTGGTCACTCTGTCCCCAGCCTCCCCACCAGGGTGACCCCAGCACCCCACTCCCACCCCTCATCCTCCTTTCCCCGTCCCCTTCCTCTGCCAATAATGCCCACCACCTTTCCTTGGCCAGGACCAAGCTTGCTCAGGCGACAAGCTTTCACTCGTATACCAGCTCCTCCGAGATGCTTCTCCTGGGGTGCTTTCCAGCAGGGGGGGGTCTTTCCCCCAGCGTTCCCACAGAACCATAGTCTTAACCAACCCTGCGGCAGCCCTCCAGCCGCTCAGCCCGCGTTTCCCTAGCGCGCTCCTGGTTTCCACGCTGCTCTGGGCACTGGGGACAGGAGAGGGGACATGCCAGGCCGTGCTCTGGCTGCCCTGAAAGGCGTGTCTGAAACCAGTGCTTCCCCGCAAGGTGGGGTTGGGGGAGGGGTGGTTTCCTTCCCAGGGAACACTCAACAGTGTCTGGAAACATACTCTGTCGTCACGCCGGAGCCTGGGCCACTGGCCTCGAGTGGGTGGAGTGCAGGGACACAGCTAAGGACCCTATGACTCACAGAATGGTTGGGCCCAAAATGCCAGTAGTGCTGGGGTGGAGAAGGCTGACTCTAAACAAACACGTGAAACAGATCACTTTGGGGACGGCTAAGAAGGCCAAGAGGGACCTGACGCAGCGATGGTGGGGGGGGCAGGGAGGAGGACCACTGCTCTAGAGGGACAGTGAGTGAAGATCGGAGGAGCCGGGGGCTTGGCTCCACCAGTCTGGGGGAGCCCGGGTGCACCCACCGCCTCTCTCGGTGTTATTCACAACAGCCCCTCCAGCTCTGGGTCCGTCCACGTGCTGAGGACTGGTGCGGAGACAGAGTCACCATGTCACCGTGTGGAATCCGACCAGATGCCTCCGGCTGTTGTGGGCATCCCGTGCGCGACCCCGCTGGCCCGCTGCTGTTCTCTCTCTGCATCCGCTCACCCCGAGCACTGAGAGCCTCCTTCCCTTGAACCCCCCATGCGCCCAGGACGCTGCTGCTCTGTGAGACAGACGTTCTGGAAAGCCTCGGGGGCAGGGGAAGGAGTCGAAGCTTCAGAGAGAAGAGGCATTTGCTCTGAGGCCTCGCTGCTTCAAGAGTCCATCAGTCCAGCCCTCGCAGGCCAGCTCTCTCCTGGGTAAGCACCTCCTGCCCTGTGGCTGGGACCTGCATTATCCCAACGGAGCGTCTCCCGTCACCTGCCCCCTGCCCCTATGAGCCGGTGCCAACCTTCACCCTTACCCAGCTCACTAGCTCCTACCTTCCAAGTCCCTCAGATGCCCAAGAAGAACTTAAAATATCTCCTTCCTGTATGATATAGGACAATACTAGATGTCTTTGATCAATCTCTCTACTCCAAACTAGTCAAAAGGGCCCTTCTTATAGTCAAAAGTTCCATAAATAATATAAAAGCATGAATTCTACAACGTGTTCCCTCTACCCCCAAAACGCAGAATGACTGCAGCCTGATCTTATATAGGAATTCTTCCTTCAATATCTATCTCAGTTTCTCGTGCCCAAATTCAGAAACTAAGGAGAGAGGGGTTGGTTGGTTGGTCCAAGAACCATTCAAGTGAACAAGCATAAAGTGTCAACCTACCTGGAGCAAAACTCAGCTGAGTGGCTCACCTGGATCCGGTCTGAGCACCACTCCAGTGGCGTATGCTTAGACATGCCTACCGGACACTTCCCAGCTCGGCAAAGGGCTCTGAGAATTCTGCAGAAACTGCCGTGCCCAGTATATAGCTTGTTCTGGTCTTAATGCAGTCATTAAATGACAATCCCCACCCCATTCTCCCACACCTGGCTTTATCCTTCACTAACGCTGCTTTGAACCGACCTTCCTGCTCGTCACCGCACACTGTGTCCATCAGAGTCCTCAGATGTCAGCCACAGACAGGCACGGGCCACCTTAGACAGACAAAAGAGAGGGGAAAAGGTATTAACAGCTCGCAGAATTTTAGACAGCACCGGAGAACCGAGCATGGAGCTACCCAGCCAAAGCTACACCCCACAAAGTAGACTCTTAAGTAAACCTGGAGTTATCTGATCACATAGGGTGCAGTGTGGAACAAACGGAGTGGGGGACAATACCAGGAGCCCAAGTGCCAGGCGTGACAGTCCAAGAAGGAGATATCGTAACTCGGAACTAAGGCAGGTGTTGTTGAGATGGAGTGAGCAGACAGGTGTAAGGAACAGCTGAAAGGACGAACTGAACACACCTGCAGGGTTCTAAGATGGAGGTGAGGGGGCGGAGCATTCTAAGACCACTCGCTATTGTCATAATGGGACTGACGGCAGTGTCACAGATGACTGGGGACGCAGTTGGGGATGGACCGCAGAGCGTGGGGCTGGGAGTCTTGAACATGCTGGGTGGGAATCACTGAGGTCCGTCTCAGCGCGCGTAACCCTCTGGCAGACGGACCGGAGCTAACAGGAGATTTGGAAGGACACGCAGATCGGGTGACCCAACATGTGCTGGTGTCTGAAGTCAGCGGAACACATGAGGCTGCCCAAGAAGAGATGGTGGTGAATACAAATGGGTCAACACCAGAATTCGAGTAGCCACCTTATCCCAGTTTGCTTGGGATTTTCCAAGTTTTAAAACTAAAAGTCTCACATCACAGAAAAATCCTCAGTCCTGGGAGAGTTTAAACCCACTGTGTAGGATCAGAAACAGCATTGAGGGGGACGATTGGCTCAGTCACCTCTCTGGTTGGTTGCAAAACCATGGCTAGAACCCAGACCTCCTAACTCCCAGCCGCTTCCTTCACCCTCTGCAGGACAAAAGCTGCACTGCAGGAAATGAATAGGAGAACTAAGCGCCAGGGTCCCAGTCCCGAATTCCTGGCTTGCTAGGCCTGCGGCATCAGGTAGACCAGTCGGTCTTTCTGAGCCCTAGTTCCCTCACCTAAAACAAAAGCAAACACACATATACTCCTACTACCAGGGATGGAGGAATGTCAACCAAATAAAAATAGAGGTGATGGAAGATGAAGAGTCGTCTATCAAGACGGAGAAGGAACCAGGCACAAAGGGGCCTGTCCCTGACTTTGGAATCCAACCCGAAGGGTGCTAGATGTCTCTTGGCCCAGCCTGCACACTGGTTTAAAAAGTTTTAACCCCCACAAAGGTGTCCTCACCTCTCCTGTGAAAAATATGGTCCCACCACTAAAACTGTCCGAATAAAATATACTTCCTCCTGAAAATGCGGGAGGATTTATCACAGCCAGGCCATTCATCTGTTAAAAAGCAGAATGGCATTTATGGCCAAGGGCTCCCTTTACGGGAGGAAAGGAACAGGGAGCCTAATAAGCTTGGTTAATTTTTTTCTTTTATGGCTCCAGCAACTGCACTAAATATTCCATCTGCTTTTCTTATGCCGTTTGGAGGCGGCTGTGGGCTTGGGGACCGTCACAGGGGAAGCTCGCAGCAGAACCACAAGCTGCCGCCAACCGGGGAGGACCCACTGGGCAGAAAGAGGCTCGGCCAGCCGACCCCCGCGAGTGACCCTGCTGGGGCTTCGGGTGGTCACCGGTCAGTTCACAACACCGAGGGTGTAACTTCAGATCAAGCCCCCAGGCAACGGGCACATTCTCTGAGTCGGCCAAGATATGACTTTGAATTATACTGGATTTTCAAGTCACATAAAGAAGCAGAGCAGCTTTCTGAAGGGATGGACTATGGAGTTAGTCCCAAGTCTGAGCCAGTCAAGAGTGTGAACATGGTTGAATATGTGAATGTGTGTACACCTGAGGACATCCGGAAGGCTTTCTTTTTTTTTTTTTTTTTTTTTTTTTGTATTTTTCTGAAGCTGTAAACGGGGGGGAGACAGTCAGACAGACTCCCGCATGCGCCTGACCGGGATCCACCCGGCATGCCCACCAGAGGGCGACGCTCTGCCCACCAGGGGGCGATGCTCTGCCCCTCCGGGATGTTGCTCTGTTGCGACCAGAGCCACTCTAGCACCTGGGGCAGAGGCCAAGGAGCCATCCCCAGCGCCCGGGCCATCTTTGCTCCAATGGAGCCTCGCTGTGGGAGGGGAAGAGAGAGACAGAGAGGAAAGAGAGGGGGAGGGGTGGAGAAGCAGATGGGCGCTTCTCCTGTGTGCCCTGGCTGGGAATCGAACCCGGGACTTCTGCATGCCAGGCCGACGCTCTACCACTGAGCCAACCAGCCAGGGCCGGAAGGCTTTCTTTAAGTGCTCCACCCCACCTTCCCACAGCGCTCACATGTCCACCCCTGACGCTGCTGCCAATATCACGGACCCCCACTCGAAGCTTAAAAGCATCCGCTAAGATGACACACTGTTTTCTCTGGGGCACAAGCCACCCAGAAAGCATCGGCATTTGGGAGGCCCAACCCCAGCTGCATCATTTAAGTGACCTTTCTGGCCAGCGCTGACTGCCCAAAGGAACTTCCTGCGATGACAGAAGTCGCCTAATACACATTGTCCAATATGGTGGCCTCTCGCTATGTGTAATAAATGTGGTCTTGAAACGTGACTGCGGAGACTAGGAAACTGAATTTCTTTTTTTTTTAATTAATGTAAATATAAACCTAAACAGCCACAGCTCAGACCCAGCCTGTTTGGTCCTTCATTTGTAACACAGCATCTCTAAATACACACTGAGCAAGGTGGCTGCGAGGATCGTGTGCTGTGATGCCCGGAGAGCCCCAAGCCCTGTGCCCAGCATGGAGTCTAAGCATGCTGAAACAATACAGTGGGACTCCTCATGGATCTGTCTTCACTTACAATCAGTACCTCCAGACTTCACATTAACGGGGGCGGGGGGTTACCAGGCAGCATAAAGAGTCCGACCAGCAGTTGTCCTAAGGCCGCGGCAAAGCAATCCATCTATTAGAGATTTTTTCCATTGGTCGCCAAGAATGTTCTGCATGAGGAAATCTATTAACTGCTTCATGTGAGCGAATATTTCCAAGAAGTTAGAAAATGCTGACTGACTTTAGTTGAGGAAAATGCCACGCTGTGAAGTTTCATGGCCAATTAACGCTCTGGAATTCCTTTGGGGAGGGGGTTGGTTTATAAGATAAAGGTCACTAACTAACTACCCAAGTGCGTTTGTAAACATGCTGTGGCAAACTGGAGGCTCTGCTCTAGGTGTGGCACTGGGCTTCCGAAGAGCAAAGAAGAGCTCTTGAGTACAGTCCCAGACAAAAACACCTGTGACGCTCCAAGGTTGTTGGCCATGGGTTCCAGCTTCTGGTGAACCTTCCAGATCTCATCCGAGCCTTTCCCAGATGCTTGCATTCTCCCAACACATTGGCTTCAGCTTGCATGGCTCCTGTGATGGGCACCTCCCTGGGTCCCAAGAAAATCTCTGTGTGGTTGGACATGTGACCTTGTTAGGAAGAGCTTCCTGTGTTGGGAACACATCCAGAGAAGGAGCACCTTGCCTAAGAAGAGTTCTGATCACCGCCATTGTCAGCTCTGTGAGCCTCAGAACCTTCGGATCTAAAAAGGGGGTAACAAGACTGCCGCGGAGGGTCGCTAGGGAGAAGGCGCTGGATAGAGATGCTGTGTAGCGTGTCTGTTCTGTTCCCAGCTGCCACCTCTGCTTCTTCGGCTCTGGGGGTAAGCTGAGGGCGGTCAGCTCCTCACGTGCCTGCTCTCTCAGTAGCAGCAATCGAAGGAGATGCACACCTATTGTTAGCACATTATTTTCATTAATATTTCTAATCCATCTTCCACAGACTTGAAATTGCATGAACATATAGCATCTCCCTTCTCCGGGCTCAACCATCTTATTTCCTTTGACATCTCTCATCTGTTAAGAGTTTCAAGTGTCTCGTGGCCTTAACCATTCAACAGCCATGGGTTGATGTGCCGGTGACTGGTGACAACCAAAACTGCAACCTGAGTGATATCTAGATCTTCTGCTACACCCCAGCCTCACTCCCCACTTATCATGACAGTGACGATGGTGGTGGTGGTGCTGGTGGTGACCAAATTCCAAATAAAGTCATAAGACTGATTTCTGAGGATGACCATGAGTCAGGCAACTAAGTTAAATATGCAGCATAGATCATTGCATTTAATCCTCACAACATTATAAGGAGGAAGATATTGCTATTATCATCTGCAGGTAAGGAAACAGTAAGCCAAGTTAAGTAATGTCTTCAAGAATATATAGGTGAAGCTGAAAATCTGGACGTGCCAAATTAATCACGAGCTCTGTGTTCCTTCCCGCTGCATGCGTACCGGAGGAAGCCAGGAGGGGCTCCCATCCCAGAGACCGGGAGCCTGGCAAGAGATTATTACACAGCAACAGTCTCAGTGAGAGGCACAGGGGCCCTGACTTGAACGAGGAGATAGAGAGGACCAGGTGAATGGAAATCCTTCTGGGACATAGGATTCACAGAACGTGGGGCTTGACGGGAAGGGCGTGATGCACCCTTCCCCCAAGGGAGGTCGTGGGGGGGGGAGGAAAGTAAGGCCAGCATCCATTGGGGGCACCAAAAAGTCCTTGAGAGTTTACAGAATGCTAACAATTCAAGCCATTAGACAGGAGAACTCAAATGCTTTTGAAAAAAAAGTAAGAATTCAAACATAAACCTACTCTCACCATACAATCCAGTAATCATGAGTCCTGGCCTTTGCCTGAAGGAGTTGAAAACATGTGTGTGCGGAGCTTGACAGAGGCTTAATTCATATTTGGGAAAACTTGGAAGTGACCAAGACGTCCTTTAGTGGATGAACGGATAGGTAAGCCGCAGTACCTTCAGATAATGGATTGTTCTTATTCAAAGATAAAAAGGAAGGAGCTTACAAAGCCATGGGAAACAGGAACCTCCATTGCAGACTGCTAAGTGAATCTTAAAAGCATATCGCTGAAAAGGTTGTGTTTTGTATGATTCCAACTAGATGATATTCTACAAAAGGCATCACTAGGAAGACAAAACGGTCAGTGGTTTCCGGGGAGGGGCAGAGAAGGAAGAGATAACAAAACACAGCATAGAGTAGTCCAGGGCAGTGAGGACACTCTATGGTATTATAATAATGGATATGTGTCACTGTAGGTTCGTCCAAACCCGTAAAATACGCAGCACCAAGAGTGATCCCTAAGGGGAACTGTGGACTTTGGGTTGTTATGATGTGTCCATGCAGGTTCTTCCTCAGTTAAAACAAAACAAAACAAAAAAAGCTACCATTCTGGTGACTGATGTTGGTAAGAGGAGAGGTTATGTCTGTGCGAAGGTCGATCGAAAACCTCTACCTTCCTCTAAATTTTGTTGTAAATATAAAACTGACCGTTTTGTCTTCCTAGTGATGCCTTTTGTAGAATATCATCTAGTTGGAATCATACAAAACACAACCTTTTCAGCGATATGCTTTTAAGATTCACTTAGCAGTCTGCAATGGAGGTTCCTGTTTCCCACGGCTTCGTGAGCTCCTTCCTCTTTATCTTTGAATAAGAACAATCCATCATCTGAAGGTACTGCGGCTTACCTATCCGTTCATCCACTAAAGGACGTCTTGGTCACTTCCAAGATTTCCCAAATATGAATTAAGCCTCTTCAAGCTCTGCACACACATGTTTTCAGCTCCTTCAGGCAAAGACCAGGACTCATGATTACTGGATTGTATGGTGAGAGTAGGTTTATGTTTGAATTCTTACTTTTTTTTCAAAAGCATTTGAGTTCTCCTGTCTAATGGCTTGAATTGTTAGCATTCTGTAAATTCTCAAGGACTTTTTGGTGCCACCAGTGGATGCTGGCCTTACTTTCCTCCCCACCATGACCTCCCTTGGGGGAAGGGTGCATCACGCCCTTCCCGTCAAGCCCCACATTCTATGAACTAAAAAAATAGTTTCTAAAAAGTAAAAAAAAACAAAAACATTTATAAAAATAAATGTGACCACTAGGATCATCAGAACGCGCAGTGTGGAGCACATCCCTCTCCAAAGCTTGGCTCCCAGTCCCATCACTGTGAGCCACTTGTCACCTGGTTGCTTTCCCTCTGCCCTTCAAACATGCTCATCCCCCGGGTGAGGCTCCAGCATCTCTTGGTGTCCAGAGACCTCTTTATTTTTTTGGATCCCCAAATTTTATCCTGCCTTCTGCTCAGTTCTACCTCAGAGCTAGTGTCTGGTTTGGGTTTATTAAAACCACCATCAACAGTAAAGTTTCTCATTCTGTGCATAAGCGCCTTCTATATTTCTTTTTTTAAAAAAAAAAAAAACAGAAACAGAGAGAGTCAGAGAGAAGGATAGATAGGGACAGACAGGAACAAAGAGAGATGAGAAGCATCAATCATTAGTTTTTCATTACGACACCTTAGTTGTTCATTGATTGCTTTCTCATATCTGCCTTGACCCTGGGGCTACAGCAGACTGAGTAACCCCTTGCTCAAGCCAGCGACCTTGGGTCCAAGCTGGTGAGCTTTGCTCAAACCAGATGAGCCCACGCTCAAGCTAGCAACCTCGGGGTCTCAAACCTGGGTCTTTCGCATCCCAGTCCAATGCTCTATCCACTGCGCCACCGCCTGGGCAGGCACACCTTCCAAATTTCTTAAGCAGCCAGAAGCAGCTAGAGTGTACTGAGCACCTACTGGGAGCCAGGAACTGCTTGTGCACCATACACCGAACTCCCTGCCTGACTCCGTGAGAAGGACGGGGGCTGCTATCATCCCCATTTTACAGATGGAAAAACACATCAAGCAACTTGTCAAGTAGTAAATGGTTAAGCCAGAATTTGAACCCTGGAAGCCAATACCAGAACCTATCATTTAAAGTCATTAGTATATTTTTATTTTAGTTCATCCAGTCTTTATTGAATGCCAAATGTGCCTTTCAACCTGTGAGGAGCTGCATCTTCTGCTTTAAGTAAAATAAAGTATCAAAATATAAAAAAATTTAGAGTTCCGGTCAACTAATCCAGGTCTAAAATCAGAGGCAGATCAATGCCTCAGGAAGGACAGTAACTTATCCAAGGTCACTTGGTCATAACGAAGCCTGAGTTCACACCTTGCTCTCTCATTGTACTGCTCTTTCGATGAGACAATGCAGTGCTTTGAAGGAAATCTGCTCTACAAAGCTGTGGTCTATTTATTCTTGTCAGCACCCTTCCTCTCGCACTGGGCAGTGTTCCCACACTAGGTGGCCGACAGGCTTAGGCTCTAAAAAGTGGACCTAGGAATATAATTTAAAATTCAAGGTCTTAAGGAAGAAAGGATTTTTTGGAAATTATATCAATATATGAAAGGCATTTTTGCAGGGCCAACATTCCATTAGTATCTCAAATTATTAATCATGTGTTGTGCTTCAAATCAACACAATGCCTCTGCTGTTAAACTTCTAACAGATTCCCTAACCAGGCGGTGAGTCAGTGGATGGAGCGTCGGACTGGGATGCAGAGGACCCAGGTTCGAGACCCTGAGGTCGCCAGCTTGAACGCGGCTCATCTGGTTTGAGCAAAGCTCACCAGCTTGGACCCAAGGTTGCTGGCTTGAGCCCAATGTCGCTGGCTCGAGTAAGGGGTCACTTGGTCTGCTGTAGCTGCCCTCCCCGGTCAAAGCACATATGAGAAATCAATCAATGAACAACTAAGGAACCGCAACAAAGAATTGATGTTTCTCATCTCTCTCCCTTCCTGTCTGTATGTCCCTATCTATCCCTCTCTCTCTGACTCTCTCTGTCTCTGCCACAAAAAAAAAATAAAATAAACTTCTAACAGATTGAAAACAGGTGGCTGGTTTCCCGGGCTGTCCTTCAGGAGGCAAGCACTTGGGAAAAAGCTGCAACTCAGGTTAGCAACTCAGGTCCAGGCTGAGAGGAGCCTGGGCTGCCTACGCAACTGCACTATGGGAAAGGCGGGTGCTCCCTCGATGCTCCCAGGTCAGACCGAGGAGGGCAGGCAGGGAAACAAGAGGGTGACTTTATAGATCAGGAAACGGAGGATGCCTGGGGCTGTGGACACACTAAGTGAATTAAGAATTAATGGAAGTAGAAACCAGAATCATACCTTGCAACTCTAAGATTCTACAGCATTAATCAAATACCTTCATCCTGAAGATATCATTTCATTCTGGAGAGAAAATAATTAATAGCTAATTGAAACCAGTAGAGGCAACAATGACAGAGAAAGAATCAGGAGCCGAGGACATGTGCCTATGATGACATGTCAAATGCAACTCTTCTTCCCCTGACCCTTCGGGACGGCCAAATCCGCCCTCTCCCTACCCCACCAGAACTGGCAATGGGCAGTTCCACCCACGCTGCCTGGTGTAGGTAGTTGTTTGGATGTAATCATCTGTTTTTAATCTTGTGTGTAAATGAATACAGAGGTGAGTCAGCGGGTGCATATTAATCTAAAACAAATGAATACATTTGAATTAATCAGCTCTTCAGTCTTTGTAAGTCGACGATTTATAATGATATTAGCACAAATTGCAATGATAAATCATTTTAAAATTAGATCTAGTGTTGCTTAAGGCTGCAAGGACTCTGGAGATTTGAGCGTAACTTGAGACGACTTTAAAATGTAGATTGGTCCGGCTGCGGCTATAGGCAGAAGCAAAGGGCGAGGAGACCAGAGGAAAATGTTGACCCAGAGCCCATAATGGAGAGAGGGTAAGAGAGCTCCAAGGTCACAAAAATAAGAAAAGGGCTAGAGAATGTCAATGACACAGGAACGTTCTGCGTTCCACAGTTGATTCTCTGGCTCAGGGCAGAGGACCTGGAGACTTCCATTCCCTCCACGGCAACAAGAAGGAATTAAATTGAGGTGGTTTGGTGAGACAACTTCAGATAGTTCCCCCACTTCCTTGCTGATGGTCTTGGGCAAACTAACTTTGCTGCGGCTGGTGATTTCATCTGAAAACTGGGTTTAAAGTACTGTGATGAGAATTAAATAATATTGGATGCACAGTTTTAAATTTTATTTATTTATTTTTTTTTTACAGAGACAGAGAGAGAGTCAGAGAGGGATAGACAGGGACAAACAGACAGGAACGGAGAGAGATGAGAAGCATCAATCATTAGTTTTTCGTTGCGCATAGCGACACCTTAGTTGTTCATTGATTGCTTTCTCATATGTGCCTTGACCACAGGCCTTCAGCAGACCGAGTAACCCCTTGCTTGAGCCAGCGACCTTGGGTCCAAACTGGTGAGCTTTGCTCAAACCAGATGAGCCCGCGCTCAAGCTGGCGACCTCGGGGTCTCAAACCTGGGTCCTCCGCGTCCCAGTCCGACAGTCTATCCACTGCACCACCACCTGGTCAGGCTGGTTGGACAGTTTTAAAAAATCCAACTCAGAAAGAACAAGGCAGTAATTAAAAGAAGCCGTTGGACGGCTTGGGAACAAATCCTGGCACCGCCACTTGCTAGCTGGAGACCGTGGAGGATTTACCCAGCCTTGTTGAGCCTGGGCTTTGTCAGTTACAGAATTGGAATAATACTAATGCCAATCTCGTAGTATATTGGCGAGAGAATTAAATGTAAACATGCAGGTCCTGTACCTAAGGAGACGCTTGGCAAATGATAGCTATTGGTAGAAATGATTGTCATTGATGTCACCATAATTCCTGGGTAATGATACTGTAAAACTGTCTTAAGGAGAAAGGAGAGACGGGAGAAAGGACGACAGATGTGCTAATGGAAGAGAGACTATGTGAGCAGAGAACCAAGCGGGGGAGGGAGACAATAATGGTGCGGAGAGGCAAATATGTGGCACCCGCGCCCCACCTCCTCTCCGTCGTACAAGGGAGACTTTGCTAATCACGGACGCATCTTCCCTGCTAAGCCTACACTCAGCCTGGTCATGTGTTTCATATGTACAAGGTTTGAGAACGGCCTGCAGAGAGGATTACCTGGGGGTAAGAAACTGAGCATGGCTTTGTGAGAGAAAGAATAAGCAGTCAGGAATGTTCTGGATTTCCTTTCCCCGAGAGCGCTCCCCATGTAAGAAATGCTGACGGTCTGTGACAAGCTCAAAGATTAGGTAAGCAGATTTGCTCTGGTATCCAAGGCTGGTTCTTACTTGTAATTGATTTTGAAATCAAAGTACCAATGTCTTGGGATCCGATCAGAACTTTTGGGCCATCTGGCTGATGAAAGAATTTTGTCACCTTAAAAAGGGAATCCCAAGGCGGTTGTCAAGTGCTACTCTGTGACTCTCAGGGGTAGAAGAGGACAGATAAAGGGATAACTCTGTCAAAAAACCATGATGAGGTACAAGTCTGTGACAAGCAAATTCCTGTGCGCATGTTACAGAAGGAGGTTCTGCGGCCATTTCTCAAAGAACTTGGCATAAAAGGAGAGAACCACTTCTTCCAGACTGAATACTTGTGTCTCCCCAGAATGCACGTTTTGGGGTCCCAATCCCCAATGTGATGGTATTTGGAAATAGGGTCTTTGGGAGATAATGAAATTTAGATAGTCATGAAGATGTAGTCCTCATGATGGGATTAGTGCCCTATAAGAAGAGAAAGCTCTAAGTGCAGTTGTAAGAAAGGTCTACCAGAGCTGTCTCTGCACCGTGCGGAGACACGGCAAGAAGGTGGCTGTCTGAAAGCCAGGAAGAAAGCACTGGCTAGCAACGGAAACAGCCAGCACCTTGAACTTGGACTGCCCAGTCTCCAGAACTGGGAGAAATAAATGTCGATCATTAAAACCACCTGTCCATGGTATTTTGTTTGAAGCTTCAGTGTTCAGGAATATCATTGGGGATTCATTCCAAAGGGCGTGATTGAATGAATCATTGGCCACATGTTAGAACCTGACCTTCAGAACCCCTCTTTCCACTTTTCCAGAAGTAGAGGGATCCAGCTCAAAGCCCCTGCCTTCTACTCACAAGATTTGACCAGCCCCCATGGGGAGCCACCTCATTAGCATAAACTCAGCTAGGGTCACAAAAAGCAAAGGAATGCCATTTCTAAGAAAACTCCAAAGGTTTCGAGTCTCCTTCCTAAACCTAGAACAAAGGTCGGTTCAATTCTTTGTTGCACCAAACCAGTCCTCCAGGTACAAGCAGAACCGCACCGGACCTCTTTCACATACGAGGAGTCCGGTCCTGTCGAGGAGGGACCACTTACAGAACCTGGGCTCATCTATCACAAAAGGAGGTCGCACACTCGACATGACTACAGAGGATCTGCTCTGCATGGCCTCTGCACACATTAGAAAACCAACGTTCCTCTCGTTAAGCACAAATTTTCTCTCTCTCTTTCCCTTGTTATTACTCATTGTTGTCATTCCATTTTGGTTAAGTGTAAGTTAATTCTGCAATCCTTTTGGTCATCTAATCTAATGCAAAAAAAAAAGCTGCCTTCCATCTGCCCCCAGGTTCCCACCGTAGCGATGCTGACACCATGACAGCGAGCAGAGTCCCGGGGGGGGGGGGGGGGGGGGGGGGGGCGGGTGGCGGCACGAGCTCCAGCTGTCACGTCAGAGTGATCTGGAGCCCCGCCCAGCCCTGCATCCCACTGGACAGCTCGACTCGGCCCCACGTGGCACTGCCCTCCCAGCATGCTCAGGGTCGCACTGTGACGATACAAGGGATTGGGAACTGGCGCGCTCTCAGTTCCACCCCATTCGATTGGTCAAAACAAGTCGTATGGCTGAATCCAGACGCAGAGTGCAGGCACTCCAACGTCGCACTCGGGAAAGGGTGTCAACACAGGAAGGGAGAAGAATCGGGGCCATTTTGGCATCTACCGCAACAGCCAAGACCTTCTGAGGACTGAACATACACCAGGGTATTTGCTGAGTAGTTCGCAGACATTTGTATACAACGCTGTTACTAGGGTTTTGCAGATAAAGAAACTTAGGCTTACAGAGCTTAAGAAACTTGCTAAAAATCACACAGCTACTGAGAGGCAGAATTAGCGTTTTAACCCAATACTGTCTACCTCCACATTTTTTAAATCAATCCCCCGTATTTTGATAAAGTCGTAAATGTAGGCAGAAACCACAGTCACACGACACTGAGGTGCCCGACTGCTATGTTGTAATATCTCTACTTGGGGTGGGATGTCATGTTTCTCTCATTATTTTGTCCTGTCTGTCCAGACTGCCTGGGTTTAAGTTTCAATTCTACAACTACTGTATTTAGATATGGTTAGCTCAGGCAAGTTATTTCACCATTCCATCTCACTCTCCTCATCTGTAAAGGGGGATTAAGTTAAAACACTACCTTAGAAAGGTGTTATATAGATTAAATGATGGAAGGAGCGATACTCACTTGTAACAAGGCTGCCTGACCATGATATAGGCTTGCTCTGCGCCGGGCACTATTTAAACTGTTTTTCATAAATAATCTCATCCACTCCTCAGAGGAACTCGTAGGCACAGTCCTTCAGTTCACACACGAGGGGACTGAGACGGGAAGGGTTGAAGCAACTTTCCTCAAGTTGCAGACCTAGTAAATAGCGAAGTGGAATCCTGACTGGGAAGTCTGCTTCTTGATACCGAGTTTGACATCAAGAGCCATCTGATTACAGACAACAGCACTGATTTCCTTATTGTGGTCGCTGTCGTGTTATTTCAGAGAAGGTGGTCGGGATTATGACCAAACCATGGTCCCGTCACCGTGCAGTCCGGTCTGGACTGCCTAATGGCCAGAACCAGATAAGGAACCTTGAGGACGCCCACCTCCCGCAGAGGAGAGCCGGAACACCAGGGCCACAGTGCATCTGCACAAACTGTCGCTCTCACCGCAGATTAAAAGTCAGTAACCCTCCAGAGACCCACGTGTGAGGCCCCGAACTGGGTCTTCTAGCAGGGAAGCTGAGGAGGATCTCAACACGTAAGGCCACGTCCCTAAAGGGTTTGCTGCTTCTGGGACGATCAATGTAAATGGCTCCAAATAAATAAAAATGAGCTGGAGATAAAGGTGTCCTCAGCTTGCAGGCCTGAGACATTGGGTGTGAGCCACACACACACACACACACACACACTCACACACACACACCTCGGGTTGCCTCATGGCTCTGACTCCTGTCTTTCCCAAAGGGAAACTCTGTCCTTCACCATGATTTTTTTTAAATCTTTTTAAAATTTATTTATTCATTTTTTTTAGAGAGGAGAGAGAGAGACAGAGAGAGAGAACAAGGAGAGAGAGACAGAGAGAGAGAAGGAAGGAGCTGGAAGCATCAACTCCCATATGTACCTTGACCAGGCAAGCCCAGGGTTTCCAACCAGCGACCTTAGCATTTCCAGGTCGACGCTGTATCCACTGCGCCACCACAGGTCAGGCCGCCATGATTTTTTAAAGTGAGACTGGTGGATGACACCACAGGCTTCGGTTTCATCCCATCATCAGAGCTGCGGGACACATCCCATCTGGGGTCACAGAAGCACAGAGAGACAAACTCGCTTACCCAAGGTCATGATGCTGGAGGCAGCAGCAGCCATGCATCTCCCGTGGTTTTTATCGTCTCTCTTGCCTCTGCCCGTGCAGCTACAATATGCGTGAGCACAGCTTGCTCGGTAAGCGTGATCATCTCCCCCCCCCCAGTGAGAACCAGAGTGCCACCCGAATCGTCCCAATGCCTCTCGTCTACTGACGAGAAGGGAAGAGTAGGTATTGGGGGACAATGGTGAGAAAACCAGATTCACAAATACACAATCAAGTCTCCTCCTCCCAGGCTCTGTCACTTGATATATTTGTAAAAAGTCGAAAGTTCATTCTCTAAGCAAAAGAAAGAATCTACATGATTTTGATCTACTAGTGACTGTCGCCAAGTAGCATTTCAGGGTATCAAGTCAGGTGGTAATATAGTACACAAATTATAGATGAAGCATCTAAACTCAGAGAGGCTAGTTAGGAAATAGGAGAAGACAATTCCGTGTGTGCCACACCATTTCTTCTTCCTGTAGATACAAAAATAAGAATTTTCCTGTTCACCTCGTAATTAGTTTACAGCCATGAAACTGAATTCTGGCCAATAGAAGATGTGCAGAAGTGATATTAAACTATTTTCAGCCATTCTACTATTAGCAATCTACCCTAAGGGATTATCTGTCAAGTGTCACGATAGTATATTACAAAAATGCTTATGCAGTATTGCTCACAATAGTTAAAACTGAGAAAAAGACCAGAAGCCTAATATGTACTAAATAGTTCATTGGTATATCCAAAACTTGGAATTGTATAAAACCTTCAAAATGAATAAAATAATCCCAGTTATTATGAGTAGTTTATGTCATGTTGACCCTCCGACTGAGAACAACCTAAAAGCTGGATTAAATACATTTTTAAAAAGGCATTTTCTGAAGGCATCAGAGAGTAGCCAAGGCTGATAACAACTGACATTAGAATTTCAAAGAGAAAAAAATAGTTCTAGGATGAACCTTATTCCACTGACACTTTGTTCCTGAGGGCTTTGCTAATCTACAGCAAGGGGCACAGAGGTAAATAGAATTCGCAGCAGTATCACTGAGAGAGGAAGACAGAAATTGGAATTAAGGGTGATTAAGTCAGCCAAGACTAGACAGACCCATGTCACAGAGAAGAGGGCACCACAGAAAAGCCAGCCCAAAATTACTCATTGCAATTTCCCCCAAATTACTTCCTGATTCGAAACTGTGCATTCATGGAGCGAAATAGTGAAAAATTAAGCAGAAAATAGCTGCGAAGAGGTTAAGACTCTGAGAAGAGATGTAGGCAATCCTACGGTGGTGGGAAAAGATAAATTGTGGTCCTGAGTCATTGTAGAAGAAGGCTCTGATAGAAAACTCGGGCTTTCCGTTGAGAACATTACAAGGCTATGCCCAAGAAGCAAAGAAACACATGAAAAGGTAAGTCCTAATAAAGCCAGAAACTCAGAATTAATTGGATCAATTCCCCTACTTTACAGAACTGTCGGGAGACAAGTGAACCTTCTCTTCAGGAAAGTACTGTATCCAGAGCCTCCGAAATTTTCCCTACACAATGTTGGGCATTTCATAAAAAATTAAAAGTCACCCCAGGACAAAATAACAAATGATTTTTTTTAAAAAAAGGAAGAAAAAAGAAGCAATAGAAGCTTACTTAAAGATGATCACACAATTGGATTTTCAGACAGACTTTAAAGAAATGATGATTAATGAAGTAAATAAAATATAAGATAAGATGGAGTGTTTTAGCAATTGAAAACTGATATATATATATATATATATATATATGGACAAGTAAAAATTTTAAAATGAAAAACTATAATAACTGATTATAATGCAAAAGCAGATTAAAGATAACTAGAGGAGAATTAGTGAATGGAAACACATCAGTAAACAGTGATGAACTGAGAGCCAAGATGAGCACAGAGAAGAAAGTGAAAAAGGTGGATAGACGGAAGAGATGTTTGACATATGTGCAAAAAAAGAGGAAGAAAAAGAAGTAATCAGAAAAAATATTTAAGAACAAACTAGCTGAGAATTTTCCCAAACTGGTAAAAGACAACATACCACCAATTCAATAATACCTCAAAGTCCAAATGACAAGGCTACAGAGAAAAATATCCCTAAAGTGACATCAGAGAAGAACTGTTTAAACACACACACACACACACACACACACACACACACACACACACACACAGTAGAAATCTTAAAAACAGTAAGAGAAAAATAATCTTCCAACTTCTAAGTTCTTAGCAGGATTTATGGAAACCCAAGGCAATATAATAAATTTTTAAGTTCTAGACAACAGCAACGTATCTACTTAAAATGTTTTTATCCATAAAATAAAAAATATGTCTTTTTAAATGAAGGTCAGAAACATTTTCAGAAAAATAAAAATTGAAAGAATCTGAGACCAGCAGACCTATAAGAGAGAAAATATTAAAGGGAAGTCTTCAAGCATAAGAAAAGTAATCCCAGACAGACATTTTCTGTATTAATAGAAATAAAATTCAACAGTAATGAAAAAGTATTTGAAAGTCTAAATAAATGTTAACTATATTAAACAAGTAATAAAATATTTGGGTGTTTAATACATAGACAAGCAAAATAAAAACCATAGTACATGAATTGGTAAAGACATAAAATGAATTAAAATATTCTCAGGGTTTTGTATTATCTGCAAAACTGATAAAGATACTAAATGGAACAGATTTTAGTAAGTCAAGGATGCATGTAATTTCTAAGGTATTGACACAAAGAATAATAAAATTATAATATGTACTATATGTATGCATGCATAAAGATATATAAAATAAACAATAGAGAGGATATTTAATAAAAGATATTTAATCCTAAAGGAAGCAAAGCAGGGAAGAGAAAAAACAAGAAAGAGCAATAGAATAAGTAAATAAGAACAATAAAATAAGCAAATAATAAGAAGGCAAATTTATTATAAAAATACCAGCAAGTTGCAATAATTGCAAATAAACTAAGTATTTTACTTAAAAACAAAGATTTTCACTGGGATATTAAAGAAATACATCTTAAATATGAGTGCACAAATAAATGAAAAATAGAAAAATATATACCAGGCAAAAATATAATTGAAGAAAAAAATGAATATATGTATATTAACCTTATATATAGCTTTCAGTTGAGAAGTGTTTCTAGAAATAAACAAATTTTTATAATGATAAAAGCATAAGTCAAAAATATATGTATAAATTTTTAATTTCTAACTATTTAAAAAGTTAGTATTAATGCCAAAAACTGACCAAAAGAATCTATAAATGTAGTTAGAGATTTTAACACAGCTTTCTCAAGAACTAATAGAATAAACAGACACCTCCCCTTCAGAAAAAGTCAGATTATATTCCCAGAGGGAAAGGGGGTACATAGGAATGGAAAGAGACTGCATGGGGCATGGCGGGCACCGTGCAGAGGGCAGAGGGTGTCACATTGAGTGCGACACTTGAATCCATGTCAACACCATAAATTAAAAATAAGAATTATTTTTAAAAGTAATATTCATTTTTTCACTATCATGATTAACCAATTAAACTGCATGATCTTATATAGAGTACTACACCCCAACTGCCGAATACACATTTTTTTTTCAAATACACATGTAACATTTACCAGTTGATCATATGCTGACCTATAAAGCAAATTTCTTTTTTTTTTTTTTTTTTTCCATTTTTCTGAAGCTGGAAACAGGGAGAGACAGTCAGACAGACTCCCGCATGCGCCCGACCGGGATCCACCCGGCACGCCCACCAGGGGCGACGCTCTGCCCACCAGTGGGCGATGCTCTGCCCATCCTGGGCATCGCCTTATTGCGACCAGAGCCACTCTAGCGCCTGAGGCAGAGGCCACAGAGCCATCCCCAGCGCCCGGGCCATCTTTGCTCCAATGGAGCCCTGGCTGCGGGAGGGGAAGAGAGAGACAGAGAGGAAAGTGCGGCGGAGGGGTGGAGAAGCAAATGGGCGCTTCTCCTGTGTGCCCTGGCCGGGAATCGAACCGGGGTCCTCTGCACGCTAGGCCGACGTTCAAAGACTCATTAACACACAGTATGTTCTGTGGCATCAATGGTATTAAGTTAGAAATCAACAACAAAAACAAATATAGAAAAATCTCTAAATGTTTGAGAATTAATCAATAAAGCAGTATGGCAGGGGAAAAAGCATAATAAAAATGAAAAAATATTTTGAACTGAATTATAATACAACCATGTTAATCAAAGTTTCAAGAAGCAGATACATCAGTGTTTAGAGAAAAATGTATAGCCTTAAAAGCATATCCCATATTTTTTAAAGGCCAAAAATACATGATCTAAACATTTTTCTGAACTAACACAAAATAAGAACAGTAAATAAAATTCAAAGGAAATAGAGTAAAGAAATTCATAAAGATTTTTTAAAAATAGTAAAAGACAAAATACAGCATAAAAAAACTAGTAAACAGTTAGTGATTTTAAAACATTAGTAAAATTGATAAACTCCTAGCAATTCTAACTAAGAACAAGTAAGAATGAAAGGGCCCAGATTATCAATCTCACAAGAAGGAGGACATTATCACAGTATCAACAGTCATGAAAGATAGTATAAGTGGTATCAAAACTTCTGCCAATACATTTGAAAGCTTAGAATAGACAAATTTTTGAAAGTCCAGTTAACCAAAACTGACATAAAATAAATAAATAAATCTGAATATTCTTGCATCTATTCAGGAAATTTAATCCATAAGTAGAAGTCTTTTCACAAAGAAAACTTCAGTGCAAGAATTCTTTCAAATATCAAAGTAAGAACTCATGCCAAACATATATCAACTCTTCCTGGGAATGAACGAGTAATACCTCTTATTATTATTCTATTGCCATAAACTCAATCCTCAGAATCTGTCAATAAAATTACAGGACAAAATATTAAAATTCTTCTAATAGGCATGCACGGAAGAGTCTGAATGTAATAAATCAAATGCAGCGATACCGAAAAGGGCAATGCATAACATCAATGTATGGTTTATCCCAGCAGTGGAAAAGTGGATCAGCCTTTCAAAAAATTAATCAGTGTATTTCACCACATTAACAAAATGAATGAGAACCCTGTGTGAATATCTAAATTAGTTCAGAGGAAGCATACATTGATGATTGTAAAGAAAATTTTCTAGAAAACTAAAAATAAAAGGAGACTTTCTTAATCTGATAAAGAGTTCTATCTAGTCAAAAAAAAAAAAAAAAAAAAGCAACAGTTAGTTGCTTAATGGTGAACTATTGGGAGCTTTCTTCCTGAGACTGGGAAAGAAACAAGAGTCTACTGACCAGGATTCACTCCTTGGCCAAACTTGAGTCAAACTCCCCTGAGCCCTCTGTTCAACGAGAAAACCTTTGGGCTTTCATTTCCATCTTTATAGGGTACAGTTTTAACAAAAATTCTGCTAAGTCAGTTTATCCAGAATCCCTCATTTTTAATATCTGATCACTCTTTATGTTTGATCAAATTTCTCAACTCTTCTCCCAGGTAATATTTGATCACCCTACCCTTCCTTCAACAAGAATCCTACCAGGACAGTTGAGCAAAGAATTACCCTACCACCTTAGTAACTTTTTATTCACCAAGGCCACCAACACCACTCTGCTCTCTGACTACAAATCTCCACTTTTCCTTGTTGTATTTTGAATTGAGTCCAACCCTTCTCTCCTACTACAAAACTCATTAGAGTATTCTCTGCACCTATTACAATAATTCTGAATAGCGTCTGCCTTGCTATTTTAATAAGATGCATGAATAATTCTCTTATTAACCCTGCTGTCACCTCTTCTCTTAATTATTATATAGAGGTTTTAATTAGTGCATTATGATACAAAAAGTTAAATTAAAAATTAAATAAAAGGAAAAAATAAGTGTTATTTACAAAACATGATCATATAAATAGAAAATACAAACTACAAATAAATTATGAACAAAAATAAGTGAATTTTTGTTACAAAGCCAGCATACAAAAATTAGTTTTTTTTGCTACATTCCAGCAACAAACAATTAAAATTAAAATTTACAGGAATACTATTTACAATACCTACCATTAAAATACATTAATAACTTGGAATAAATCTAATTTTTAAAATGGGTAAGACCTCTACATAGAGAAAGCACCAACAATACTTTAAGAATATTAAAGAAGCCCTGGCCGGTTGGCTCAGCGGTAGAGCGTCGGCCTAGCGTGCGGAGGACCCGGGTTCGATTCCCGGCCAGGGCACACAGGAGAGGCGCCCATTTGCCTCTCCACCCCTCCGCCGCGCTTTCCTCTCTGTCTCTCTCTTCCCCTCCCGCAGCCAAGGCTCCATTGGAGCAAGGATGGCCCGGGTGCTGGGGATGGCTCTGTAGCCTCTGCCTCAGGCGCTGGAGTGGCTCTGGTCGCAACATGGCAACGCCCAGGATGGGCAGAGCATCGCCCCCTGGTGGGCAGAGCTTCGCCCCTGGTGGGCGTGCCGGGTGGATCCCGGTCGGGCGCATGCGGGAGTCTGTCTGACTGTCTCTCCCTGTTTCCAGCTTCAGAAAAATGAAAAGAAAAAAAAAAAAAAAAAGAATATTAAAGAACTAAATAGATGGAGAGTTATACTATATTCAGGTATCAAAGGACTCAATATATGTGTATGTGTGTTTTAATAACCATACCAAGTGTTGGCAAAGATGTCGAGCAGCCATAACCCTCAAACACGGCCTAGGGAAATACAAATTCTTAGAATCACTTTCGGAAACTTTTGGCAATAGCAACTCATGCTGAATATGCATATGACAAATGTCTTGGCAATTCAGCTCCAAGGTATGTGCTCAAGAAAAACATATATATACATGTTCATCAAAAGACATGTGTGCATAAAGGCCATAGTATAATTATAACAATGTTACATAGTATTATCCATAGTAGTCCCAAACTAGAAACAATCTAAAGGTCCACCAAAGGCAGAATGAATAAACTATAATACGATAGAATATTGGGCAACAAAAGACAGAAACTACTATTCTGTGTGATAGTGAAAGAATTTCACGGCCATAACGAGCAAAGGAATCCAGATACAAAAAGTTAGTGCCAAATGGCTCCATTTATGTTAATCTTAAAAAAAGGCAAAACTAATCTAAGATGATAGAATTCAGAATAGGAATTACATTCAGGGAGGATGGATTCAAAGACTGGAAAGAGTATGAGGGAGAATTCAGAGGCAGTGGTTATGGTCTCTGGCTTAAGTGGTGGTTACCTGGGTATATTTACTTGGAAAAAAATCATAAAAACCTACACTACAATCCTGTGCATTTTACAGTAGACCTTAACTTTAAAAATATGTTACCGTTCAGATCTGTACGTATAGACATAGAAAGATGCTAAGCTGTAACAGGAAGTTGTACATCTATATCTATAGCAGCGGTTCTCAACCTGTGGGTCGCGACCCCGGCGGGGGAATTTCCGATGGCTTTAGGCAACCCCTGTGTTTTGGTCGTTCGACCCCCGCCGGGGTCGCGACCCACAGGTTGAGAACCGCTGCTCTATAGGATGAGTCTATGTTGGAAAAGTAAACTTACAAACCATAATGTCTGTAGATCCAGACCTCTATACTACTTATAGTAAAGGCTGCGTGTGATACGAAGTTCCCCTTCAAGTCTACATTCTTTATTATTTTAGGGTTTTTTCCACCACAAGCATAATTACTTACTGATGGAAACACTTGTTAATAAGACTTCTGAAAAGTGATTGGGAAAGAGAGAGCTTGAAGTAAAATATAATTAAAACAAAGACATGGCATCAAGAGACATTTAGTATAAAAAATAATTTGAATTTGGTGCTTTTGCCCTAAAGAACGTCTGTGCACAGAAAGTGAGAGAGGAGCCCAGGAGTCTGCAATGTTTCAGGCAGGATCAAAATTACATATTTTAGCCCAAGGCCAAAAGTTAAAAGATGTGTTTAGGTCTTCTATTGCCCTTCTCGGCCCTGCCTGTCTGCTATATTTTAACCAACTTTATTCCCCTCCAAAGTCCTCTGCATTCTGCCCCTCAGGAGTGCAATGTCTTCTGCCATATTACTTTCAATTACCATTTAAAAATTTATGAAATTACTCGGCATCCTACCTGCAGTATTTCTGCCAGGCTCCATTGCGGAGTAATGAGGTTTGATTTAACACGGTCATTATAAATGCTGCTAAAGGTTAATAGGGGGAAAAAAAGTTTCATTCCAGTGCATTTTATTTCAATCATTTAAGAATAAAATAAGCATCTGTCACTAAACACGGGACTTCCATTGCCTGGAAGCGTCAGGATATGATGACGTCTCTCACGAAAGTTGAGCGGAATGTGAAGGACTACGACGATCTGGCAGAAAGCCAACCTGTGGGAGGCGAGGTGCAGAGCAGGAGTTTCCAAAGATCGTGCCGTAAACTTTGCGGACAGGACAATTCTTTGCTGCACAGGGCTGTCTTTCACAGGGCGTAGTCAGCATTCCTGACCTGTGCCCACTCAATGAGCTTTTACCACCTCCATTACTGCTACTGCCTGGAGTGGCCCTGCAGATTTCCAAATGCCCTCTGGGGGCAGCACCTCTACCTGTTCCGTCCCACTGGCTTAAAAGGTTGAGCACTAGTTTGCAAGTTTAGCTTTGTGAGTTTCATTTATGTGACAGTTATTTTTTTTATGTAAACTAAAGAAAATAAAGTAACTGATCTCAACCATCCTCTAAGAAAAATGATTCCTTTGTTTTGCAGATTCTCTCAGTGACCTGAAAGCCAGCTTATACCAACTCTCAAGCAGGACCTGTTCACCATCTCTCCTCCCAAATATATGTTCAGTAACCCCCCCCCCCCATCAGTCTTTTTGAAATCAGCCATGGAGGGAATTTTGGGAGAGCTAGTTTGTTAAACACTCACCAGCACACCATTGTTCTTAAATGTAATGGATAGCAGCTAGGGAAACCGGAGTTGTTGTGCATTACAGAAAGAGAAGAATTTGTGGCTTCAAGAGGACAATGGCAAAAAAACTTCAGAACATAGATAGTGAAAAAAAAGTGCAGAGAATTACTCTTGTTAAAATAAATTTCTGGGTTCAAAATGGAGTTGCTCCTGCCTGAGATGTCTCATCAATAAACCAGAACTTAGATGACTTTGTGTCCCTGTAGATGCTCCTGCTTGACCGGAAACACAACAGAACCTGCCAGCCCACAGCCAAGCCAGCTCTGCACCTGCCCACCCAGACAAGGGGGGCTGAGGGGCCTCAGGCATGCTTCCATTTGTCTCTTCTGGTTCTTTTTTCTATAAGAGCTTTCTACTTTCTTCCCTATTTTGAAGTTCTCTGAAAAGAGACTGTTAGCATCATGAAGGGGTGAATAAAGTTTGTTTTCATCATTTCTTTAACACTCTGTCATGACCGCCCATCTTAAAAAGTGCTGAAGCAAGGGAGCCACCAATAAAGAAGCTGAGTTTCACCCAAATGCCAGTCTCTACATTCATTCAACAACCCACTGAGCCCCTGCCAGTGCCAAGCACTGTCTGGGCACCCAGATGTCATAGCCACTCGAAAATAGTGCACATACTTGAGGGAATGTGAGACAGAGGAGACCTATGGGAAAGTGAACTCCAGAGAATATGCAGAAACCATTTTATTTTGGAGGATTTGGGACATTTCCTTGGAATCAGGGAAGCTCCAATCAAATCTCACTTGGATGTGAAAGGAGCAAAAAACTGAATTTCACATGGAAGACCAATATTTAACAGCAGCCCTCTTGGGGTGAAGCATCCAATTTCCTGGCATCCAAGACTGAATTGCTTCCCCTTCCTCAGCAGTATCCCTCACCAGCCCCTGAATCCTGGGACTTGGGAGATGCTGGACTCAGTGGAACATCAGGGTGGTGAGGAGTCTGGAGTCCAGAAGCCAGGTGACAGGAAGACACCACCCGGGGAAGAAGCTTAGGGGTCCGTGAGATCTGTCTTCAAGTGTCTCAGGGCTGTGAGATTACAGAGAACTTGGATGTTTCCCCAGTAGCTCTCAGAGCCGGAGTAAAAAACAATGAAATAACAGGGTGGCAGATTTAACATAAAAAAAAAAAAGGAGAAAAAACTCTTTAGTAGTCTCACGGACCGGCATTGGAGCAACCATATCTCAACCCTACTGCACCATGTCAAGAGCGTACAGCTCCAGTTCTGGTCAAATTAGCTCCTAGAGTTTCTCTGCCTGGTTCAGCGAGGATCCAAATGTCCATAGAGTTAGCACACACCCAGTTACTTAGTTCTCAATAGCTGCTTCTGCCTGAAGGTCCTGTGCCCTCTTCTTGGTTGGCCACATTCTGCTTGTGCCTTAG
Source organism: Saccopteryx bilineata (assembly GCF_036850765.1). NCBI lineage: Eukaryota > Metazoa > Chordata > Mammalia > Chiroptera > Emballonuridae > Saccopteryx > Saccopteryx bilineata. The sequence goes on from NC_089494.1 coordinate 258,093,618, forward strand.
GACTCAGCCCTTGTCTCTCTGACTGGCCCCCTCCCAGCTACCTCTGTAACATTCCATGGACATCTCTACCACTGACCTTCTCCACTCATACCCATAAATAAGTTTCTGTGACTCTATCTGTTCATGTAACAATTAAAAATACCTAAATGGATTTTCAGCTAATGTATGCTCTTTATGGAATACTCGATAGTAAAATATGGACAGTTCATCAAACATAAAATTTCCTTAGGTGGGCCTTGGTGGCACCCCCAAACAAAGAGTCATCTTCCAGAGCAGCTGAAGCTGAGGTCCCAGAAAAGCAAATAAAACAGCCCATGAGGCTGGCCAACCACGTATATGGCACCTCGAGTTGTGGCTAAAGAAAAACAATGATGGCTTCAAGTAGGCGTCCCCAATCAGAAGTCACAAGGATAGAGACATCACGAATTGAAATTGGGCTGCTCTTCAGGGTATAACTTTTAATCCTAGTTAGAAATGTTCTTGATCAGCACCAGTAGACTGGCCATTCTCATTAAAATTGTCTGATTACTTCCTTTTCGCTCTTAAGTCAGTGAATTGATCCAAGTCAGAGACCCTGTGTGCTGTGTTCACCATGATATTTCTCCTACTTAGCTGGAGAGAAAGGAATTAAAGTAATTGGTTTGCGGTTCATTTCTCTCTTACTTATCAAAGAATAGTCTAGGGAAAGAAAGAAAGTAAAATAACCAATCTAATCTCCTGTAAACATGATGATCACTGGACCTCCCGGAAAATCAAATCTGGATGTTCCCTAGAAGACAGTAATTATTTATGGAAATTTCTTAGGATGATGTCCCTGGGTTAGAATCACTTGTGGTAAACAAACCTAGAATCCATGGAATGATGAGGCATAATTTCTTGGAGCACATAGCATCAGTTGTGTAACTCTCTGGGTTATAAATGGAGATGTTTCTAAACGTAAACCGTCTCTTCTGTGTGTGGTAACCTGAAAAAACTCACGTAGAGACTTCACCTATTCTGCTGGGCCAGAGACTTTATCTCTGCAGGACGGAGCGACCTGGGGAGCAATACAGCCCTCTCGCTGCTTCACCTGTGCTGTCATGTTGCTTGTGTCCCTGAAGCTATTAATACATCTCAGTACTGGGGAAGATCTCTGACTCATATAAAGTCGGATATGACAATCCAGTCTTCCCTGTTAGCTCACTAGCATAGCACCTGCCTCAGTAAATGCTGGTTAAAACAAATGCCAAGGTAGAATGTTTCTTCTTGTGAGTAAGTGAGTTCCCACTGCTGGGAATTTTACAATAGGAACTGGAAGACAGTCTTTCAAAGACACCATCTAGCAGGGTTCTGTGTCCGATGGCAGATTGCACTAGATTATCCTTAAAGGCCTCCATTTTTTGATATTCCATAACATAATGACCCATCCCTAAAAGCTTGAGGCTCATGCACCCAAGTCCTCAGTTCAATGAGAAGCAAACTTCAGCAACATGAAGTTTAACATACGTGACTCCTGCTACTGCAGGGTGACTTTGTGACAGAAACAAGAGTCATCAATTCTTATTGAAGCTATTAAAAATACTGGAGGTAGTTTGATCTATTGATTCTGCGATCCTCATAATATCCTTGTGAGATTATAAAGAAGGAAAAAATATTCTTTCTGATTAAGAAATAGACTTAGAAAGGAGAAGTGATTATTTTTTCCAAACTCACACAGCCAACCCTACCTAGAAGTGAACCTCATATTAAATCCTTGGCCTACAGACAGTCATTCTCCCTTCATGTTACACACCATGCCTACCTCACTCTCACCAACTGCTAACCAAGAAGGAGCCACCAACCTCTCTGAATTTCAACTCTCTGTTTTGCAAAGTGGAAATAATAAGCCCTGCTTCACCGACAACCTTGTGAACATTTCATGATAGCAAATGAATGTTCAGTATGTACTCATGAATTTCAGAGTACCAGTGATGACTATCATAATGATGATAGTATATATCTCCATCAAATTTTATAATCCCATATCCTTTTCACATGCATTATCACTTTCTATTTACCCCAACCATGCTGCAAAATGGACTAGGTGGATATTGTTTTTTCTTTTCAAGGAAGTAAGCATAACTTAAGAAATTAAATGAACTAACGAAGGAGAAAAACTGAGTAAACCTCCTTGCTGTCTGAGCATAAAAACCTATGTTACATGAAACAAAAATATCGTAAACCAGCAAAAAATTTCACTTCCTCTACCCCTGAGAAATCTATAGCCTTATGAACACATAAGGCTGCTTAATATATAAGATATGTTACCTAGACAATTTAACCCATCTTGGAAATTCAGGAAGTGATTATGGGTTTCAAACATTATAGAGATCAAAGGTGGGGGTGGCTTCATTTCCATTCAACACATGCATGAATCACTCTTCAGCCAGAAAGCCGATAGGCTATGACCACCACTGGGCTCCAAGCACATAACACGGATTCAGAGCTAGGCACATTGCAGATGTTCTCTAAATTCTTTGTTTCCTGAGTAATTCACTTTTTGGCTACAGGATATAAATACAGGCATGATGGAATGACATTGGATTTTGCCCTGATCCACGCACGAGTAGCCAATGTTTTCCCCAGGAATTCACTAAATCAGAGTTTCACTGTCTTCATCAGTAAAATAGAAATCAAAGTGCCTGCTAGACTGGCTATGAAAAGAATTCCAGCTGTCTACTAAGATCTGTTCTGCCTTTCTTCCTAGGTACACAACGTCCTAGGGGCAGCCTTCTTTGCAATTCCGTGTGCTCCAGTGGATGTGAGGGCAAGTGGTACGTGCCATGTCAAGCCCTGGGCCATGCAATATCTCCTGACTCCTCCACATTCTTCTCCTTCCTGTGGCTGGAGACCAGTAAAGATATCTGGCTAGCCTTAAAAACCAGGTACTGAAGACAGCAGAGCTACTGTCAGCCTGAGTCCCTGAAGGACTGCATGGCGCGGACACTGTCTTTCCCCCACCAACATGGCTACTGACCTGGAATCTCCATTCCTGCTTCACTCTTATGTGAGAAGAAAACAAGCCCTCCTTGTGTTTGAGCTACTACACTTCTTATTTTCTTTCTCGGGGCAATTCAGCCCACACAAATGAATACCAATGATTATGTACTCTGCACTATAAAAAAAAATAATTTTCTTCGGGATTATCATTTTAAACTCAGCTCTCTCCTAGTTTAATTTTTTTATGGCATACATTAACTTTAAAGTCAACCTATTCATTTTAATAATATGTTCACAATAATAAATATATCTCTTTGCTACCACTCTACAATTTCTTTTAAACTGTAGCTTTTATAATGACAATTCCATATCAAGAAAATTCAGAAGTCCCTAACCACCAATTATTCCAGTTTAGCTATAATCTGATGCAAGACACAAACTAGTCACACCTTACAGAAAAAGGCAGTTTATGGAATAGAGTAATTCTCACTTACATCCATGAGACTTGAGGCTGAGAGAGGTAACATAGTGTGATTTAGGAGCACCAGGGAGGCACTCTTTTTAGCATGTTTACAATCTACAGAGCATTACTGAAGAAAGAAGCACTACTGAAATAAAGTATTAATAATAATAATAATAATAACTGTCAACAGGTATAAAATAATAAAGGTTTCTAATCGCTCTTACTTGAACCTATCCCAAATACCACTTTCAAATTATTATTCTTTGTAAAGTACTACTTCATTCTATTTTTCTGAAACTCAAGAACTTATCATGGTTTATTATGGTCCTTTACCTTGGCTTTGAAGACTCTCCTGCATGATCCAGCCTTATTTGCTCTCAAGCTTTCTTCCTGCCCCTCTCTCTCCATCCTCTACTGTGCTCCCCTTTCACCAATCTATATGTAGTCTTAGTGTCTTCGTTAATGCCTGACATTTAATCACCTCAGCTGCTTTGATGGTCCAAGTCTTGCTCTTCCTCTCTGGCTCAGTTCATTCTACCTACACCATGATGGAATCTTGGGCTCAAAGCTCCAACCCACATCAATTATTTGATTTATGAAATCCATGGCCCTCCAGATCAGAAATAGACAATGGACACTTTATTCTTTTCAACTTAGTTTTGTCTGTTTTCTTTTTGTTGTCCATTGTGGATGTGAAACCCTAAAGGGAGGAAATTTTCACACTAAGCCACACCACAGTGGAGAACCAAGGTACCAAGGGAGTGAGATTCTACTCCTAGATCTTTGACTCACTGAATTGAGAGAAGTTACTTAAAATCCCTGCCCCTCAGTTTCTAACTTATTATAAATGAGTTATAATGAACTATTTAACTTTAGCATTGAGTAAATGTACTTTGCATCCACATATTATTAACTCAACAAAGACTCACTGAGCCTCTGCTACATATTACATATGATTCCAGACCCGTGATGGCGAACCTTTTTATAAAAACCGCCCACTTTTGCAGTGCTGGTCAACCTGGTCCTTCCTGCCCACTAGTGGGCAGTCCAACTTTCATGGTGGGCCAATCACAGTGCCGTTTGGTTGCTCTGCTACCATCCACCAAGAAAGCTGGAACACCCACTAGTGGGCGGGAGGGACCAGGTTGACCAGCACTGCAAAAGTGGGCGGTTTTTATGAAAAGGTTCGCCATCATGGTCCTAGACTGAGGATTCAATGATGATTTATATTCTTCCCAAAAAGATTTCAAAGCCTAAATGAAGACGATTTTTCTGAAAATACAATAATAACTTCCCCATTATTAATGCCATACAGGCAGAAGCTAAAGAAGTATTTATTGAAAATATTCTGTGTTGTAGCAATGGCTCCTATAGCCAGAAGAGGCTTGAATAGACTGTCCTGTGAAGAGATTATGGGGCAGCTCATCATACTTCCTGCCACCTGAAGTCCTGATCTAGATACAACCAAAAGGGTCAGGTGTCTAACAGGAGGCAAATCACTGGTTTATGTATTAACTCATTCAGCTTATAATGTTATAACAAAATATCATGAAGTAGGTGGCTTAGATAACGGACATTTATTTCTCTCAGTTTTGGAGGCTGGAAGTCCAAGATAAAAGTGCTGGAAGATTTAGTTCCTGGTATGAGCTCATTTCATGGCTTGAGGACAGCCACCTTCTTATTGTATCTTCAGATGTCAAACAGAGAGCAAATGCTTGTCTCTCTTTCTGTTCATATAAAGTCACTAATCTCATTTTGGGGGCCTTACTCTCATGCCTCATCTAAACTTAATTATCTTCCAGTAGCCTTATCTCCTATATTTGTCACATTTGGGACAGGACTTCAACATATGAATTTGGAAGAATAAACATTCAGTTGATAAAAATGTATTAACTGATACAAATTAATTACATCTGCATTGATGTGTTTATTAATTATGTTGTGAAGAAAAATTTTTTCTCTACCTTTCTAAGTTCTTTGGCTGTTCTAGTAAACAAATGAATATAGCACAGATTGTCAGGAAACAAATTTAATTATGTATGTGTGGGAGC